>NC_092340.1:320497500-321097500 GCF_046630445.1 Rutidosis leptorrhynchoides
GGGAAATGGTCTTGGAGGCCATGCGATCGCATGGCAGTCCTGGACAGGCTACACCTATAAAAGCTTGAGATATCTACCTCTGTTTTAATTTAAAAATTAATCCGTATTATATTTATTAATTATATTATTATTATTATTATTATTATTATTATTATTATTATTATTATTATTATTAAGATTAATATTATTATTAATCTTATTATTATTAGTAGTATTTGTATTATTATTAGTATTATACATAAAATACTACGACGAGGTCATGAGCGTGTCACTTTCAAAATAGTTTTATGAGCGGGATAAAGCTAAGGAAATTATGGGTTATTGCCAAGGAGGTTATGGGTAATATTCATGGGTATTATTTGCAAGTCAAACCTAGTGTTGTCATCTCCGTTACGTCTACGTACTTTTCTACAATATTAAATCTCAATATTGATATGTTGAGATCTACGGTTATTTGGTAATCCGTGTTTCGATCACATTTTGGTGAACGACTTTATATGCTGCTAAGGTGAGTTTCATATGATCCCTTTTACCCTTTACATTTTTGGGCTGAGAATACATGCAAATGCTTTATTAACTGTTTTACAATAATTATATGCGTGAGTTTCATTTGCTCCCTTTTTAAATGCTTTTGCAATATATATTTTTGGGCTGAGAATATATGCACTTTATTTTAAACAATGGACACAAGTACATACTAAATTCTATACTGAGTTTGAACCGAAAATCCCTTAGCTTTGGTAACTAGTAACTGCCGGTTATAAGAACTGGTGGGCGCGAGTAGTAGTATATGGATCCATAGGGCTTGATATCCCCGTACGAGCTAGAGTACTAGCCTTTTAACGGACGTATGCTATTTGAGAAGCGTACACGTTGGTTTGCGTGTATTATTAAGATGATTATACAAAGGGTACAAATTATATATACGTTAAGTTTAGTTACCAGGGTGCTCAATTTCGTAGAATATATTTTGATAAACGTTTCTGGATTGAACAACTGAAATCTTGTGATCCACCTTTATATACAGATTATGCGCAACATTAAAACTATGAACTCACCAACCTTTGTGTTGACACTTGTTAGCATGTTTATTCTCAGGTTTCCTAGAAGTCTTCCGCTGTTTGCTTAGATATTAAACAAGCTATGTGCATGGAGTCTTACATGACATATTTTTCAAGGAGACGTTGTATTCACCAAATCATCACCATGTATCTTATTTTGACTGCATTGTCAACGGAAATACTGTTGTAAACTATTATTTATGGTGATTGTCTATATGTAGAAATCATCAGATGTCGAAAACCTTTGATTTAAATATTCATTTATGGTGTGCCTTTTCAAAAGAATGCAATGTTTACAAAACGTATCATATACAGGTCAAATACCTTGCAATGAAATCAATGAATAACGTGTTCGTCCATATGGATTTGGAGCGATCGTCACAATTTATGATAAAATACATTTTTGTCCTTGAATTATTTAAATACGTTCATTTATTTCGTTTAGTTGATGATGATAACTACGATTTCGTTAATCGGATAACTCACATATCTGAAGTGTTCGTTAGTCACAAATGACCAAATCTCAGTTTTCTAACCGAATATGTATAAAGTTCGTTGCTTCGAATAGCCTAGGACTAAGTCCTAAGTAAAAGTTATAACATAACTTAATTTTCATTAACTACTTAACACGAAAACATATAATTCAAGTAACATTCGTTAAACATATAACTTAAAAAGTTGACTAAAAAGTCAGGTCGTTATAACTGGTTCGCACGGACAAGGCCTTCGTTCGTAAGATCGAAAGGTCGTTCGCATGAACCTGCAAGAACAACAACATACATGTTTTCAAGCTTTTTGCACCTAAATCTCGATTTCTACTAGTTTTAGTCGCTTCAATGGATCACGAATACCACATAATACATATAGAACATGTTTCTACACTCAAAACACACTCAAAAACACATTCAAGTCATGAATCAAGCATCACAAACACATTTTACAAAAACCCACATAAAACACAATTTAATTCATCATAATATGAGATGTTTACCTTGTTTGGATCCCTGAAACTAGTAGAATCAGATACACAAAGTCACAATCTATAATTTACACTTTTTTATTCCAAAGATTAGAGAGCAGAAGAGTGTTTGAGGTAGTGATGAATTTGAGATCCGCGGGTACCCGCGCCCTTGATGGGCGGATAAAAATCAAAAATCTTTACCCGCGGGTGGGCGATGGATGTAATCATGTACTAGCTGAAGGGTCGCGGGTGGGTGATAGATGTAATAAATTCGTTGCGGGTAAAATCCGATCCGAAAATCTGTAATACCCGTTTGAATAATCCATGGATATACCCATTCTCAATGGGTGAAAATAACCACCTTGAATAAATGGCCAATATGTAATAATTTGCTCCGTATAAGTTTCTACATTCCTCATATCATTTTGGTATCGAATTTTTTACTAACTAGAGCATCTCACAACTACAAATTACATGCATTATATGATCAAAGCATGTTGTTATTTGTTTCGTTTATTTGACTATCTTAATTAATCTAATTTTTACCTATCACTTTAGTAATTCGTCAACCTAGTGTATGACTAGTTTTAGCAACTAAATTTTGATTTTTAATTTTAAACATTTTAGCATCACATATATTAGCAAAGTATAATTAGTTGATGTTTTCATTTTGTTATATCATAAGTATATGTGTATATGATTGGATAATGTTTTTCATGTCACTTTGAATTATGGGATTATATATCAGGAGGCCGTCAAAATTTAATGTTTTGTGTTTGTAGGTCACCCATATTTGAAAATGATTTTGTAGGCCACTCACGTTTATCTTTTCGTGTTTTTAGGCCACCTATATTTGAAAGTGTTCTTGTAGGCTATCCAAGTTCGTATGTTATTACGTATATACCAAATTCGACTAAAACTCTTTGAAAAAAATATATAATATGCAAATGCTCGTGTATTTGGTAACAAATAATCGTTATATAGATAATGTTAATTAAGAAAAACTTTGTTATTTGTTCGATTATTATACATTTTTAAATGAAATTTTAGTCAGAAATGGTACGTATGGAAAGACACGAATTTGACTGTCTAGAAAATCACTTCCAAATATGGATAGTCTACAAACACGAAAATATAAATTTTGGTGGCCTACAAAATCATTTTCAAATATAGGTGACCTAAAAACACAAAACAATAAACTTGAATGACCTCCAAATATATAATCCCTTGAATTATTGTTATAATTATTTTTGATTTTGAATACTTGAATTAACATATATACTTCAGAAATAAGATCTGCAGGTAAATTACCTGCCACCCGCGAATATCTGTGGGTACGGGCATGGATCTAAAAATAATTTCGTTAACCAAGATACGCGAGCTAATGGATCATCAAAAAATCCGGGGATGCGAGTGATGGATGTAGTGAATCCGCGCCCATGACCTGCGGTGCCATCCCTAGTTTAGGGTTCTTGATTTGCCAAAATAGGTAAGTCTTGAGCGATTTGGAGTATATATCAGTTAGAGGTTTCTTCATAGGGAGGAAATCTCACTTTCCATTTCAAGGTTCATTTTCGATCTTAAATATAGACACTGAAATTAACTACGGACATCAATGGTGTATATCAGGATAGTTTTTGATAAATATATTACTCACCCCCCCCCCCCCCCCCCCCCCCCCCCCACCTTCACCTATAAACTCCCAATAAACACATAGACAATACACACAAACATTGACAAAATTTTCTTTTCAACCTTCATCTGTAAAGTTTCTCACTTGCACATGCTCTCCATCTTCAACCTTGTGAATCTTTATATGAAGGCTGCACACTACCTTTTTTAAACCTAACATGCTCTAATAATGCAATTCAAAATCAACCCAATTCAATCTTTCACCAAAAATCCAAACTTTTTCAAAATTTAAGAACAACTGTGTTTTTAGTGTAATTATTTTGTTTTTTTATGGGTCATGATGATAATGCACATCAATGGGGTTTCTTGCCACCAACTCAAGCTCCATCATGGTACACACAAGATCAAAGAGATGATAATTGGAGACACTTTGATAAATCTGTTAATGCCATTTCTTTTGGGTTTGTAGCCACTGCTATTTTGATTTCTATGTTTCTTGTTATGGCAATTTTTGAAAGGTTTCTTAGAACAACTTCGCCGGAATTGTCACCAGACGGCGACGGTGGTAGCCGGAATTATGCCGGAGGTGTTGGTTCTCAGATAGCTATCAGTTCAAAATTAAATCATTCTTCCCTTAAGGTCAGTTCTTCAAGTTTTATACTTTGTTTATTTTAGTAAAATAATTAAATAAATTTACATAATCTGAATTTTTAATGTATTTCTTAAATTTGTGAATTCACTTGATTGTGGGTTTTGTCTGGTTATCTGAAACATAATTGGTGAAATTGAAAATATTTATTTATTTTATTTTTTGTGTGCATTTGCTGAGTTTAATTTCTTAACATAAACAAAATAACAATAAATTCCTTTAATTCTAGTTCTAGTATACAACATAACAACAACAATAAAACCCAATACTACATGAGTGGTGTATGGGGTGAGATGTAGATGATCCTTCCCCTCTCCAATAATAAAGACAAGTCATTTCTGCCACCCCGAGTGAAAACACTATCAAAAGTAGAGAAATTCATCTCTCTCTATTCGACGGATAGATTCTCTCTATTCGACGGATAGATAGATTGCTTCCGAGTGGACCTCCGTCCAATAAGTAGAAAAAATATTTTTAAAAAAATAAAATAAAACTAAGACACCATTAAAATGGTAAAATCAAATTTCCATGAGTTTTAAATCCTGCCTGAAAATTTAATTTAGGCTTTAAGAGTCAGTCAAGTCTCCAATAAATCGACGCTTACAGTCGACTAACTAGAGCCGTACTTTAATTCTAGTATATATATATATATATATATATATATATATATATATATATATATATATATATATATATATATATATATATATATATATATATATATATATATATATATATAAAGTTTCCTTCTTTAACTATCAAGTGTTAGTTTTATTGTGACTATTTTGATAAATTAATAAATAAATAAAAAAAGGTTATCCTGAGTTTATAAAAAGCTCACTATTTAATTATTTATCACACCAGGAGATATTTTGTATGGAAACTGGAGAATTTTAATAGGTAACTGTAGCATAGAAATTACTCAGTTTTGCTTAATAATAATGTTCATATAAAAAATGTCAAGAGTTAAAAAAGTAAACTCAAATAATAATTTTAATTTTTGGATCATAAAATAGAATGTTCATTTGCTTATAACCAAACTAATTTAAAAATAGTTAATATGATATGATTATAAAACTTATCAGTGAACTGTCATCTTCTAGCAGAATGAATGGAGTGATTATTTTTGCTACATTGTAGTAGTATTTATTTATTATATTTATATTTATATTATAATATGATTTATTTAATTATATATTTAATATTTAATTACTACTGTACTTAATAATTTTAGGAAATGTCTAAAATGAGTAAATTAAATTGGAAGTAATTTGTTAGTTCACAAATTTCATTCTTTTTGTGGGGTTTTGGAACTTTTGAAAAAGTTTATATTGTTTCTTATGATTTACTGTTTAAGGCAACCATCGAATTTTCTTTCATAAAATTGTGATATGAAAAAGAAAGGAGTTTGCTTGATTGAGAACATGCCCATGGCCCTCTTTGTCAAGACAAGGCCATGCTTCTGCATGCCTTTTTTGTCTCTTGTTTTTCTCAACTCTCTAGTTTTGGGCCCAATTGAAACCTTTTATCTATTCTATATGTATTTTTGACAAAATATTGCAATTTCACTCAATTGTTTCACCTTTTTTTGTGTCTATATGTTAGTTCGTGTCATCATGTTATATTCAATAAAGCAAGTTTGAACGAAAATTTTGTGGCCATTGTAACAATCTACTTGCAATAGTTTCTATAATAACTAGCAAATCATTTCACAACTTTTTATAATTTTAGAATTCTTAACTTTATCGATGATTTTTGAACCCAAAAATTAATAATTATTGTTAAGGAATAGTTCATATGTATCGTATCTACCAAAGGGCCATTGTTTAGCGGGGGTGAATAAATTTGCCTTTAAAAAAATGTATCATATATCTTGTGTCCCACTTGGTTGGTGAATAGTGTAAGATGCTTAGAAAATTGTATGGTTTAATGGTGGTAGGGATATAGTAACGTAAATCTTATATATTATGCCCACAAGAAACAAGAAGGGTGATGTTTATTTTTGTATAAACGTATCTATTACTATTATTTTAATATCATGTGGAGGCTACCACATACAGTATGTTCTTGATTATGATAGTTGCATATAAATATAATGTCCCCATATAAATGGCTAGCTGGTTTCTTGTCCTAATTTGCTTTGCCTACATTAAATTGTTCTAATTTTGGTTGGCAATATACAAAGGCATCATGTTATCACTAAATCGTAACAATATTAAGTGACGGAATTATGTAAGGGCGGATTTAATAATTACGTATGGTTTTGTGAGTTGCGACGAGACTTGTAAACAGGGGCGGATCTAGAGTGTTACAAGTGGTTGAACGGGACACCACTGCAATATGCAATGTAGTGAATTTTTTTTTTTTTGGTTTTTAACTAGTGATACTAGTTGATAGTGTAAATTTTTTTGTGTGACACCACTAAAATAAAGCATATAGTAGAAATTTTTTTAGGGTATTAGTCGGTGACATCCGCCACTGCTTGTAAACCAACCAGCGTTATATGCTACTTTGTTATAGTTTTGGTTTATTGGAAGCACAAAACTACACTATGGCCATAATTTATGTGGTATAACAGTGACAGTATAATGGATGATCAACTGTGTATAACTTTATAACAAAAACATTACATTAAAATTTACTATTAAATTACTACATTTGTCCTATCCAGCGTTATATATTACTACTAACTTACGTACGAAATTTCATTTCTATCAATACATTTGTCCTATCGAGACAAATAATATTGATATAATTAGTAATTATCAATTTGTCGGGATCGGCTTAAACCAACATATGCCCGTATTTTAAGGAGTCGAATGAATCAAGGCATGATTTTGTGATACATTTTCAACATTTTTTGTATTTATCCTTGTAAAATATGTGTTTGATTCTATATTGTTTGTCGTTTCTACCTTATTATACGCTAAAATAAACTACTTAAATATTAATTTATTATTATTATATTACATCATGCATTGAAATAGAGTTCGTTTTTGGAAACTTCAAAGATTGACTCATCATCTTTACATGTTGCTTGTTTTTTACAATGGGTTTGGTTGCCAATGTAAACTTGTTTAGCATTTTAATTTTAACATAAAACAAGTTGTATCGTTTATTTCAATTAATAAATGCAAATAGCATAAAAACCTTAGATAACATGACTTTTTCGAGCAAAAGGCTGATAACCTCGAACCTAAATAGGTTCACAGTTGGTTATCTATCCATAATGCACAAAATATAAACTGGCCACCACCAATTACCAACTAAGCTACCCGTTATCAACATCAGTCAATAAACGGAAATTAATATATCCACTATCTAAATTACTTTTTCCACCATAAATTATTTATTAATAGGTTGTATTGTACAACTAAATAATGCAAAAGTGTGAGGGATGAAGTAATTTGGAAGGTGGATATATCAATACCTTTAATAAATTGGGCGATATGCAAGTCGTATTAGTACGTTTAAAAAAATCCTCAATATTTATCGTTTGTTTATTTTAGATAACAGAATGTGCTAGAGAAGTTTCAGTATTGATGCCTGGAGAAGATGTTCCAACGTTCATTGCTCAACCGGCTCCTGTACCATGCCCCTTAGAGCGTATTCCATGGTCCCCGGACCCACGGATCTTGTATCCAAAGCTTACATCAAACGTGAATTCTCGATCAAACTAAACCATTGTATGACTTGTTTAGATCATATCCATTATCTATTTAAGATACATTGTTGGCATTTCTGAGAGTTCATGCTTTAATTCTCCATGGCTTCTCCAGGGTTTATAGAGTATAACCCTAATGATAATGGGTTTGATTTTGTATATATTGTTAGTTAATTTAAGCTAAGCTTCATTATTAACTTGTACTTGTGTTAACGATTTCTTATTTTATCTTTTAGTTATATTCATAAGTATGAGGTATAGTGTATGTCTCCAACTAAATATTAATTTGATTAACAATTAAAGAAGTGCTTGATGTGATTTAGTTAGATATGACAGCCCACAATGATGATCAAAGTATTCCATATAAATTGTTTGTAATGTACACTGAACGATAATGTGAAAGCATATAATAGCAATTAAATAGATATAACAAAAAATATTAAATGATAACATATAAACTGATACTCTGAGTCGCTGATAGAAACAACTAATATATCAATAATAAGATATAAAAATATTGACTAGGACTAACACAACGATATACGGAGTTAAATTAAGACCACTTCTTAGTTCTTACCTCTTGATTATTTTTGTCTGGAGTCAAAATTTGCATTTTTGAAAGATAGTGAAAAATCTAACTATAATGTAACATTGTTAAATTTGAAGAATGTGTTAAATTTGTATAGGTTCCACTTATTTTTATTTAAATAAAACAAAATAATAATAATTATATGATAAATAACAAACATTAACTAATATTAAATTCATAAAATAAAAATTACATTAATAATTAAAAATTTTGTGTAGGTCCCAGCCAATCAGGCTCAACCACACGTCTCAAATGCTACAGTGTTTGGCCGTTGAAGTGAAAACAAACGCCCCGTTAGCGTTAAACTAATGCCGCGTAACATACGGTAGTAAGTAGTGACGTTTAAAATGTGTCAACTTGGATTTAACGCTGTTTTGAAGCTGGTAACAACAGGTCTAGTTTAAAGAACAAAGCAATATTGATTATTTGAGTGGTGTACATTTGTTTCAACTTCTACTTGGTTATACAAGAATGACAAGTGAAGGAGGGTATATGAGGTGCTCGTAGATGTTGAGGTCATTTTCAGGTTAGAAGGATAAATTTTTTCATGCTCTTTGTTGCTACTCTCGGTTAACATTGGATAGCTTCTATTGTAATTGTATACCCTTAAATTCAAATGTTTTGTGCTCCCTAAGATACATGCATCAAGCTCTTCATGTTTTCAAAGTCGGTCTACTCAAAGTTCGCCAGAGCGTTGCTTGAATGTTGTACATATATGGGGTTGCATTGCCCTATGTTACTTCATTGTCATTTCTGACAGTCTCATTCACGTTAAATTGGGACTCTTGCGTAGGGGTGTTCTTGTTCGGTCGGTTTATGGTTTATGTGATTTATTCGGTTTGGTTTAATCGGTTTTCAAGAATATTTTTGAGAACCAATAACCGAATCAAATTTGATAAAACCAAATAAGAAATCGGTTTACACGGATTGGTTTTGATCAAATAAACAAAAAAATTTCCATGAAAACTGTGTAGCTTTTTTTTTTTTTAGAAAAACAAACATATTTTGTTGATTAAACTATAAGTATATATAATTGATACAATAGTTTCTCCCAAGAATGCATTTTGAGAAGCAGCTCAAGAGTATAAAACCCATATTTATAATATAAACTATATCAATGAGCTGAGTAGCACAAAAATAAAAAATGAAACCAGCACCGATTCCAAGTATAAAGAATTCATAATACAACGTAATTGATAAACAAATTCTACTATTAAATTGAAATCAAACCAATTAAAACATTAAACTCAAACAAGAATAAATAAAAGATAACTCATACTTAAAATTTAAAATAAATTAAATTAAATATTTAGTATTAAATATATATTCCATAAATAAAAGTATATTTCAGTTTTTCGGTTTGAAACCAAATGTTAATTTGACAAACCAAATCCAAACCGAAAACTATAAATATTTTCGGGTGAAACCAATAAATCAAATCAAAACCAAATAAGTCAATCCACTTTAACCAAATCAATTTGGTTTGGTCGGTTTCATGGTCGAAACCGTTTAATGCACACCCCTACTCTTGCACGGGATTTCATACGTAAAAGTTTTGGAGTACATTAGATTCAAAGTCTTGTTTATTGTTTATTGATGAATTTAAGTGTTAGGCGTGTACAATGAAAAAGATCAAATTTGGGACGTGTTACTTGGGCTACATGAGCAAAAGAAGTCACTCTTACTAGTTTTAATCAGCGTACGGATTAGGTTGTACGTGTTTGTTAAGGTCACGTTTTTGGTTGCTATTGTTTAACGACTGTATCATTTGCTTTTATCTTCGGGCTCAGTGATTTGTTGGTTATAAAAATCACCAGGGTGTCCTGTATTGTAATTGAGCCTCAGTCATCTTTTTGATGGTTGGGCTTTATCTATTTAATTTTTTCTATTTTTTGTCAAAAAAAATAAAAAATAAAAGGTCTAGTTTAAAGCATCTAAATGCGTTTCATATAAATTTATTGGTCTTGACACGTTTTGGGCCTATAAAAACATAGTATAAGATTAAAGCCCAAAATGAATTTATCCAGATTTTTAGTAAAAGTTTAACGAGCTTCGGATATCAAATTATGTGGGAAAGCTACCTCGATATTGTAACTTTTTTTTTTTTTTTTTTTTTGAACAGCGATTGGGATCGGGACTTTACCACCCGTTGCGATCATCTCCCATTTCGACTATGCCGATGCAGCAATATTAACCCCGCCTTCATCGCTGCCCGAGAAAAAACCTTGAAACCGATTCAAGGGGCACGGCCAAGTAAAACTCCCCTCCCCTTTATTAACACCTAACATTTTTTATTAATAACATCCTTCTGGTAATTTGCTAGAAGAGGAAAAAACACGAAATTACATTAGATTTAAAAACCATTCGTTACAACTTACATCAACTAAAAATCTAATAAAAAAAAAACTACAAACAAAATCAAATATAAAAGATTTTTTTATGTCTTCGCGGGGAAATAACACACTGTTCTTATACCCTCAAATGTGTCAAACAACAGCCGCAACTATCACGAACATCTTTGACTTCGAACTTTCGAAGGTTCACTCGCACCCCAAACATCAAATCAAGGCATTACCTAAATATAAACATCAAATCAAGGCATTACCTAAATATAGTAATTTACTTTTTTCTTACCATGATTACCTAAATATGGAGACAACTTGTAACACCACAGCTTAATATGACCACAATATTGTCCGCTTTGCCCGCAGGCGCACGGCCTTTTCTTGGTGACCACACATGAGAAGCACTTTCCCAGGAGGTCACCCATCCTGGTAGTGCTCTCGCCCGAGCACGCTTAACCACAACGTACTCGCACACCTGCTTTGCCTGTAGTCCCAAAACGCGTTGTGTCATTTAAGCGTGAGTATTACCATATAATCCCATGATCACTCATGTCCGTGGGCGATGTGGGATTTGCCTAGGGTGTTACATTCACCCCCCGTCAGGGACTCATCGTCCTCGATGAGGTTTGCCCCACCACCCCCAACGGCACATGAGTGGCTTTGATACCATTCTCTAACACCATAACTTAATATGACCACAATATTGTCCGCTTTGCCCGCAGGCGCACGGCTTTTTCTTGGTGACCACACATGAGAAGCACTTTCCCAGGAGGTCACCCATCCTGGTGGTGCTCTCGCTCGAGTACACTTAACCACAACGTACTCGCACACCTGCTCTGCCTGTAGTCCCAAAACGCGTTATGTCATTTAAACGTGAGTATTACCATATAATTTCATGATCACTCATGTCCGTGGGCGATGTGGGATTTGCCTAAGGTGTTACACAACTCTATAAAGAGAAATCATACAGACACAAAATGTAAAAAATTAGTTTTACAAAATGAACTAAGGATTTGTAGCTTATATGGAGAGAGAAACATGAGAGGTATATGATAAAAGATGTTTTTGATTAGTCCATCCATGATCAAGATATTTTGTGAAAGGTTAAAGTTACAAATAAATTAAATACTTTTAATTTTATTCTAATATATGCTATATACTTCAAAAATTATCATTATAGATCATAAACTTGTAAAACATGTGTTGATGTAAACAAAATGAGAGCGATTACCTGCTGGACCGGTAAAATATATCATTTTTTCTTAATTGTTTTGAGAGTTAAAGTTACAAATTGATAATATACTTTCCATTTTTTTTTTTTCAAAACAGGCTATATATATATATATATATATATATATATATATATATATATATATATATATATATATATATATATATATATATATATATATATATATATATATATAATACTAATACAACAACAACAAAACCCAATACCACCTAGGTGGTGTATGGGGAAGGTGAGATGTTGTGATGACCCGGAAATTTCTGACCAAATTTAAACTTTAACTTTATATAAGTTCGACACGATAAGCAAAGTCTGTAATGTTAAGTCTTAAAAATTTTGAACTGTGTTCATGTTTACATTTGACATCTGACTATTCCGACGATTCACGAACGATTGTTTGTAAATAAATATGTATATAGTAAATATAAATATAAATACATAATAACTTAGATTTAATCAAATCTCAATATAATAAGTAGAAGTAAGAACGTAAAATAATATATAAAATAATAAAATGATTATAAAACCGAAACCATATATAAAGATATATGACTCTCTAAATAATTATTATGTATATGAGATTGTATATAAAAGTCTACATATCATATGCTATTATCGATTAGTGAATAATGTATAACACACAATATTAATAGATTGAATGGGGTTATGAGTTAAAAATATAATTATTATACAAAAATTTCTATTACTAAGATTATTAATGTTAATATTAATATCAATATTATTAATATTAATATATTATATATAGATATGGAAGTTGATACATACAAATTGTTATATTATTATTATTATTATTAATCTTATTATAATTAGTATTAGTAGTAATATTAATAATATTATTGTTATAGATCTTATAATTATTATAATCAATCATATTACTTATTTGTTATTTTATTAACAAAGTTATTATTAATATAATTAGTATTATTAAATTATTAAATTATTAGTTATTAATCATTAATTATTAAGATCATGGATATTATTATCAACAATTTTATTGTTATTATTACTTAGATATTTACTTTTAGTATTAATACTGATATATATTTATACATACAGATTTATAACCAGATGCATATGTATATATTCAAATACATATATAGGTATATCTAAAAATACAGAATAATTATATAGATAAATATGTTTGATACTTAAGGGAATCAAACTCAGTTTAACATCCCCATCAAATAATTGACTTTCTGTCTTTCAATTGAGCTGGTACTAGTCGACATCTAACTCCCAACACAGATTAAATCTCTTGTGGATTTTATTCTAATTATTTATTATTTTTTATTTCTCCTACTTGTCGATTAATTATAAAACTTTAATAGAATCCAACAAATTCGTGCAAGTTGTTATGTGTAGCAATCAAACTATTGTTGATTGATAACTCAGTCTCTAACTCTGTACCAATTAGGAATTTACTCAGCAGAATCAAACAAAAGCAGATAGATATCGAATATATATATATATATATATATATATATATATATATATATATATATATTTTCTCCTCTGTACCTGCTAGGATTTATGTTTGTCGACCCTTAAAATGCTAACCACTCAAGCATAATCAGTGTAAATGAAATCCTTCGACTACATTATCAACTATCAACACCAAATATCCTTTACAACCTTCAAATTTTCAATTTCAATCTGGAAAGAGAAGAACAACAGGTTCGGTTCTGTTTTTACTCCATAATTTAAAAAGCTGGAATTTGAAATAAACTCCAAAATGTAAGAATGCCATTTTGTTAGGAATGAAGTGTTCAATCTATCTGTAACGTTTCTAAGTTCAATTTTTCTTATCGATTCTTAATTTGGAGGTCAAACTTTTTTTACAAAAAGTCAACTAAAGTGTTCATGTAAAAATTTGAAATTGTTTTTGAAACTTTGGAACAATTAACGATCCAGAAAGTTTATATGCATCATTTAGAACTGATTTTGTGTTATGAGTTTTGTCTAAAACATCCTTAAATTCGAATTTGGATCTTGAGTTCATGTGGTGTTCTTCGAAGATACAGCTACTGCTATTCGTTTTTTTTTATTATTTCGTGTCTGCCAAATTAAAAATCTTATATATATGTTGTTTCTGTTTCAATACTACATCAAAAAATAATGGATGTTAGAAGTTGAGTTGGTCCCTGTCGATTTGGATTGGAAGAAGATGATGATAATTAGAACGAGTTATAATCAAACAAAAGGAATTTAAAAACAGAAAACGGGCCACAGCCCCATGGTTCCAGATGTTAGCGGGTTTACTGGAGGTCGCGAGTTCGAGTCCTGACTAGGACGATTTGTTTCTTTTTAAGCCTTTTAAGGTAGTTTTTCATATTTATATTTATTATTATTATTATTATTATTATTATTATTATTATTATTATTATTATTATTTATATCATTGATTTGTTATTGTTAGTGTTATTGTTATTATTATTATTGTTATATTTGGTATTATGATCCTCATTATTATTATGACCATAATTATAAGTATTATAACAAATATTATTATTAAAGTATTATTAATGTTATTGTTATTATTATTTTACCAATTTAGTATTATTATCATTTTTATGAATATGATTATTATTATTATAACTATTATCAAAATAATACAAATTATTATTGTTAGTATTAATATCCTTTTTAGTACTATTATTATTATTATTATGAATATGTTTAGGATTATTATTATTGTTATATAACAATACAAGTTATTATTACTCTCACTAATATTAGTATAAATATCATTTTCGTAATTATTAGTTTTATAATTATTATTATTAACATATGTATCAATTTTAACAATCTCGTTATTTATATTAGTATTATCAATATTAAGAAAATTATTATTATTAGTAGGTCATTATTATCGACACTATCATTTTCACTACAAATAAATATTTTGTACCTAAAATATACTTAATACATATATTATAATCATATTAATAGTTTATATATCACCTACCAATTATAATAGCATTATTTATATATAAATAATTATATATAATGAATTAAGAATAATTTCATATAATACTAACCATATATATATATAGAGATATATTAATATAACCAAATATATAGATATTAAACATTTAAAATATATACACAAAACTAAATAAGTATAATATATAATTCAAGTTATAATATAAAACTTGTTCGAATACGATTATACATTTTAATATATATATACAAATGATATAGGTTCGTGAATCCGAGGCCAACCCTGCATTGTTCAATGTCGTCATATGTATTTTTACTACAAAATTCATTACGGTGAGTTTCATTATTCCCTTTTTATATACATTTTGGGCTGAGAATACATGCAAATGCTTTATTAACTATTTTACAATATTTATATGCGTGAGTTTCATTTAATCCCTTTTACTCTTTACGGTTTTTGGGCTGAGAATACATGCAAATGCTTTATTAACTGTTTTATAATAATTATATGCGTGAGTTTTCATTACTCCCTTTTTATATATATTTTTGGGACTGAGAATACATGCGCTGCTTTTATAAATGTTTTACGATATAGACACAAGTAATCGAAACTACATTCTATGGTTGAATTATTGAAGTTGAATATGCCCCTTTTATTAAGTCTGGTAATCTAAGAATTAGGGAACAGACACCCTAATTGACGCGAACTCTAAAGATAGATCTATCGGGCCCAACAAGCCCCATCCAAAGTACAGGATGCTTTAGTACTTCGAAATTTATATCATGTCCGAAGGAGGATCCCGAAATGATGGGGATATTCTTATATGTATATTGTGAATGTCGATTATCAGGTGTTCAATCCATATGAATGATACTTTTGTCTCTATGCATGGGACGTATGTTTATGAGAAATAGAAATATGAAATCTTGTGGTCTATTAAAATTATGAAATGATTATTTATGCTAAACTAATGAACTCACCAACCTTTTGGTTGACACTTGAAAGCATGTTTATTCTCAGGTACGAAAGAAATCTTCCGCTGTGCATTTGCTCATTTTAAAGATATTACTTGGAGTCATTCATAGTATATTTCAAAAGACGTTGCATTCGGGTCGTTGAGTTCATCAAGATTATTATTAAGTCGTTGATAGTCTGATATATTATGAAATGTGATGCATGTCTGTCTACCTTAGATGTTTGTCTTTCAAAAATGAATGCAATGTTTGTAAAATGTATCATATAGAGGTCAAGTACCTCGCGATGTAATCAACTGTTGTGAATCGTTTATAATCGATATGGACTTCGTCCGGATGAATTAGGACGGGTCCTTTCAGTTGGTATCAGAGCGATGGTCTTAGCGAACCAGGTCTTACATTAGCGTGTCTAACTGATAGCTATTTAGATGCATTAGTGAGTCTGGACTTCGACCGTGTCTGCATGTCAAAAGTTTTGCTTATCATTTCTAGTCGGAAATTATCTGCTTATCATTCTTAGTCTAAACACATCTTACTGCATTAATTGCATGAATAGTGTATAGACAAAATTCATATCTTAGCGTATCTGTTACTGTTACCTTTGCCTGACAGCTTCCGTAGATTCCTCCGTAAATTATGGGATTTTAGTATTATATATACATATGTAAATTATATATTGCAGGATACTAATCTACAATCTATTTCTTATCGAAAATCATTCATCTGATCGTACGAGATGAATCCTGTAACCAGTTCGAGTCCCTCAGATTCCGACAGCTATTCCGACATAGATGTTCACCTAAGCTCCGAAAACAGCGTCATCAGCATGAATCAACCAATCAGCCATTATCAATTCATCTGATGGATTCGTAGTTGACTTAATTAATGGAAACGCGCAGAAGGCAATCCCTTCCATCAACCGAATTCACCTCTTGACAATGAACCTGAAGCGTTTACCGGCGAACCTGTTCGAGACACCATTTTCAGTCTCATTTCCAGGGTAACTCGACAAGATTATATTCTATCCACAATTCTGAACCTTATTCATCCGCTCGTTCCGATCGACAATTATCCTGGAGTAATAAGTCAACGAACTTCGCGCTCGAATAATCAATTCAGAAAATATGGTGCAAAATGTACCAGCTTCAGCAACATCACCGACACCAACAGTACCATCAATAACAGCACCAGTACCATCAGCAATCCATGCTTCAATATCATCATCTGTACTTTGAGTATGATCTTCGTGCTACGTATTGTTCTACCTCATTTATCTTCGTTCGACATGGCGAATATGTAATCTCTAAAGTTTTAGAGATTATTTATTCTAGTTCCAACCAAAAAGCAAATGAGTGTAATATCATATTAACTCATTAAATCCATAATTACATCTGAAGAAAATATATATGTAAATATATTTTCATAAAGATTGTGATTAAAGATACTTTCGTACAAACTGTTAATGGTAGAAATATTTTAACGGGTAGGTAATACCCGAGAAATATTTAAGATTTCACATTAATAAGTTACATTGTATGTTCTTCGAATCTGTTTCAACAGTCATATACTATCCTACTTATATCCACCGATATACAAATCCGTTCACCACAGAATAACCATATTCATCCAATTACATATTTGGATTTTGACCTATCAGAATCCAACAAGTGGCATAATGAAGAAATAATGGACACAATAAAAATTGATTAGAAACAGACTAATTGACAATAAGAAATTTTGTTAAGAAACCACGCTAACAAAATCCTAGCTAACTGTTCCTAGCTAACTGTTAATTCCATAATACATTTTATTTATCGCAATTTAATTATCGCAATTTATTTTATCGCAAATTTTAATTTTCGCAATTTTATATATCGTTATTTAATTTCTGTTATTTACTTTACGCATTTTATTTATCGTCATTCAATTTCTGTATTTATTTTACGCACTTTAAATATCGGGACACGTATACAAGGTTTTGACTTATCATATCGACGCATCTATATATATTATTTGGAATCACCATAGACACTCTATATGCAGTAATGATCGAGTTCTCTATACAGGGTTGAGGTTGATTCTCAAATAATATATATACTTTGAGTTGTGATCGAGTCTGAGACATGTACACGGGTCACGATATTTAGTAATTAATTCGAATATTAGATATTAAACTATATATAAATTATTAGACTGTTAACTGTGGACTATCGACTGTGGACTAATAACATTGGACAATTAAAATGAATTAAAAATATTGATTATAATATATGAAACTAAACAATTCTTCAAGGTTGCCACTTGATTTCATCCTAAACCTCATTTGTATCTTGACGATTACAATCTGCGTTCAAACCCTTCACGATTCTTGAAACACCTCAATCGATAGGATGAATCAACCGCACTTTATCTACGGAAGGAAAGATTTATGCCTATAGTTATGCACCTAAGAAACTCTCGACAATTGAGTAAAAGTTTAACACACAGCCGCGTCAGATCCTTTGGCATTTATTAGCAAAAATAACTTTGCGATCCCTTTTCATAGTAGCAAATTTTGTCACAGCTCCAGCAAGTCAACTTCGACTTTTCATTCGAAGTAACCTTACTATAATCCTGATATATATACGATTACCCTTTTGATATCGGAGAATTCTTTTATATTCCATCATATTATCAGCAGACGTACCAGCAACCTCGTTGCTTCTTGGCTTAAATCTCTCTGATAAATCATTATATTTATTCATTAAAACCTTATCATATACTCATCCGCATCTTGTAACGAGAACTGCCATACCAATTACCGGGAATCAGTAATCAGTACTTTGAAAACTCACAGCATATCTACATCAACAGTTATATGTATAACATTTATCTTTTAGAATTATGGTCTTTCATTCTGAAATTCTGAACAGCACTCAGTCTACAAACCAATACTATGAATGTTGAAAAAGCTGAATGAAGCAGCGAAAACTGTAGACAATCGTAAAAGACCTTAATCGTCGGAAGTTTAATGATAAAGAATAATATGTGGAGAAACTCAGAAAAGTTGGAACTGAAAAACGGATTGAGCTAAATATGAAGGAGACCAAGGACAAATACAAGGACCATACCATATATTCAAAGAATCCAGATAATTCTGGATCCGATGAAACCTTCAACGAATATCTTGCTCTATACTCATGTTAAAATCTTGCGGAAAATCTTTCTCCATTAACCATCGAACTTAGAAATTCCAAAATATCATCATCAATATCTTCGATATTTCTGAGGATATTTTCATAAATATTCTAGTCCGAAATTATATACCTCTTCGTACTTCCTGTGTATCATTATATTGGAAACATTCAATAGAAAATTTAGTACCGAAAAGCGGATTATGCGAAACTATGAAAGAAGCCGTGAACAAATCACAAAGAATAAGTTTGACTTCAAAGAATCCAAATGATTCCGTTTCTGATGAAATCTTTAGCGAATACCTTGCTTCCGAATCTAAACCCTTACGGATAAATCTTCTTCATCATCCATCGATATTAGAAATTCCAAGATATCATCGTAACTTTCATTATAAATATACTCCATATTTCTGAAGATATTTTCATAACTATTCTTATCTGAAATCAATAATCTATTCGTGCTACCAATGTTACATTATATAGAAACTGTTAGTTTCTATATTCTGTAAACTTTCGAGCTTAAAAACATGAATGTTTTTGAAGTAGTGTTGAGAACTGATGCATGAGTTAGTATAAAACGTGATTATATTACAGTAAGTCATGCAGAGTTTCTAATGGGACATGATGATTCACAGATCATAACGTCATCATGTGCCATGTTACATAACTCTGTCATTCTGCTTAACTTCTGAACATATCAAGAAAGTATATTCTTGATAGTTCTATTCTCAGTGACTCTGGCAATTTGACAAATCAAATCGTGTTAATTACGTTCTTTCTGGTTTAGAACATTATAGTCATTCGAAACTCCATACTTACGAATTCTGGACCATTACAAGAGATGTCCAATCGTAAAAAGAAGAAACGAAGGGACAAAGCTCCAAAAGAAATAGAAATTGGAGTATAAATCGCAGCAAAGAGGAAGGAGTATTAACTGGGGATGACAATGATTAAAGAAGATAGAAGCAGGGACTTCGAAATATCAGGGAAAATATACAGCTCAATAACAACACATAAAATACAAACCGTGAATATCAGTGCGTATAGCGATATAAATACACGGGAGGATTATAAATACAATAATCACTAGAGCATAGTAGAAATAAACTGATTCTTCTAGTGGGAGTAGGAAAAGAAGAACGATCATTACGATAGTCAGAATAAGAACATGGATTAGAACCGGATTAAGCATTATTATAATCTTTTGGATTTATGAACTGAGAAAGAAGGTATAGAAGTGGTGGAAACTAATGGAACGAAAAAGGTAAATTTATAATGGAAATATCAGACAGAGTAATCAAGGCTGATCACCGCATTTAATTATAGAGATCTTAATTTTCTTATTCGCCGAAGAATCAAATCTTTTAGATTTCGAAGATTTTTTCTTCAAATTCCTTGAATTCCGGAATTCAACAAAGACAACGTCAAAAGTTAAGACGCACCTTACTTTCTAAATTCAACCCTGACTCTGTCCAAAGTTAAGATGAACCTTTACTTTTCTATTTCACTCTTTTATGATAGCTTCATTCGTACTCTTCGAATAATAGAATTTTTTATCCACATTACTCAATGATGATAAAAATCTAGTTATCAACTCATATTCGTCATGAAAACATTTTTATTGTTAGCCATGACGACCTCACTCAAATTTCGGGACGAAATTTATTTAACGGGTAGGTACTGTGATGACCCGGGAATTTCTGACCAAATTTAAACTTTAACTTTATATAAGTTCGACACGATAAGCAAAGTCTGTAATGTTAAGTCTTAAAATTTTTGAACTGTGTTCATGTTTACATTTGACCTCTGACTATTCCGACGATTCACGAACGATTGTTTGTAAATAAATATGTATAAAGTAAATATAAATATAAATACATAATAACTTAGATTTAATCAAATCTCAATATAATAAGTAGAAGTAAGAACGTAAAATAATATATAAAATAATAAAATGATTATAAAACCGAAACCATATATAAAGATATATGACTCTCTAAATAATTATTATGTATATGAGATTGTATATAAAAGTCTACATATCATATGCTATTATCGATTAGTGAATAATGTATGACACACAATATTAATAGATTGAATGGGGTTATGAGTTAAAAATATAATTATTATACAAAAATTTCTATTACTAAGATTATTAATGTTAATATTAATATCAATATTATTAATATTAATATATTATATATAGATATGGAAGTTGATACATACAAATTGTTATATTATTATTATTAATAATATTATTGTTATAGATCTTATAATTATTATAATCAATCATATTACTTATTTGTTATTTTATTAACAAAGTTATTATTAATATAATTAGTATTATTAAATTATTAAATTATTAGTTATTAATCATTAATTATTAAGATCATGGATATTATTATCATTAATTTTATTGTTATTATTACTTAGATATTTACTTTTAGTATTAATACTGATATATATTTATACATACAGATTTATAACCAGATGCATATGTATATATTCAAATACATATATAGGTATATCTAAAAATACAGAATAATTATATAGATAAATATGTTTGATACTTAAGGGAATCAAACTCAGTTTAACATCCCCATCAAATAATTGACTTTCTGTCTTTCAATTGAGCTGGTACTAGTCGACATCTAACTCCCAACACAGATTAAATCTCTTGTGGATTTTATTCTAATTATTTATTATTTTTTATTTCTCCTACTTGTCGATTAATTATAAAACTTTAATAGAATCCAACAAATTCGTGCAAGTTGTTATGTGTAGCAATCAAACTATTGTTGATTGATAACTCAGTCTCTAACTCTGTACCAATTAGGAATTTACTCAGCAGAATCAAACAAAAGCAGATAGATATCGAATATATATATATATATATATATATATATATATATATATATATATATATATATATATATATATATATATATATATATATATATTCTCCTCTGTACCTGCTAGGATTTATGTTTGTCGACCCTTAAAATGCTAACCACTCAAGCATAATCAGTGTAAATGAAATCCTTCGACTACATTATCAACTATCAACACCAAATATCCTTTACAACCTTCAAATTTTCAATTTCAATCTGGAAAGAGAAGAACAACAGGTTCGGTTCTGTTTTTACTCCATAATTTAAAAAGCTGGAATTTGAAATAAACTCCAAAATGTAAGAATGCCATTTTGTTAGGAATGAAGTGTTCAATCTATCTGCAACGTTTCTAAGTTCAATTTTTCTTATCGATTCTTAATTTGGAGGTCAAACTTTTTTTACAAAAAGTCAACTAAAGTGTTCATGTAAAAATTTGAAATTGTTTTTGAAACTTTGGAACAATTAACGATCCAGAAAGTTTATATGCATCATTTAGAACCGATTTCGTGTTATGAGTTTTGTCTAAAACATCCTTAAATTCGAATTTGGATCTTGAGTTCATGTGGTGTTCTTCGAAGATACAGCTACTGCTATTCGTTTTTTTTTATTATTTCGTGTCTGCCAAATTAAAAATCTTATATATATGTTGTTTCTGTTTCAATACTACATCGAAAAATAATGGATGTTAGAAGTTGAGTTGGTCCCTGTCGATTTGGATTGGAAGAAGATGATGATAATTAGAACGAGTTATAATCAAACAAAAGGAATTTAAAAACAGAAAACGGGCCACAGCCCCATGGTTCCAGATGTTAGCGGGTTTACTGGAGGTCGCGAGTTCGAGTCCTGACTAGGACGATTTGTTTCTTTTTAAGCCTTTTAAGGTAGTTTTTCATATTTATATTTATTATTATTATTATTATTATTATTATTATTATTATTATTATTATTATTATTATTATTATTATTATTATTTATATCATTGATTTGTTATTGTTAGTGTTATTGTTATTATTATTATTGTTATATTTGGTATTATGATCCTCATTATTATTATGACCATAATTATAAGTATTATAACAAATATTATTATTAAAGTATTATTAATGTTATTGTTATTATTATTTTACCAATTTAGTATTATTATCATTTTTATGAATATGATTATTATTATTATAACTATTACCAAAATAATACAAATTATTATTGTTAGTATTAATATCCTTTTTGTACTATTATTATTATTATTATTATTATTATGAATATGTTTAGGATTATTATTATTGTTATATAACAATACAAGTTATTATTACTCTCACTAATATTAGTA
Organism: Rutidosis leptorrhynchoides; assembly: GCF_046630445.1. NCBI lineage: Eukaryota > Viridiplantae > Streptophyta > Magnoliopsida > Asterales > Asteraceae > Rutidosis > Rutidosis leptorrhynchoides. Next base: position 320,520,978 of record NC_092340.1, read on the forward strand.
TAAATATCATTTTCGTAATTATTAGTTTTATAATTATTATTATTAACATATGTATCAATTTTAACAATCTCGTTATTTATATTAGTATTATCAATATTAAGAAAATTATTATTATTAGTAGGTCATTATTATCGACACTATCATTTTCACTACAAATAAATATTTTGTACCTAAAATATACTTAATACATATATTATAATCATATTAATAGTTTATATATCACCTACCAATTATAATAACATTATTTATATATAAATAATTATATATAATGAATTAAGAATAATTTCATATAATACTAACCATATATATATAGAGAGATATATTAATATAACCAAATATATAGATATTAAACATTTAAAATATATACACAAAACTAAATAAGTATAATATATAATTCAAGTTATAATATAAAACTTGTTCGAATACGATTATACATTTTAATATATATATATATAAATGATATAGGTTCGTGAATCCGAGGCCAACCCTGCATTGTTCAATGTCGTCATATGTATTTTTACTACAAAATACATTACGGTGAGTTTCATTATTCCCTTTTTATATACATTTTGGGCTGAGAATACATGCAAATGCTTTATTAACTATTTTACAATATTTATATGCGTGAGTTTCATTTAATCCCTTTTACTCTTTACGGTTTTTGGGCTGAGAATACATGCAAATGCTTTATTAACTGTTTTACAATAATTATATGCGTGAGTTTTCATTACTCCCTTTTTATATATATTTTTGGGACTGAGAATACATGCGCTGCTTTTATAAATGTTTTACGATATAGACATAAGTAATCGAAACTACATTCTATGGTTGAATTATCGAAGTCGAATATGCCCCTTTTATTAAGTCTGGTAATCTAAGAATTAGGGAACAGACACCCTAATTGACGCGAACTAAAAAGATAGATCTATCGGGCCCAACAAGCCCCATCCAAAGTACAGGATGCTTTAGTACTTCGAAATTTATATCATGTCCGAAGGAGGATCCCGGAATGATGGGGATATTCTTATATGTATATTGTGAATGTCGATTATCAGGTGTTCAATCCATATGAATGATACTTTTGTCTCTATGCATGGGACGTATGTTTATGAGAAATAGAAATATGAAATCTTGTGGTCTATTAAAATTATGAAATGATTATTTATGCTAAACTAATGAACTCACCAACCTTTTGGTTGACACTTGAAAGCATGTTTATTCTCAGGTACGAAAGAAATCTTCCGCTATGCATTTGCTCATTTTAAAGATATTACTTGGAGTCATTCATAGTATATTTCAAAAGATGTTGCATTCGGGTCGTTGAGTTCATCAAGATTATTATTAAGTCATTGATAGTCTGATATATTATGAAATGTGATGCATGTCTGTCTACCTTAGATGTTTGTCTTTCAAAAACGAATGCAATGTTTGTAAAATGTATCATATAGAGGTCAAGTACCTCGCGATGTAATCAACTATTGTGAATCGTTTATAATCGATATGGACTTCGTCCGGATGGATTAGGACGGGTCCTTTCAGATGTAGACAATCCTTCCTCTATCCGATAGTAAAGAAAAGTCATTTCTCTACCCAGAGTAAAACTCTCAAAGTGGGAAAAGTCATCCCTCTCTCAATTCGACGGATAGAGAAATTGCATCCGAGTGGACTTCCGGCCAATATATATAAAATACTAATGTAGACCATTAATTAATTGTTTACGTGTCAAACTTACATGGCGATGACTTGACATAAGCATGACATCTTGATAATATTTTATTGTTCGAGAATGATGTTAGTAAAAATTAAAAAAAATAATTAAAAATGACATAGGAAATAATTATAATTAAGTAATATTACAATTAATAAAAAAGATAACTCCATTTAGATTTAAACTTGATAAAGAAAATGTTATATTTTTAACTTTAATTCGTTTTTAACTTTATAAAAAAATTATAACATTATCAAATTTACATAATTAAATTTTAGAAAGAGCATGTTTAATAAATACTTTATTTATTAAATTCAGGTGGGCAACAAAATTCCACCAAGATGTCATGTATGTGCCAAGTTATTGCCATGTCAGCTTGATAAAAATTTATCGGGTCAAAACTTTACATTTATTGATAATGACAGATAAACAATGAGTTTATAACCTATACTAGATTTTTTTAAAGAATATAACATACATCAGAACAAAAATAAAAGTAAATGATCAATTTGTAGCTTTAACGTTTTTATGAACTTTCTTTGTAAATTTTATGCGAACCTAACATTTATCATATATAAATGAATGAAATAATTATTAAGAGTACCAATGTTACGTGGATCGTCAGTTAGTGTAACGAATGTTAGTTATTGGCACTAAAAATCAAACTGAAAATCGAACCCGAGACCATATCAAAAATCAAGTTCAAATTCTATTTTGATTCAACTGATCAGAATTTTCATTGTTAAATTCAGTATATTTTTTCTAAACTTGGTTCCATTTATGTATTCAAATCAAATGATATAATTCAAATGTTGAACGTTCTTAAAAATTGTCGTTCAAAATAATAATAATAATAATAATAATAATAATAATAATAATAATAATAATAATAATAATAATAATAATAATAATAATAGTAATAATAATAATAATAATAATAATAATAAAATGTCCCGTTCATATTGATTATAAACGTTCCATTTTAATTGATTTCATCGCGAGGTTTTGACCTCTATATGAGATGTTTTTCAAAGACTGCATTTATTTTTAAAACAACCATAACCTTTATTTTATTGATAAAGGTTTAAAAAGCATTACATAGATTATCAAATAATGATAATCTAAAATATACCGTTTACACACGACCATTACATAATGGTTTACAATATGAATATATTACATCAAAAATAAGTTTCTTGAATGCAGTTTTACATAATATCATACAAGCATGGACTTCAAATGTTGTCCTTATTTTAGTATGTAACAGCGGAAGCTCTTAATAATCACCTGAGAATAAACATGCTTAAAACGTCAACAAAAATGTTGGTGAGTTATAGGTTTAACCTATATATTATCAAATCATAATAATAGACCACAAGATTTCATATTTCAATACATCCCATACATAGAGATAAAAATCATTCATACGGTGAACACCTGGTAACCGACATTTACAAGATGCATATAAGAATATCCCCATCATTCCGGGACATCCATCGGACATGATATAAAAACTCGAAGTACTAAAGTATCCGCTACAACAGATGGGGTTTGTTGGGCCCAATAGATCTATCTTTAGGATTCGCGTCAATTAGTAGACTGGTTTACTAATTCTTAGGTTACCAAGTAAAAGGGGCATATTCGGCTTCGATCGTTCAACCATAGAAAGTAGTTTCATGTACTTGTGTCTATTTTGTAAAACATTTATAAAACTGCATGTATTCTCATCCCAAAAATATTAGATTTTAAAAGTGAGACTATAACTCACTTTCACAGATTTTTACTTCGTCGGGAAGTAAGACTTGGCCACTGGTCGATTCACGAATCTATAACAAATATGTACATATATATCAAAGTATGTTCAAAATATATTTACAACATTTCTAATACGTTTTAATGTTTTAAGTTTATTAAGTTAGTTGTCCTCGTTAGTGACCTACAACTAGTTGTCCATAGTTAGATGTACAGAAATAAATTGATATATATTATCTTGACCCAATTCACGACCCAGTGTATACACGTCTCAGGCTAGATCACAACTCAAAGTATATATATTTTTGGAATCAACCTCAACCCTGTATAGCTAACTCCAACATTACTGCATATAGAGTGTCTATGGTTGTTCCAAATAACATATATAGATGGGTCGATATGATATGTCAAAACATTTGCATACGTGTCCATGGTATCCCAAGATTACATAATATATTAGAATATATGTATTATAGAATATAAGTTAGCTAGGATATGATTAATATAGATTTGTTACCAATTTTCACGTAGCTACAACAAGTAAAAACATCCAATCTTGTTTTACCCATAACTTCTTCGTTTTAAATCCGTTTTGAGTGAATCCAATTGCTATGGTTTCATATTGAACTTAAGTTTATGAATATATACAGAAAAAGTATAAGTTTATAGTCGGAAATACAGGTTACAAGTCATTTTTGTAAAGGTAGTCATTTCAGTCGAAAGAACGACGTCTATATGACCATTTTGGAAAACATACTTCCACTTTGAGTTTAATCATTATTTTTGGATATAGTTTCATGTTCATAAGAAAAATCATTTTTCCAGAAGAACAACTTTTAAATCAAAGTTTATCATAGTTTTTAATTAACTAACCCAAAATAGCCCGCGGTGTTACTACGACGGCGTATATCCAGTTTTACGGTGTTTTTCTTGTTTTCAGGTTTTAAATCATTAAGTTAGCATATCATATAGATATAGAACATGTGTATAGTTGATTTTAAAAGTCAAGTTAGAAGGATTAACTTTTGTTTGCGAACAAGTTTAGAATTAACTAAACTATGTTCTAGTGATTTCAAGTTTAAACCTTCGAATAAGGTAGTTTTATATATATGAATCGAATGATGTTATGAACATCATTACTACCTCAGGTTTTGTGGATAAACCTACTGAAAATGAGAAAAATAGATCTAGCTTTAAAGGATCCTTGGATGGCTTGAAAGTTCTTGAAGCAGAATCATGACACGAAAACAAGTTCAAGTAAGATTTCCACTCGAAATAAGATTGTTATAGTTATAGAAATTGAATCAAAGTTTGAATATGAGTATTACCTTGTATTAGAAAGATATCTTAGTGTAAATAAGAAAGATTTCTTGAGGTTGGATGATCACTTTACAAGATTGGAAGTAAGCTAGCAAACTTGGAAGTATTCTTGATTTTATGAAACTAGAACTTATAGAATTTATGAAGAACACTTAGAACTTGAAGATAGAACTTGAAGATAGAACTTGAGAGAGATCAATTTGATGAAGAAAATTGAAGAATGAAAGTGTTTGTAGGTGTTTTTGGTCGTTGGTATATGGATAAGATTATATAGGATGTGTAATTTTGTTTACATGTAAATAAGTCATGAATGATTACTAATATTTTTGTAATTTTATGAGATATTTCATGCTAGTTGCCAAATGATGGTTCCCACATGTGTTAGGTAGAAGTATTTCGATAAGTGTCTTGAAGTCTTTCAAAAGTGTATGAATACATATTAAAACACTACATGTATATACATTTTAACTGAGTCGTTAAGTCATCGTTAGTCGTTACATGTAAATGTTGTTTTGAAACCTTTAGGTTAACGATCTTGTTAAATGTTGTTAACCCAATGTTTATTATATCTAAAGAGATGTTAAATTATTACATTATCATGATATTATGATATATTAATATATCTTAGTATGATATATATACAGTTAAATGTTGTTACAACGATAATCGTTACATATATGTCTCGTTTTGAAATCATTAAGTTAGTAGTCTTGTTTTTACATATGTAGCTCATTGTTAATATACTTAATGACATGTTTACTTATCATTTATCATGATTAAACATAGTGTATCAATATCTTAATATGATTCATATGTATTTAGTAAGACGTTGTTATAACGATAATCGTTATATATATCGTTTCGAGTTTCTTAATTCAATAAACTCAATTTTATGTATATAACTCATTGTTAAAATACCTAATGAGATACTTACTTATCATAATATCATGTTAACTATATATATAATCATATATATGTCATCATATAGTTTTTACAAGTTTTAACGTTCGTGAATCACCGGTCAACTTGGGTGGTCAATTGTCTATATAAAACCTATTTAAATTAATCAAGTCTTAACAAGTTTGATTGCTTAACATGTTGGAAACACTTAATCATGTAAATAACAATTTCATTTAATATATATAAACATGAAAAAGTTCGGGTCACTACAAATAATAATAATAATAATCTCTGCGTTCCACTACAAGTGTCCCGTGTTAACTTTTCAAAGTGTTTTTCTATCAACATTGATTGTAAATATTTTTATTTGTGTTATATATTATTTTATAAAAATTATATGAATAAAACACATTTAAAACTCAATTCATTCATATAATTTGTATCAAATAATATACAACAAAAATAAACATATTTACAGACAAAGTTAAAAAACAAAGACCTAAAAAGTCAACAGGGGACACTTGTAGTGAGACAAAGAAAAAAATGATTTTTTTTCACCCAAACAAATTTAATAAGTTTAAGACCATTCACAGTGGTGCCGGGGTGATAGGGCGTGATGAAGTGTTTTTATGGGGTATAATGCTGATTTGTCAAAGGTGATGGCGTGATGGAGTTTGTAGTTGTGGGCGTGATGGTTATGTGATGGATTAAATTGGTCCCACATATTAATTTTGTTTTTTATTTTTGTTTGAGTTATATTTTTACTCGTTTCATTTTTTTATAAAAATAATACATATATAATAATTAAAATTAATATAATACATATATAATAATTGATCCCTAAAGGTGTAAACAACTTATTTTGATTTGTTATTATTCAGTTTATATTTATATTATATTATATTTTTCTAAAGGTTCAAATGGTATATTTAGTAAGCTATCTGATTATTTTGTTAACTCGCTACAAGTATATGGACTTAAAGTGTAATTTTCTGTACTTCTTCAAACTACTTCATCGAATGCAGATGCTGAAAACCAAAAATCCCATCTTCTTCCTATTTGCAATTAAACTTCGATAATTTTGATTTATAATCATATATGAAAACAGATCAAGTACATGGCATCATAGGATTGGTCGAAGTCATCCTCACGCCATTTTTCCTTCCCTTGATGCGGCCATCGCGCCGACGAATTTTGCAGCCCATCACGCCGCGTTGTGGCGCCATGGAGGCGTGATGGTGGCAAAAAACCTTCGATCACGTTGCATTGCGAATGGTCTAAGGGTCTATTAGTTTTCACTTAATTATCTGTTTGTTTCTATACAACTTTTAATTCAATATGTAAAATTTTTGTTTGTTTGTCACATACTCTGAAAACAAGTTTGTTTCTAGAAAATATAGAATCAGATATCTCTCCTCAAACATAGACAATTGAAAACATGACTAGCAACGTCTAGTTATCAACCAAATTCACATTAGCTCCAGTAGGTAACCCAAGGTACAAATGGGAGTTCCCGACGTGTAAATCCAGAACAAATTGCCACAAATTCAACTCCTCGTTAGAAGTCCCAACACCAAAAATATTCGGCTTAAATTAATTTTTTTGAGGTCAGACACATAATAAAAAAGGGAGAAAATACGTAAGATAGTATCTAACTCTTTGGACTTCCGATCGAATATAAACAAAGCATCATTCGCATAGAATAAGTGAGAAGCTTTTATACCTTGGTTACCAGTCGTTGCACCTTTTAAAACTCCTAACCTTTCGTCTTTTTCAAGTCCAAGTGTATGCCCTCCATTACAATAAGAAATAAAAATGAACTTAAGGGATGATCACCTTGTTTTAACTAAACCCTTTAATAGGACAACCGTTCACCAAGACTGATGTTCGAGACGACTTTAAGCACATATCAATTCACTTCTTCAAGTATCACCAAAACCAAGTTTAATAAGCATATGGCTAATGTATTTTCAACTAACTGAAATATATATATATATATATATATATATATATATATATATATATATATATATATATATATATATATTAGAGGGATCAAATGAGAACTTTTTTTGTGTTAGAACCCTGAGAACTCCAAAAAACACCAAAATACACTGAAATTCGAGCAAAAAAAAGTGGCTGATGAGCAAAAAACAAGGAATTCGAGCAAAAATGAGGAAATTCGAACAAAAAAAAGGCGGACGAACAAAAAAGTGGCGGGCGAACAAAAATTGTGAAATTCGAACAAAAATGTGTTCTACATTTTTGAAATTCGAACAAAAAAATGTAGAACAGTTGATAGTCGAACAAAAATGTGTTTTACATTTTTGAAATTAGAACAAAAAAGTTGCGGGCGAACAAAAATTGTGAAATTCGAACAAAAATGTGTTCTACATTTTTGAAATTCGAAAAAAAATGTAGAACACATGATAGTCGAATAAAAATTTGTTCTACATTTTTGAAATTCGAACAAAAAAAATATTTTTTTTTGTTCGACTATGATTTTTTGTTCGTCCGTGTTTTTAATTTTTGCTTGAATTTCCTTGTTTTTGCTCGCTCGCCACTTTTTTGCTCGAATTTTAGTGTATATGGAGTTCCTAGAGTTCTCACACTAAAAAGTTCTCACTGGATCCTCTTTCTATATTTTTTTTAGAACGGCAGAATTAAATTAAGCTAGCAAGAAGCTAGGAAAAAATTACAAAATGTTCAAAGGAAATTGAAGCCAAACATTCCAATCGATCTTAAATAACTTAGATCTAGAGGATAACCAATCAAAAGCATTAACAACAATGTAGTCTAAAAGATGGCTCTTCTTGAACAAACCGGAGCTGAAGACAATATCGTTCCTGAGCCTCCAAATAGACCAGAGAGATGCGATGCAGATGCAGTGTAAAACAAGCGTAACTTTTGGGTCTGGGGAGGCCGAAGCTAGCCAATTCCGAAGCTCCAACCCATTTGACCACCTAGGCAGGGAAATACCGGTCCATGAAGCAACAAAACTCCACACTTGAGAAGCAGACTGACAATGAAAGAAAATATGGTTCGAATCCTCCAAGAAAAATCCGCAATCAGAGCACGAGAAAGTAGAACAATACACATTTCGGGCCTGCAAATTCTTCTTATGGGGCAATCTATTAAGCAAAAGGCGCCAATAAAAAATAAGGACTTTAGAAGGGATCACTTTATTCCAGTACGTGTGTCGGGAGACGTCCATAGAGCTATCTAAAATATGCCGAAGAGAGCTAACCGAAAACACATTATCAGAAGTAAGAGACCAAACCCACTTGTCCACCTTATCCGTACATGAAACATTCTCCAATAAGTTGCAAAGAGAAGTGAGTTGATCAGCTTCTGCCCCACCACGAACACCTCTTCGCCATTGCCAAACCCAATTAAGGTTCTGCCATCTATCAGAAACCAAGCATTCCCTATTCACGTCAAGGTAGAAAAGACGTGGGAAAAGAGCACCAAGAGTGGAATCATGACACCATCTATCCATCCAGAATCTAGTATGAAGACCATTTCCAACATGAATGGACAAGATTGAAGGGTGAATAACCTGCAAAGAGTGCAAAGATAAAAGACAACTGTTAATTTTGCCCCAACAAGTAGCAGGAGCACGCGTGATGCAAGGATAAAGGCCATCCGGTTGAACACCATGAATAGCTTGAATAATTTTGACCCAAATTTGGTTCTTGTTATGGACATAACGCCACCTCCATTTATAAAGAAGAGAATTGTTGAGAGATTCCATGCTAATCACACCAAGACCGCCCTTATCTTTTTCTTTCAAAATGTCATCCCACTTGACCCAATGAATCTTTCTATCGCCCGGATTACCACCCCAAAAGAAATTTGCACGAATAGATTCAAGGCGATTAATAACACTCTTTGGGGCTTTAAAGATCGAAAAAAAATATGTACCAAGAGTGCCAAGAACCGACTTCACCAAGGTAAGTCTACCGCCATAAGATAATAGATTAACCTTCCACGATGCAAGTCTTTTCTCGACTTTATCAAGAACCGGGGACCAATTGTCAATACGACTCATGTTAGCACCCACGGGAAAGCCTAAGTACTTAAAAGGGAGAGGAGAATGAGCACACCCAATAAGAGAAGCCACACGAATCACTTCATCTTGAGGAATGCTAATCCCTAACAAGTTTGACTTATGAATATTTATACGTAAGCCAGAAACAGTATAGAAGCACTCGAGCAAGGTTATCAAGTTGCATATGTTATCGTCATTCCATTCTCCCACGAAAAGAGCATCATCTGCAAAAAAACAATGTGAAAGGAGACAGGAGGTGTTACGATTGCCAATACGAATACCCGCAAACAAGCTTGCGTCCATGGCATCTTGGATAGCCGCATGAAGCCCTTCCATACCAATAATAAAAAGAAACGGAGACAGGGGATCTCCTTGCCTCAATCCACGACCGATACGAAATTCCTCAGAAGGAGAATCGTTAACCAGAATGGAAGCACAAGAGGAGGTGAGGCATCCTTTGATCCACATAATCCATCTCTTACCGAATCCCAGGAAAGAAAGCATCGAAAAAATAAAATCCCAACTTATTGAGTCGAAGGCTTTTTCAAAATCCACCTTGAGAATCATGGCCTTTTTCTTGCGACGTTTGCACCAGTCTATGACTTCGTTAATAATTAAAGGTCCATCAAGAATTTGACGTCCCTTAATAAAACCAGTTTGCTCTGGACTAATGATATAATCGATGACCCCAGCAAGACGATTAGCAAGAATCTTCGCTAGGATCTTATATTGAATGCCAATCAAGCTAATCGGGCGATAGTCTTTGACAAACAACGGATTATCAACCTTCGGGATCATGGTGAAAAAGGATGAGTTGCAACCTTTTGGAAAGTGACCTGATGCATAAAAGTTTTCAACGAAATCAGTAATATTAGGCTCCAGAACAGACCAAAAATGTTTAATAAAGCGAAACGAGAAACCATCCGGGCCAGGAGCCTTATCATCTCCACAGTCCCAAACACCACGCTTAATTTCAAAAGCTGAAAAAGGTTGTTCAATAGTATCGGCAGTAGCAGGAGTCAGCTTCAAAAGGTGAGAACTTGGACTAATGATTTTAACACAATCTACGCGCATAAATTTCTCTTTAAAACAGTCAAGAAAAGCGCCTTTCACAGCCAACGGGTCAGCCTCCCAAACTCCGTTATACATGATGCCAGGAACAGCAAGCTTTTTTCTCTTCCTCTTAATAGAAGAATGGAAGAAAGCCGAATTTTCGTCGCCAAACTGAATCCATTGTTTCTTGTTCTTCTGAGCTACATCCATCGCATCAAGTTTGTTGATGCGTAAAAGATTGTTTAAGGCCTCAATACGACGAGGGAAAAGAGTAGCGGAATCACCTCCATTATCAAGCTCACAATCAATATTATCAATAAGGGTAAGCAAATTAGATCGATCAACAAAATTCACATCTTTTTTCGACTTATGCCACACCTTCAGCTTACCTTTAAGAAATTTCAACTTGTCTTTAAAGTAAACAAAAGAATTTACGTCGCAACATGCATATGAAGCATCGAATTCATCGCAAGCAGCAACAACAATTTGGTCAAAACCGTCAATGCAAAACCAAGAATTAAAGATCTTGAAGGGGATCGGGCCAAAGTCAGACTTGTCGACAGTTAGAATAATCGGGCAATGGTCCGACCACAAGTTAGGCAGGATTCTACCAACCATTGAAGGCCAATCATTAAAGCAGTCAGAAGACATTAAGAACCGGTCCAACCGAGCTCTATTGTTGCAAAATTTATTGGAACGAGTAAACTTACGCCCGCTTAAAGGAATATCCACTAAGCTAGTGTTAAGAATAAAGCCATTGAGGTCGCCTGCAGTTAGGTGACAAAAGGAAGATCCATCTCGTTCATGAGGAGCCCGAACAGCATTGAAGTCACCAAAAAGTAAGAATTCACCAATATTATTAGCCATAAACGAAGATAAATAGGACCACAAAAGAATCTTCTTAGGTCTTTGTTGAGGAGCATAAATGTTAATAAGAAAACAGGGAGTTTGAAAACCTTTTCTAAAACCTTCAACGATCAGGAAATTATCGAAGGAAAGAATCCTTTTCTTCACAAAACTAGTAGGGTCCCAAATGGTTAAAATACCACCTGAACGACCACGGGCACTAGAAGAAGCCACCTCAAAAAGGGAGTTACCCCAAAGCGATTTAACGACAAAAATATCAAGTTGAGTAAGTTTCGTTTCTTGAATACCCAAAACGACAATACCATGATCTATGCAAAGACTTCTCACCCATTTTTGTTTGTTTAATGATCTCACCCCTCCACCAAGATTAATTGACAACGTATTCATTAAACAGAGTTATGAGCACCCAAACTAGCAAGCAGTTTCTTGAGATCTCTTTGACAACCTTTCATGTCATAGCCTAAGGAATTCCCAAAAGTGATATAGTTATCTAATTTTTCACAGAGCACTTCGTCCACGTTGACCGAAGGAGACTTGTTATTTCCCGTTGATTCGGTTGATAAAACTGGGTTCCCATTATTTTGTTTCGTTCCACTAAAACCAGGTGGTTTGGATAAGCTACTATCGTCTTGAGGCTGAGAATTACATTCCTCGGGAACAGGTTGTTCCTTTTTTTCATTGATACCAGAATTATTAAAGCCGATATTAGGAGAGTTGGCAACAGACTGATTGAAATCCTGCTCGCCTTGAGGTTGCACTTTGGGAATAGACTAAAATGTGTGTGGTTGCCCCAACAAATCAAAAGAATCATTGACGTATTCACCTTCCTCTATATCGTCGCTACTAGAATCATCAGAGAGAACTTTAAAGTTCTGATGGTCCTCATCATCTGATTTTTCTTCATTCGAATCTACTTGTGCCTTCAAAATAGTCGGATTCCAGTCAGCTACTTCTTTCACAAGTACAGAATATTCTTTATCTGCAACCGGGACCAAAGTCTTCTCGTGAATAAGGTTCAAGTTTGTGGATAGAATACAAACTTTTCCTGCTCCTTTTTTTATCATTGATGTCAGTATCTTGAAAGAGGACTCTTCCAAAACGAAAGGCAATTTTCTTAAAAGCCTGTGCAGTCCACGCACGAATCGGTAAACCTGATATTTCGATCCAAATTGCACGCTCCTTAACAGAAAAAGTTTCAGAGTAAGGCAAAATATCAGCAAGGGTGTTATGTATTGCAAGGCATTTCTTAAAGTTCCAAACGGATTCGATGTTAGGGAATTCAATCCAAACCCAATCCCCACCAATGTAGCGGACAGAAAGGTAGTCAAAACCTTCATCCAACCAAATTCGATTGAGATAAGGGATTTGGGTTGGTGTTTTTGCTCTACCCAAAAGGATCAGATCAGAGTTTTCCAATTGAAGACATTCCTCATCAACAATAGAGATCCGTTTCAGAGGTGTGTGAATCTGAGCATCCAAACGATTGCCAATAATGGCAGATGCATAAGAGTTAATGGGAGGTGGATTAACACGATTTACACGACTGGAATTGTGGTTTGCAAGCGTGGGGTTAACAGGAGTAGCTTGTGTACGATTAGGTTTAAAATTGGAAGACCTGTCAAAACGTGCACGAGAGACAAAGACATGGAAATTGCTTACCCAAATCGACGCAGCCTCTTTGTCTAGGTTACGATTCGATGCTAGAGAGTGGAAACGAATGAAGGCAAATCGTTTATTCAATTTTGATAATTTCCTTGCGATGTATACATCTGCAATCGCTCCAAAACATGAAAACAGCTCACGAAGGTCTGAAGAGGTAAAGTGGTGGGGGAAATTGGTGATGAAAAAGGTTGAAAGGGATTTGTTATTGCGTTGTTGATCGGAATCGGGGGCCATCTGAAGAGAGATGTACACGGCAGGTTTGTTTGTCTTTGACTCTTTTCGTTTGTTTGGATTTGTTAGTGTTACGTATGTTTATATATATATATATATATATATATATATATATATATATATATATATATATATATATAGGGGCAGGATCAATGGGGAAGTAACCAATCGGGGGGAAGCGGGGGGAAGCAAAATTTTTTTTTTTTCACTTTTTATGAAATTTTTTTTCCGGCATCAAGATCACACGAAAATATGAACATTTAGAAGAGACACTTCGTGATGAATGTTATTATTTAGGTGGGAAAACGATCGACAAAAATAACATTCAAGATAATATTGTTCGTGAAGAATATGAACGTTTTTTTTTCATGTTTTGTGAAGTAAAATTTAGCCCGATTTAGAGTTTAGGGTTTAGGGTTTAGGGTTTGGTGTTTTGGGTTTATGGAATAAACTCAAAACACCAAACCCTAAACCCAAAACTCTATACCGTTCGTGTTAAAAACTCAATCTAAATCCTAAATCTAAACCCTAAACCCTAAATTTCTAAACCCTATAAACCCTAATATCTAAACCCTAATATCTAAACCCCAATAGCTAAAACCTCAAAATATGCTCGAAAAACACGATAATTGTTATATATTACTTCTTCGAGCGTTTTCCCGCCAAAATAAAAACATTTATCACAAAGTGTCTCTACTAAATGTTCATATTTTCATCTCATCTATAATGTTCGTGAACAAAGTTTTTTCAAAAAACGAAAAAAAAAAAGTTTTTGCTCCCCCCGCTTCCCCCCGAATGGTTACTTCCCTCTTGATCCTACCACTATATATATATATATATATATATATATATATATATATATATATATATATATATATTCAAAAGTTCAAACGAGAACCATAAAAAAGGCGAGAACTGCGAGAACTTTTGATTTATAAAGATTTTTACATGTAACTAAATTGAATCAAACACACACACACACACACACACACACACACACACACACACACACACACACACACATATATATATATATATATATATATATATATATATATATATATATATATATATATATATATATATATATATATATATATATATATATATATATATATATATATATATATATATATATATTCTTGAAATCAACATAAGTTTCTTTTTCTTCTTTTTATATCAATCCATCACTTCATTTACCACCATAGGCTCATCAATTTATAATCAAATCAATTCATGTAATAGGCTCATCAATTTATAATCAAATCAAATAATCAATTCATGTAACTAGATATATTCAATTACGATGAGTTTGAATCTCTATAATCTTCTGAGTATTCATCACTTAGAGTGTGCACTAGATTTTGACTCTCTAAATTTATTATTTGACTTTGAATATTGTTTCTTTCAACATAAACAATGTTCGCCAACTTATTAATCTTCTACGGAGTAGATATAACAAGATAACGACTAAAATCCATACATATCTATTAATTTTGCACGTGAATTCTGTTGTAGCACCAAACTTTAGGCCGATGAAACATTTGATACTAATAGGAACCTTATATCGTCCACATATTTTATCTTTATCTTAAATTTAGTTTTCTTGAACCTCTTTTATGTTTTCCATATATATAAATACAGTATATAATCAACGATTAAGTTTTAACAACGTACGAGCTCCGGCAAATCACAATGACCAGAAACTCAGTTACAATAGATGCATTACTTCTCTTCGTTATTTCCATTTCAGGTTTCACTATATATAGTAGCTATTTTCGTTTAAGCTATCATAGGTAATTATAATAATTATATTATATTATATTATATTTTCGTTTAAGCTATCATAGGTAATTATATTATATTATATTATAGAAAGTTTGTAACTATCAAAAATCCGCGAGATTGCATCTGAATTAGGTTGTCCATTTTTTTCTTCAAACATTTGGTGCATGATTAAGGTTTTAGGAAAAAACGAGTTGGGTGTCTTCCCGTTGTGGCGAGAGAACCTTGGCTAAATTCTATTGAATGGGAGAAAAATAGAAACAAAGGACATAAATTTAAATGGCTAAAATACATATATGCAAATATATAAAAATATGCAAATAGATAAATAATATGGAAATTCATATTATTCTTTGTGTTTGAGTAGTACGTTAAACATTTTATAAAACGTAAATCAACGATTGGTACAAACAATTTAAAAATAATATATAATAATTAATATTAATAATAATAATAATAAAATCCGTGTTATTAAAAATATTTAGAAAAAAAAAGTGTCAAATATATTAATAGTAATAAAAATATGATTGGTTATTAATAATATAAAAAAAAAAAATTGTCAAATCATAACAGTATCCATCACTTTTGTTTTAGAAGGTTTAGTAAAGTAATAATTAGTAATAGTAAATAGTAATAGTAATAGTTTCACAACAGATATAATATTTGCACGCATATATAATATTAAATCATATAAAGCAATAACGTGCATATGAAAACAATTACAATAATCGGATCTATATGTATTATGTTATTAATGAAATATAAAATATGAAAATTATAAGATGAGTTGGAAAATATCTTCTATGTTAATCACGAATTAAAGATAAATACATCGATGCAAAATTTGGCCAGAAAAAATTGCAGTGTTATAGTCCTAGGAAGCAAAGAAATGTATGATTGCATTTTTGATGGTGCACACTATATTTCAAACAACGTCAGCCTAATACTAATTCTTAAATCACTGGAATTAAAAGAGAAAGAAAAATCGAGACTAATCCTTAAATCGCTTGATTTAAAATACACACACACACACACACACACACAGATATATATATATATATATATATATATATATATATATATATATATATATATATATATATATATATATATAGTTAATTTAATTTATTTAATTATTTCATGTGTCGAAGAAAGTTTATGATTATGATTATTACAAAGTTATATAAATTTAGCTCTAACACTCATTTAATATATATATATATATATATATATATATATATATATATATATATATATATATATATATATATATATATATATATATTTAATCAAGAGAAAATCACTTTTTAGAGAAAATCGGGGCAAGTATTTTTTATTTCTTTTTTTTTTTGAATTTTTTTCTCAAATTAAGATCACATGAAAAAATGAACATTTAAAAAGACACTTTGTGATAAATGTTCTTATTTTGGCGGAAAAACGTTCGAAGAAATAAATGATAACATGTATCAGATGCAATGTTTTAATTAATGTTTTTTAAGGGGTTAGAAATTATGTGTTAGAAATTAGAGTTTAGAAATTAAGGTTCAGAAATTAGGGTTTAGATAATAGGGTTCGAAAATTAGGGTTTAAAAATTAGGGTTTAGATTGAACTTGTAACACGAATGGTTTAGGGTTTTGAGTTTAGAGTTTAGGGTTTTTGAGTTCGAATTTGCGAGTCAATAGGAGAAAAAGTCAACAATTTCTTCGTAATTCAAATTCAGAATCTTTATGATATTTCAAGTTATAATGATAATTGACAAGTATTAGATGCATCATTTTAAACAACTTTCGTGTTGATATCATCATCTAAAATGCATAGGATTGATGACCCAAATTCATGTTCATCGTTCATCACAAGCCCGCTTTTGTTTCTACTTTGGTTCTATGAGTTCCTTCCTACGAAAAGTTCTCTCCGGATCTTTTCTATATATATATATATATATATATATATATATATATATATATATATATATATATATATATATATATATATATATATATATATATATATTACAGTTCTTTTTTTTTTTGAACGGCTGAGAAAATTTTATAAAACTAGCAAGTAGCTAGGACAAAAGTAACATTACAGAGACAATAAAGGAGAAATTAACCAAGTATTCCAGTTTAGATTGGCTTTCTTATGACGAGAAGAAAGCCAATCAAAAGAGGAAAATACAATATTATCTATAATATGACAATTCCGAAACCTTTCCGGGTTGAAAATAATTCCATTTCTGAATCTCCAAAGAGTCCATAAAGCCGCATAACAAATCACTTCTGTCACGATCACCTTCTTGGGATCTTGAGAAACCGACATACACCATTGCCATAGATCTTCAAAACGACTACACTGAGGAATATTAATTTCGAGCCAAGAAGCCACATAACTCCAAACTTGTTTGGCGATCTGGCAATTAAATAAAATATGGTTAGAGTCTTTGACCTGAGTATTAGATGAGGAGCAAAGAAGGTTAGAAGTGACAACTCCACGATCGAGCAAGCTGCACTTGTCCGGAATACAGTCCAAACGAATATGCCAGAGAAAGAAGTTAATCTTCGGGGGGACAACCTTGCACCAGTGGGTCGGCCAAGGACCCATGGTCTCGAAAGTAATCAGATTCCGTAATCTACTAGCCGAAAAAGAGCCATCCGAATTTAACGAGCAAGTCCATCTATCCGGAACATTAGAAAGGGAAACCTGGTTCAAACAAGAAAGCAAGTCCATGAGTTACTGGGATTCAGTTCCTGATCTCAGTGGGCGTCGCCAGAACCAAACCCAACTATCATTTACACAATGGTCAGCAACATGGCAGTTTTTATACAATTCAAGAGCATATAACCGGGGATACCGGTCACATAACGGTGTGTGATCAATCCATGAGTCGGTCCAAAATAGAGAATCAGAACCGTTACCAATCTTTATGGACATAACTGTGTTGGCTGATGGGGTTTTTTTTATGAATATTCGAGATCATGCGGTTAATACAAGCCCACTTTCCTAAGATTGAAGCTTTAATCAATGGCTTAAAACTGTCCAGTTGAGGGCCATGAATAGCTTGAACAAAATTGACCCAAAACCAATCTTTGCACGTGACATATCTCCATCTCCACTTGTAAAGAAGAGCCGAATTAAGAGAGTCGAGACTAGTGACACCGAGACCACCTTTCTCTTTACTTTTACAAACAACACACCATTTAACCCAATGAATTTTACGATCCTAATTAGAACCACCCCAAAGAAAATTAGCCCGAATAGCTTCGATAGAATTAATAACAAATTTAGGAGCTTTGAAGAGGGAGAAGTAATACGTTCCTAGCGAACCCAAAACAGACTTTAATAAGATTAATCGGCCACCGTGTGAGAGAAGATTTACCTTCCAAGAAGCAAGGCTTGACTTTACTTTAATAATAATAGGATCCCAACTACGGATTAAATTCATGTAGAAACACTCCAAAATATATATAAGATTTTGAATATTTCTATCGCTCCATTCCCCGACAAAGAGAGCATCGTCCGCAAAGAAACAATGAGACGTTATGACTGAGGAGTCTCCTTGGCCGACACGAATTCCAGAGAACAAATCCTTATCCATCGCCTCCATGATGGCGCCGTGCAGGCCTTCCATACAAATAATAAACAGAAAAGGTGATAGTGGATCACCTTGTCTGAGGGCTCTACCAATATTGAATTCCTCCGACGGGCTACCGTTTACCAAAACCGAAGCAAAAGAAGATGATAAGCACCCTTTAATCCAAAAAATCCATCTTCGGCCAAAGCCGAGAGATTCGAGCATAAAGATTAAGATTTCCCAATTGATAGAATCGAAGGCTTTTTCAAAGTCAACCTTAAGTAGCATTGCTCTCTTCTTTTTACATTTGCACCAATCGACAAATTCATTGATGATCAACGGACCATCGAGAATGTGCCTCCCCTTAACAAAGGCAGATTGCTCCTTACTAATGATACCATCGATGACTTGAGCCAACTGAGATGCAAGTAACTTGGCGAGAATCTTATATTGAAGACCGATTAGGCTGATTGGTCTATAATCTTTCACAAACAAGGGGTTATCAACTTTCGGGATTAAAGAGAAGAATGATGAGTTGCATCCTTTCGGAATATAACCTGAAGAGTGAAAATTCTGAATAAAAGCTACCACATCATGTTTAACCAATTCCCAAAAATGTTTAATAAATCGAATGGAGAATCCATCGGGCCCGGGGGTTTTATCGTCACCACAATTCCATACGGCGTTTTTAATTTCAGTCTCTGAAAAAGGAGATTCAATGGCAGCAGCCTGCTCAGTAGATAATGATCGAAAGTGGGAAGAAGGTCTAGCAATCTTAACCGCTTTAACATGCTTGAACTTGTGTTTAAAGAAATCGAGAAAGGTATATTTCACCAAAGGGGGAGACGAAGACCAGACTCCATTCAAATTCACACCCGTTATCGCCTATTTACGCCTTTTTCTTTTGATAGAGGTATGAAAAAACCCGGAGTTCTCGTCACCAAATACTGACCATTTTTTCTTATTTTTTTGGGCAATATCCATACTATCAATTTTCTCAATGTCATTAAGCTTTTTAATAAAGTTAAGCCTTCTCAGGGAAAGAGAGACATTATCCCCTCCATTGACCAGCTCGTCATCGATATCATCGATATCAGACAAAATCAAACGTTTATCATCACCAATAGAGCCTCTTGCAATTTTATGCCATTTTTTTAATTCACCCTTGACATGTTGCAATTTCAGCTTGAATGCTATAAAGGGGTTTTTATCAGCACACAAAGACAGAATGGCTGGGTTCACCCAAGCATTTTTAACAACTGCATCAAAACCATCTAACAAAAACCATGACGAAAAAAGTTTAAACGGGGTCAGGCCGTAGTCCACGTGGTCATTAAAGATAACAATCGGGCAATGATCAGACCAAAGATTAGGCAAAACTCGGCCTTTCAAATCTGGGAAAGAGTCTGAGATACCTTGGGACACTAAGAATCGGTCAAGTTTGGCTCTCTTGTCACATGATTTACTGGAATAAGTAAATGTTCGGCCACTTAAAGGGAAGTCAATCAACCCCGATGAGTGAATAAAATTATTAAAATCTCGGGCTGTCGGGGCACAAAAGAGAGAGCCTTGGCATTCGTTGGCTGTTCTAACTGCATTAAAATCGCCAAAAATAAAGTACTCCCCCGGATTATTCGAGATAAACCTCAAGATGAGAGACCAAAGGGCAGTCTTTTTTGATTTCTCTTGAGGCGTGTAGACATTTAACAAGAAGCAATGAGATGAATTCCCAGCAATACACCCGTCAACAATAAGTAAATTTTCGAAAGAGAGAATCCGAATTTTATGGAAAGTCGAAGGATCCCAGATTGTGAGAATCCCCCCGATCTACCCCTTGCACTAGAACTAGCAACATCGAATGAGGAGTTACCCCAAAAAGACTTAACAATAAAAAGATCAAGCTGAGTGAGCTTGGTCTCTTGAATGCCTAACAATATAATTTTGAACTCATTACAAAGATTTCAGATCCATTTTTGTTTGATAGAGAAACTCGCCCCTCCGCCTATATTGATCGAGAGTGTATTCATTTAAATTGGTTGTTGACACCCATCCTATTCAGCATGTTTTTAAGGTCTGCTTGGCATCCGTTCATCTCATATCCAAGGGCGATATCGATCTCAATATGTTTGTGTAGGTCTTCTAGCAAGACCTCGTGCTTCATAGCATCCTCATTGTTATTGTCGTTACTAGTTGAGTATGAAGAGAAGACACGCTCACCGTTAGAAAATTTCGGGGAAAAGAACCGGTAACAATTAAATCCAGGTGGTTTGGATAAAGATGGTGAGACAGAAGGTGACCCTCCTATCTTTCTAGCTTCTTTAAGAGTATCTTCAAAAATGGGAACATTGTTACGGCTGTCTTTGTGGGAATCCAAAGGTGAAGTATCTTTAGTAGGCGTAGTAATGGCCTCAACATCCCCCTCATTCTGCTTTTCCATCCCAGGATCATTGGATGGTTTCTTGTTAGTAGCGGGAAAACTTTTGCTTTCCAACGTCTCACTTACATGAGATGCATCATCGAACATCCTATCATTACAAGAGGGTACCTTATTATAATTGGCAAAATCATCCCTTACAAACTCCCCTTCTTCCAATTCATCATTAGAAGACGAGATAGATGCATCAACATTTGGGATAGCCTCGTCATCATATTTGTCAAAAAGGGACTCGTTAATAACCTTGAGAATACACAGTCGCCAATCCTCTGCCTCTTTAACCAAAACTATAAATTCCTTCTTTTTAACAGTGACAACAATACGTTCATGGATAGTATCAAGATTAGTGGTGACAATACAAACCTTACCGACACTTTTCTTATCTTCAATTTCAGTATCTTGAAAAAGAACTTTCCCAAAGTGAATAGCAATTTTATTGAAAACATCACAGTCCCATGCACAAGCAGGAAGGCCAACAATTTCTATCCAAATTGCACGCTCCTTGACAGTGAAATTATTCGAGTAATGGCAGATATCGGATAACGAATTACGAACAGTAAGATTCTTTTTGAAGTTGTCTCGAGATTCCAAACAAGGAAATTCGATCCAAATCCAAGAACCACCAGCATATTGAACATTCTGTGAATCAAATCCTTCCTCATGCCATATTCGGTGTAGAAAAGGGATCTGAGCAGGATTGGAAGCCTTCCCGAAGAGAATCAATTCCAAGTTTTCGATGTTAAGTAGCTCATCCTCCTCAATGGTAATCTTCCTCATTGGGGAGGAACGAGCGATGTTTGTAAGAGACCCACCAACGAGGGATGCATACGAAACATCCTTATCAAAATTATGCACTCCCCCATTCCTATTACGGTTATGTGAATTGTCGGGATTAGGTATGGGATTGGGAGGCCGATTATCAGTGTTTTTAGCTTTGTTGGAATAATAATTTTTTTTATTTAAAGATTATGATTTATCAAACTTAGCTAAGGCTGCATGAATGTAAAAATTACCGATCCATATGGCAGAGATGGCAGATTCAATTGCTTTGACGGAAGATACATTTAGAAACCTGACAAAAGCAAATCGATAGCCATTCCTTGAAAGCTTCCGTGCGATATAAACATCGATTACCGTACCGTGTTCTTCACATAATTGACGGAGTTCTTGTTCTTTAAAATGATGGGGAAAGCTCGTGAGGAAAAAAGTAGTGGTGATTTTGGCAGTGTTGTGGTGATCTTGCATGTTTTGATTGGGCATGGTCGGTGGAAGATTAAGTTTCGGCAAGCCGTTCCGATCTAGACGTAAGTTGTACAAAAGAATATATTATACCGCCCCTCATGACGAATCCATACGTGCATCACTTGTGGTAAAACCCCTCGGGTGATGTTCGAAGGCAAGACGTACGCAACTTCCGATGCCCATGAATAGACGAGTAACAACATGGAACATTTTGTAGCGAGTGGAAGTCGAACCTCTGACCTCTCATATGCAAAGTTAGGCGGTCACCACCACTACGCCAACTCCTTATTCTTTAGCCATACAAATACACACATATAATTCCTACAATATTAAGGTTTAGTTGTATTTTTTAGATTACTTGCTTCACAGAGTTTGTAAAATTTTTACATTATTATTATATTATTAATTTATAGTGTTTCATTATCCACCTAATTAATTAGAATTCTTTTGGTTACAAATGAACATATTAATAAAGTAATTTTTATTTAATTAAATGTATTTTACATACTTTGTCTAGAAGTTTCAATGGAAAGAATATGTACAAGCGATCCCTATCCAGGAATGTGTACATATCCTAGACAGTGTCCAGATCATTGCGAGAAAAAAGGTGCAAAATATCATATTTGTGATGAAGAGCAAGTATGTATATGTTCTTCACTGTGCACAAACGCATAGAAGCTTGCACAAAATAAACTTTAAGGCAAAGAGCTTGCTGAAAATAATTCAAGATGTGAATATATATCTCAAGTATCTCACTCCCTCGTTGGATAACATAAATGTTTAATATTGAATAAGAGATGAATCTTCTTCTGGGGTATAATTACGTAACCATTTTAGTGTATGTGAATGAATGAATTTCATATATGAGTCCGTGCATAGAAGTTTCAGTAATATACAACTAGTAAACTTCTATGTCGTTAGAGCACAAGTTACCCATATCCTAACATACAACTGTAATGTTTTAATGTATGTGAATGAATTCCCTTTATGAGTATAGATGTTTCAGTAATATAATGTTGACTAATTAATGAAGATGTAATTTTTTAGTGTATGTTTCAGTAATATAATGTTTCAGTAATATAATTTGGCACCAAATTTGCGATGGTGGAACTTACCATCAAGCTATTTTACATGTTTTGATGATATCCTTACAAACGATCAATCGTTTACCATTTCCACACAGGGTCGTCACATTTGGCAAGCCGTCAAATGGGTTGTTTGTTACATAATTTGGAAATACCGAAATCTCAAAGTCTTTTCCAATAAGAATGGATCCCGGCTACGATAATCTCCGAAATCCAAACTTAATCCTTCTCGTGGATCTCCAAACGTGCAAAAAAATCAAGACTCGAATGGCAACAATGGCTCATCAATCCTACATTCTATGTTGTCGTCTCCAACATGTGTACGGGCATAGGCTAATTATTCGCTTCCCAACGCCATGGGTTGTATGCTCTCGGGATTAAAAGGTTTGTTTGTTGCCCCCTTTGTCGCCGATGGTTTTCCGTACTGGGGGTTTCAACTTGCCTGCTTGTTTGCAAGTTCAACCGTCCATACTCCCATAGCTCTTGGTTTGCGGATAATCTGTCCATTCTCCTTTTTGTTTTCCTATGTTAATTATGTAATTCAATTTTCTTACACGGACTGTATAGTTTTCATGTATAGGTCATAATGAAACATCTATTATATCAATAAAGTTTTTTTGCTTTTCAAAAAATAAAAATAATAAAAAAAATAAAAATAATGGGAGTTAATTAGTTTAATAAATAATATTTTGTTAAATTTACAAGTTTAATTATACTCTTATACTAATTGTCGAAACATGAAAATATTCATAATGGTAACTTTGCAATTATGTCCAACTTTGATGGTAGATTTGTGATCCCTTTTAATAGCAACATGGTATAATTATGTTCAACATTGCTATCAAATTTGTAAGAGTTTTTTTTTTTAACGGCCAAAATTATATATAATAACAAACAACACTCCATAGTAAGGCGCTAAGAGAGAAATTACAAAGAAATAGAAAGCCATGTTCCACTTTGAAATTAAATGATCTTTATTTTTAATTCAACGAAAAGAAAGTAATCTAATGAAAAAGTTTTGTTAACGTATGCCTCTGTAATAAATGGTAACTATTGAATTGAATTAATGAGTAGTAAATGCAAACTATAACTTAGGGAAAACCTTTACATTATTAAAATGAACCTTAGCTAAGTAATTTTTGGTTTATTAAATTGTATTTTGCATAATTTGTGTAGAAGAAGTTTCAACGGAAAAAGTATGTATAAGTGCCGCAATTCAGGAATGTCTACCAATCCTAAAAAATTGTAAAGATCATTGCATAGGAGGTGCAAAATTTTACAGTATATGTGTGATGAAAAGGAAGTGTGTATATGCTATTCAGAGTGCAACAACTCAGAGAAGTTTATGCAAAATAAATTAAAGCACGAAATGCTTGCTATGAAAATGATCAAAGATGAGAAAATTCATCTCGGGTATCTCACTCCACCACTTCATTGAATAACATACATTTAACATTTAATTTAATGTTGAATAAAAGGAAGAATCCTTTTACTGGAGTGTAAGTATGTAAAGGTTCTCTCCGTCCTTAACCCTAATTCAAACTCTCCATCCTTAACCCTAAATTACCAGCCGCCACCATACTTTTGCTTCTCTCCGGCCGTCGGCTTTGTCCGGCGGTCCGGAGAGCTTTCCCTCTTACCCCACTCTCTTATAGATCCTTCCATTTTTTCGTTGTTTCGTTTATTTTTCGGGTTTTTTTGAGGTTTTAGTCCGATTATTCGCATGGGTATTTCAAATATCCTTCTAATCGAGTGTAAGATTCCGATCTAAGGTTAAGTTTCACTTGCATCGGAGATCGTCGAGAGGTTATCGGTTTCGTGTCATCGATCCTACATCCTTCTTGTGTGTATTCAAATATCCTTCTAATCGACTGTATTCAAATCGAGTGTGTTCAAATCGAGTGTAAGGTTCTCGGTAACTGATTTTAGGTACTCAGATTGTGGTTATTGTTAAATGCTTTCGTGAGTATTTCAAGCATTTCGACCGGATCTTGCCTCCTTGTTTCGTTTTCATATCGTGGGTATTATTTGGTTCTACTCGCGAGTATCTGCAGCTTGTGGTGGTCGATTCGTGGGTTAATCAGCTTGTGGTGGTCGATTCGTGAGTATCTGCAGCTTGTGGTGGTCGATGCTTTCAGACGGTGGTGAACATAATCGTGGGGTAATCCTTCGTTAATCATTTTACATATTGCATTATCACCACTCGATTGATTGCGTAATTGGAGTTTGGTTTAAGATTTTCATGGGTTCCATGGTGTGGTTTTCGGGTTATAGTAGGTTTTCATGCTTTCATTCGGGTGCTTGCCCTGAAGTGGTCGTGTAATATGTTGTGGTTATCAAGGTGGTTTCCTAGGTTATTAGTTCACCTACTCGTGTTTAAATTTTTTGTGCTACCGTGTTTAGATTTTTGTGTTAGTCGATTCGTGTATGATTCGAGTTTGAAGTCGTGAGTCGTGTGATATGTATCCTAGCATCTTGCTAGATTTTATTTATTAATATAATTATTATTGCCTTTTAAAAAAAATATATATATATATTTATATATGTGGATGAATTTCATATATGACCTCGTGCATAGACGTTTCAGTACTATTGTTAACTTGCTTTCGTAAACTTGTTATTTGGAAAAGAACAATACATATATATCTTTCTTAGAAATTAGAATACATATATATGTATATGTGTATGTGGATATAGCGGTACTTCTTCGATTAAAGGCCCATATTGTGCTTTTATGGGTATACTCGTCAAAGGTACTTCGTTCCCTTCGATTAAAGGCCCATATCTAGCGGTACTTCTTCGATTAAAGGCCCATATATATCTTTTTTTGTGTGTGTGTGTACCTGAGATTGTTTGAGAGAGATGACGTCTTATGCTTATACATATTTTCTGTTAGCGGTTACAAGTATGTTTATCCATATTTTTTGTTAGCGACCACAAGTATAAGTACAAGCTCCAAATTCTTAGCGGTATGCATTCTTGATTTACTATTTGCTCTCCGGACAGTAATCAGCGAAGACCCGGATCACGATCTAGATATCGTGGGGTGGCCAAGGAAGTCAATCTTCGTACTCAAACTCTGAGTTGGCCCGTTGATGAAACGACTACAAACCATTTACTCGAAATATTTATTTTTATTTCTTTTTTTTTGCCAATCCCCATCAGGGATCCCAAATGATCCCCATTAGGGATCCTGTTCTGATCTAAAATCTATAAATGTATCAACTGATCCCCATCAGGGATCTCAAACGATCCCCATCAGGGATCAAGCCAAAGTAGATGCTTTAGCCAAATTTTGCACCTTGACCCATTTCATTTCCATTTCGATACCAAACCATATTTCATTTCAAATGTAATTAAACCACCACTTTTAACAAGTTTTTATCATAATTACAATACTTGATATTAAACCGACCCGTTACAACATTAGGTGGCAAATTCGACCCATCTTTACAAAATGTGGTTATTTTGACCCAAATGACAAAACGACAACCAAAAGGTCAAAGCATGATTCTTAGGATATCACTATCCCACCCAAGCGCCTACCAATGATATCTAGCATCCACAACTAATCCAAAAGCAAGTCATCCAAAAGCACATATAACATTAAATAGCTAATCGTCCATCATACTCTTTCTTGTCCAAACCGGAACCTATAAAAAAAAAATTAAACAACAACGGAGTAAGTGAAAACGCTTAGTGAATACAATATGTGCATACGAGTTAATAACATCCATAAAGATAAACAATTATCCGCATACCACCAACCAATCAAGTCATCCAATTCACATATGGTTCCCGATACGTTCCCAACGTGAACCGAGAACCCTACCATCATATCAATCATCACAATGCGCATGTGTCTACCATGGATCCCGATGTGTTCCCAACGTGAACCGAGATCCTGCCCGATGCATTCCCAACGTGAACCAAGCCCTTATACCATCGTAATACAAACAACCGCATACCAATACAAATCTTATTAACAAGTAAACACACATTGTACTCACCTCAAATCCGAGCAATTTACGCAACAAACAAGTTTCAAGCCACTATTTAACAACAATTTATCACACATCCGGTCAAGAAGTCAACGTATCCGTCATCAAGCACAAATCCACCTAATAATAAGCATATACATACACAAATATCATAATTCATTCATATTCGGTCAAACAAGACCGACTACACTAAGATTAACCATTTTAATTCATAAGTCCATTTTAACATCTTTTTAGCTATTTTCAAGACTTATAACCATAAGTCTTTCAAATTCATCTAAAACCCACTTCTAAACTTACTTGACCCATAAAACTCATTTTGACAATTTCTAAACAAGAACACAAGACTTACAATTTGCAAGTCTTCAATCTCAACACCAAAATCACACTAAGTCTTGACTTACCCATGTAAAAGTAAAAACTTAGATTTTGACCCAAAACAATTTTACAAGTTTACTAGCTTAGTTTGACAGGTTCATCTTCTTAACAAAACCCATTTCATGAACCCTAACCCTAAATTCGAATTAGGGTTTCTAAGTAACCAAAACCTTGATTACTAACAACAATAACACCATCCAGACTCACAAAAATCAACCACAAAGCATAATTCAATCATACCTCAAGTTAGGGTTTCAAACCCCAAATTAATTCAATGAAGATGAAGAAGATGGAAGAAACAAGACTTCGAATGGTGCTAGCAAGTATTGGCAAGGTTGATTCTACCCAAAAGCTCAATTGCATGAAAGGATTTCAAAGATCTTGAGCTTGCTCTCTCTCAATTTCGTCACCCTCAAGAACACCCACACACACTAAAATTCTGCACTAATAAGAAAATGAGAGTGTTTAGACTTATCTAGAGACTTGCTATATGTATAATTACCCTTTTACCCTTCCCCACTTAAGCTTTTTACAAAAATAGGTCCTCATCTAGTCAAATGTGGGTCAAACAACTAATTTAACAATAAATTACACCTAATAAAAATTAGGCTGTTACAACTCTCCCCCACTTATCTCGGATCACGTCCTCGTGATCCATGCCACGTACTAAAGGTAAGCACTTCAACACCAACACACCTACTATCTACATCTCGAAACTACGTTCAACAATCTCGCTAGACACGACCACCCTCCGAAGTCGAGACCCGAAGTTTGTACTACCCTTTCATAGGACGACGATCTTATCACTCGCTAACATTCACTAACAGGCATCACCACAATAAGTAGTATTTTATACACCCAACGACCATTATCTACTCTTAGGAAACACAACAAGCACCATGTATCCCTACAATTTCTCCCATATTACAACCCGCAACGAACCACGTCCATGACTAACTCATCGATAACGATCTACCGGGTTCACCCCGATGTGAACCTAGTCTTGCATCAATCCAAATCTAGAAGTATTTATTTAGCGATAATACTCTACACCTTGACGGCTCACACTAGCACGACTCAACCAGTCGCACATCTGCTTGCGTAAAATTTGTCTACCTTGACCACATTCGAACTAATCCATTCCGTGGTGAAATCTCAAATGTCACCATTACTATCATTCAGAGGGCACTAGCAGTCCCTTCAACCTACTGCAGACGATTGCTCGTCCTTGAATCATTTCAGGACAATATCGCTACACAACACTCTCGACAATTCACCACCCCATTACACGAGGTTTCTTCTTTATTCTTAGCAATGCCTAACGCCAGCTGACTTCCTAACACTAACATGGAAACTATTATTGTACTAGAATTCCGTCATCAACGAGTTCTCACCTCGTCAACCGTCGCACTTCATTACACCTCTCACCCTATGCTCACCAACGTCGGATGAGCCTCTTGCATTGATCGTCCGTAAAGACGACCCCGACATTCCAACTCAATCACAGGTCTCATTATGTCTCTCACAACACCAGGGACCATACCCGTGTACCCAAGCAAACAACCATGTGTCTCCATATGAGACAGTCGGAACTAGAAATCCTCACCATATCATCGTCCTCATAGTGGAGTAATCCACTTATGATTCCTACAATATGTTCCCCGAGCAGGGAAAAATGACAATCCATCTCGGCACAAACTCAGAATCACTCACAAACACCATCCGAACTTTACGCCATCCTAGTAAATTTTGTGAAAATACCCTTCACAATACACCCAAACAACCCCTTCGAAATTCCCAGATCGGTCATCACCGACCTCCTATCACTTACTGATGACACCCGATCGCCCCTCATAAGAGAACCGACTCTTCATTCGAAACACATCGTCATAGACTCCACTCATGGCACTCTCGAACCATAACTCAGCGGTCAAATCATCCTACCTCTAGTCCGATACCAATGCCCCGTTACTCTACATCGATAAGAGTTAGAATCCTTATTGAGGTCTATAACGGTTCTTTTCAACACATCTTACACTATAATACTGCCTGAGCTTCTTCATGCGGTAGTATAAAGTCCCCCCACTTAGAACTCTGCTCCACATTCACATCGCCAAGATGATAACACCTTGCGAATTTACCACTCTCCGACAGGCATGACCGCTCTCATCGTTGGTCATAGTCCTTGAATTCTCAAGAATTCACCTTAGGCTATTAAATCCGACGTACATAGTCACCCTTTAACATCATTCAAACAATGACATAACGCCTGCATAACGTGTACCTCGTGCTCCGCCTCTTCGCTATCCACAAGGTAAACTTCTTCAAAAGTCTACCTACATCTCTGGACCTAGGCATAAGCCACCTTGCTTTACCAATTCTACAGTTCAGTTGAATCCACTCGACCTTTCATTCACTTAACCATCCAACTTCTGACATACGTTTGCTCACTCTCATGGGAAGGAGTGATTACTACAACATCGTGAATGCGTCGCCCGCATCATCAATACCTCCCTCGACTTATCAGACCGTTAAGTCCGAGCCCTACCGGAAACCTCAAACACCTAACTTCTTTAAATAGATGAGATTCATCCGTCTCCCAAACTCATCATACACACTCCATTAAACTTTGCTCCAACATTGAGCATGCGAAGGATCTTAGATGGTCCTTCTTTACTTCATATGAAGTGTTTACTCCAACATTCTCAAACTTCGACTCTCGCAATTGTCGAATCGTGAAAATCCGACGTACAATACGACCATCCACCACTACCCCCAAAGGTCTCTCACCGGTTCCCTAAGCACAACACGAATTCATAATCATCGGAGGCGAACATCACACTAACAAGTATTAAAAGGGTACCTGACGCAGTGTCTTGCCGACTCCCTCCACTCTCTATCGAGGTTTAAAGACTCGATTACTACGATTCCATACACCCGATGACACCCGATACGCAACCTAATGACCCGAGGTCATACCTACCCGATGAATCTTACAGTTCACTAAGCCACCAGTCTTCCCATCAAACACACACCACAACGAACTCGCCCAAGCTAAGCAGCATAGCCTAGCTAAATCCTTCACAACACACCAGAGATTGCTTGGTAATACCAAGGCTTACACTCCATCGCATACCGACACATCCGTTAATACGGGAAAAATTCCATAAGGAACTTACCCTACAATCCTACAAACACATTAACACGAATCATCATTATAAGTGTCTCACTCCCGCGAGTTTAATGACCCGAAGACTCACCGACACACCATCACTGAAGATGACCTACATCCAAAATCACTACCAGATTCACTAACCCGTACTCAACCGAGTATTATTACTTACACACTCACAAGACCTATTACTTCCCAATACGGGATCCAAGTCTCCGCCACTCACCAATGTCGGTCATTCAAATTCGGTAGAAGACCACCACCATACAATCTCGATCCGGAACCCACTACTTAGGTTTTTACAAACACAACACTCTCGCGATTGTACCTACTTCCCTTTGGTGTCTATATTCACCATAACTCTCCTCGACCTACAACACACCCGATGTGACAACGAGCATATGACCCGAGACCACCGCAATCTAGGAACCATTACATGACTCCAAAATTGCTCCCGAACCCAACGTCAGCCTACTTAATCTAGTATACATGATACTCGACATGTATCATAAAGTCAACATAATCTAAGAATCACTACATGATATCCTACTCGTCACTAACCTCTTCTAATCATGTCACGTTCCTCCGTTCGGTACTCAATATGTCATGCTCGTGTGACAAAATACGCGATTGTAATAATGGTGATCAGGCACTATTACAAGCATGTACTTTATCGCCTTCACACAGCATAGAAAGTACTTTACATGAAGTGAGGCAACATTCACGCAATTCTTTACACAAAGCTACGCATATAATTTCAATCTATACATCATTACAAACATACATATTCGCATTTACCAAACATAGACATTCATGTAGCTACCTATACTCTATAGGCACTAAGTTCCTACTAAGCACATCATCCAACACACTTTCGGGTCCCACAATTATCACATAGCACTTGTCATCAGCAAATCACGTTAACTACTTACTAAAGGTAGTCTACTATCTTTTATCGAAACGTCACTATCTTGTATGAACTAAGTTACAACTATTCACACTTTCAATACTACACATAAATAATATGCAATTAGGAACTTCTAAATCACTCACGACTAGAGATACACAAGGCTTTTCACAAGTGTGTTGCTCCAGAAGTGTCGCGTTCCGAACACTATATAGAGACTTCCACTAATTACCATCTAACAACTCGTCTAACAAATATCATCATGGCAATTCAAGTATGCATAACCACAATACTACTCGACAATCTGTCTAACACATTTCAACATGGCGAATCAAGTACATGTTTCCGAAAAACAACACACAAGACATGTACTACACAACTAGCATAATATACTAATATGGTATGTCAATCTTCTACCTATCTTAATAGGCACTAGTCTCATCTTATCATATCATATCATCAATCACAAAGTTAGGTCCCACGTATTTGCACATAGCACACAATCCCTACGGTTTAAGTCTAGGAATTCCTACTCTACAAGTAAGCCACTAGATTCCTTAAACCACGCTCTGATACCACTTGAAATGACTACAAACCATTTACTCGAAATAATTTTTTTTTAAACAACAACGGAGTAAGCAAAAACGCTTAGTGAATACAATATGTGCATTCGAGTTAATAACATCTATAAAGATAAACAATTATCCGCATACCACCAACCAATCAAGTCATTCAATTTACATATGGTTCCCGATGCGTTCCCAACGTGAACCGAGAACCCTACCATCATATCAATCATCACAATGCGCATGTGTCTACCATGAACCGAGATCCTGCCCGATGCGCTCCCAACGTGAACCGAGCACTCATACCATCGTAATACAAACAACCGCATACCAATACAAATCTTATTAACAAGTAAACACACATTGTACTCACCTCAAATCCGAGCAATTTACGCAACAAACAAGTTTCAAGCCACTATTTAACAACAATTTATCACACATCCGGTCAAGAAGTCAACGTATCCGTCATCAAGCACAAATCCACCTAATAATAAGTATATACATACACAAATATCATAATTCATTCATATTCGGTCAAACAAGACCGACTACACTAAGATTAACCATTTTAATTCATAAGCCCATTTTAACATCTTTTTAGCTATTTTCAAGACTTATAACCATAAGTCTTTCAAATTCATCTAAAACCCACTTCTAAACTTACTTGACCCATAAAACCCATTTTGACAATTTCTAAACAAGAACACAAGACTTACAATTTGCAAGTCTTCAATCTCAACACCAAAATCACACTAAGTCTTGACTTACCCATGTAAAAGTAAAAACTTAGATTTTGACCCAAAACAATTTTACAAGTTTACTAGCTTAGTTTGACTGGTTCATCTTCTTAACAAAACCCATTTCATGAACCCTAACCCTAAATTCGAATTAGGGTTTCTGAGTAACCAAAACCTTGATTACTAACAACAATAACACCATCCAGACTCACAAAAATCAACCACAAAGCATAATTCAATCATACCTCAAGTTAGGGTTTCAAACCCCAAATTAATTCAATGAAGATGAAGAAGATGGAAGAAACAAGACTTCGAATGGTGCTAGCAAGTATTGGCAAGGTTGATTCTACCCAAAAGCTCAATTGCATGAAAGGATTTCAAAGATCTTGAGCTTGCTCTCTCTCAATTTCGTCACCCTCAAGAACACCCACACACACACACTAAAATTCTGAACTAATGATTAAATGAGAGTGTTTAGACTTATCTAGAGACTTGCTATATGTATAATTATCCTTTTACCCTTCTCCACTTAAGCTTTTTACAAAAATGGGTCCTCATCTAGTCAAATGTGGGTCAAACAACTAATTTAACAATAAATTACACCTAATAAAAATTAGGCTATTACAGTTGAGCAATTTGATGCTAATGCTTAGGTTTTCTGAGAGAGAAAGTATTGTGTGTGAGAGAAAATGTGTTCTTTGTCAAAGTTCAAGTGTTCAAAAAGTGATGGTTCAGGTGTTCGATTTATAGGCATTGGGAGCTCCGGAATGTTCAGAGACACGTGTCATGCTAGCATTGGTTGATTATATCCGAAGAAAGCGTAACCGACTTAACACGTGTATTCTGACGTGGCGCACATGATGCTTATATGCATCATGCTTTAATGTTTAGAGCGTACGTGCTGATGGCAGCCTGCGGGTCTTATGTTATACGCTACGCGGTCAGATATGTACTTTCTGCAAAATATGTGAATAGAGGAATATAATTATGGTATAAGAGAATTTAAAAGCAGGAAGATGAAAAGGTTCATACCATGGCCATATAGTTGAATCACCGAAACTGTATATTTTCCTTCACAATTTTTACAAATACCGCCAAACGCCAAGACATGGTCATTATAAATATGTTGTGGAACTTTTAGGTTAAAGAGGTTATCAAAAACATGTCTTTCGTCATCAAAAGGAGAAGCAGTTTTGCTAGATCCAAACGATAATTATCGACCCAAATGAACAGAAGGAAATCCATTATAGATAATTGAAGAATTTACAAAAAATAAATAGTCTATCCAGTCAGGAAATTTCGAACTTATTTCTAAAGTAAAAAGACATTTGGTTTTACGATCAAAAGTAAACCAACCAATATGAGAAGATCGGATGCGAAAAAGAGAACAGAAAAAGTTCATAGATGGAGGTGTCCGGTGAGCCTTAAAATACATTTAAAAAATGATGATCTTTTGAAGCGCATGAGGATGAACTTGAGTAATACTAATACCATAATGATTGAGAACGTTTAATACAAAATTAGTAGAAGGAATGTGAATCTTTCCAACATGAAGAGCGTCTCTGTATAAAGCAATAATGTCTTTAAGAGGGCTATCAACTTTTTAAGAAATAAAAGAAACGATAGGTTTAAATGCAAGAAGAGCTGGAAAGCGCTCATAAAGAGTATCTAAATAAGCTTTTGTAGTTTTGGGTTCTACATCATGAACATTCGTCTTATCACGACCGTTGGTGGATACTTGAGTAGTTTTCATGGTAGGAAGAAAAGAATAGAAGTATAGCTTGAAATAAATTAACCTTGAGTATGAAAGAAAATCTTGAGTGAAGAAGAGTGCAAATGTTTTTAGGAAGAAGATGTGTTAATGTAAAGGTGAACATGTGAGAAATGAGGTGTTTATATGAGGAAGAAAGGTAGTTACAATTAGTTTTTGTTTTTTTTTTAAAAGGCAACAATTGTTTTATTATATAACTCAAGGCTATAGCTCATTTTGAGTAACTAGTCAAATCCGCAACAAATACAATACACGAAATTAGATGCCAAGATGGCAACACCAACAACAAAAATATATACAATTATAACAAGAAATGATTAGGATATAATAGCTATAGTAATATGAAGTCAATTATGTCAATCGATATGCTTTGTACTTAGGAGATGAAAACTAGTAGCTTGGCATGAGTAATGGAAGTGAAATCAATGGAATGTTTATTATGTCAAATCAAACGTCGAAGCAATAATTGCAGCCATTACAATTTGTGACGCCCCGTACAAAATCATCGTGTACGGTTCATCAACAACAGGATCATTACAAGGTCAAACACTATATGCTGTTTGAAAACCAGTTTTGCATTCATAAAAGATAGCGTTTTACAAAAGATAACGTGCTTCCTATGAATAGAAGCGTTAACATAAGTATGTGACCCAAAGGTCGTTACAAAGCCATTTTTTGAAAATAACATAAGTTACGAATGTAAAATAAAAGTTTCATGATTGAGACATCTCTAAGTAATGCAGCGGAAATCTAACACAGCAGGTCCATAACAACAAGTCTATAACACCAAGACAGCAAGTCTAACAGCGGAAGCAACATCGTCTAAGCACCTGAGAAATACACGCTTAAAAGTCAACACGAATGTTGGTGAGCTATAGTTTGTAATCATTAAAGTAATGTAGACCACAAGATTTTAGTGCTTCAATCAGCAGTTTAAATCAGTATGAAAAGTATATGCTTAACCGTGGGCACCCGGTAACTAGACTTAACGTATGTATATCACTCCCTAAAAGTGCACCTGGCGAGTGTGTTTGTCCTCGAAGTATTAAACACCCGTTGAATGCTAGCGCGACTAGCCCGAGTGGGGATGTCAAACCCTATGGATCCATATCTAAGATTCACGTTCACGGTTCAGAAACCAATGATTAAACATTACCGAGCTAAGGGGAATCTTTGTGCCGTTTTGTAACTCACACATATATAAAGTTTAAGTACTCGTGTCTAGTATGTAAAACGTAAAAAGCGCATGTATTCTCAGTCCCAAAAAATAGTAAAAGTAGTAAAGGGATGCTATAACTCACAGTGAATAAGCAGTAAAAGTCGATATGAAACGTATGCAGGTAGTAAGTCGGTCCGAAAGGTTGTCAACCTAAGTCAAAGGTCACTAGGTCAGTATGTTGTCCACATAAGTTTAAAAGTGCATAAATTAAGTTTAAGTGTCATCATCATCATCATCAAAGCTAAAGTAAGTTTAACAAGAATAGAGATCGAAACAAAAGGTTGACTTTGGACAGCTGTTACGACCTCTATACAAATCGAAAAGACACGTAATTAGTGGCCAAGGCTCCGTATGTGAGTCCTCTAACCGCTCTCCAATTTTTAGAACCTAACTCATCTTTCTTTGATCGTGGCGACAGTTTAAGTGCGAGTAGGTCAGAATTTTCAGCACGTCGTTACAAAGGCGTAGTGACTTTCGGAATGCTATGAATCCTAAACCGTATATCGGATTTAGGCGAGGCCTAAACGAAAAGTTATCTACTCGAAACGAACTATCTGAAAATCAACTTTCCAGAAGCCCAGAGTGAAATTTCCCGTTCTTATTGATTAAAAACGTTCCATATTAATTGATTTCGTTGCGAGGTTTTGACCTCTATATGAGACGTTTTTCAAAGACTGCATTTATTTTAAAACAAACCATAACCTTTATTTCATCAATAAAGGTTTAAAAAGCTTTACGTAGATTATCAAATAATGATAATCTAAAATATCCTGTTTACACACGACCATTACATAATGGTTTACAATACAAATATGTTACAAAAAAATAAGTTTCTTGAATGCAGTTTTTACACAATATCATACAAGCATGAACTCCAAATATCGTCCTTATTTAAGTATGCGATAGCGGAAGCTCTTAATAATCACCTGAGAATAAACATGCTTAAAACGTCAACAAAAATGTTGGTGAGTTATAGGTTTAACCTATATATATCAAATCATAATAATAGACCACAAGATTTCATATTTCAATACATATCCCATACATAGAGATAAAAATCATTCATATGGTGAACACCTGGTAACCGACATTAACAAGATGCATATATAAGAATATCCCCATCATTCCGGGACACCCTTCGGATATGATATAAATTTCGAAGTACTAAAGCATCCGGTACTTTGGATGGGGTTTGTTAGGCCCAATAGATCTATCTTTAGGATTCGCGTCAATTAGGGTGTCTGTTCCCTAATTCTTAGATTACCAGACTTAATAAAAAGGGGCATATTCGATTTCGATAATTCAACCATAGAATGTAGTTTCACGTACTTGTGTCTATTTTGTAAATCATTTATAAAACCTGCATGTATTCTCATCCCAAAATATTAGATTTTAAAAGTGGGACTATAACTCACTTTCACAGATTTTTACTTCGTCGGGAAGTAAGACTTGGCCACTAGTTGATTCACGAACCTATAACAATATATACATATATATCAAAGTATGTTCAAAATATATTTACAACACTTTTAATATATTTTGATGTTTTAAGTTTATTAAGTCAGCTGTCCTCGTTAGTAACCTACGACTAGTTGTCCACAGTTAGATTTACAGAAATAAATCGATAAATATTATCTTGAATCAATCCACGACCCAGTGTATACGTATCTCAGTATTGATCACAACTCAAACTATATATATTTTGGAATCAACCTCAACCCTGTATAGCTAACTCCAACATTCACATATAGAGTGTCTATGGTTGTTCCGAAATATATATAGATGTGTCGACATGATAGGTCGAAACATTGTATACGTGTCTATGGTATCTCAAGATTACATAATATACAATACAAGTTGATTAAGTTATGGTTGAAATAGATTTGTTGCCAATTTTCACGTAGCTAAAATGAGAAAAATTATCCAATCTTGTTTTACCCATAACTTCTTCATTTTAAATCCGTTTTGAGTGAATCAAATTGCTATGGTTTCATATTGAACTCTATTTTATGAATCTAAACAGAAAAAGTATAGGTTTATAGTCGGAAAAATAAGTTACAAGTCTTTTTTGTAAAGGTAGTCATTTCAGTCGAACGAACGACGTCTAGATGACCATTTTAGAAAACATACTTCCACTTTGAGTTTAACCATAATTTTTGGATATAGTTTCATGTTCATAATAAAAATCATTTTCTCAAAATAACAACTTTTAAATCAAAGTTTATCATAGTTTTTAATTAACTAACCCAAAACATCCCGCGGTGTTACTACGACGGCGTAAATCCGGTTTTACGGTGTTTTTCGTGTTTTCAGGTTTTAAATCATTAAGTTAGCATATCATATAGATATAGAACATGTGTTTAGTTGATTTTAAAAGTCAAGTTAGAAGGATTAACTTTTGTTTGCGAACAAGTTTAGAATTAACTAAACTATGTTCTAGTGATTACAAGTTTAAACCTTCGAATAAGATAGCTTTATATGTATGAATCGAATGATGTTATAAACATCATTACTACCTTAAGTTCCTTGGATAAACCTACTTGAAAAGAGAAAAATGGATCTAGCTTCCACGGATCCTTGGATGGCTCGAAGTTCTTGAAGCAGAATCATGACACGAAAACAAGTTCAAGTAAGATCATCACTTGAAATAAGATTGTTATAGTTATAGAAATTGAACCAAAGTTTGAATATAATTATTACCTTGTATTAGAATGATAACCTACTGTAAGAAACAAAGATTTCTTGAGGTTGGATGATCACCTTACAAGATTGGAAGTGAGCTAGCAAACTTGAAAGTATTCTTGATTTTATGTAACTAGAACTTGTAGAATTTATGAAGAACACTTAGAACTTGAAGATAGAACTTGAGAGAGATCAATTAGATGAAGAAAATTGAAGAATGAAAGTGTTTGTAGGTGTTTTTGGTCGTTGGTGTATGGATTAGATATAAAGGATATGTAATTTTGTTTTCATGTAAATAAGTCATGAATGATTACTCATATTTTTGTAATTTTATGAGATATTTCATGCTAGTTGCCAAATGATGGTTCCCACATGTGTTAGGTGACTCACATGGGCTGCTAAGAGCTGATCATTGGAGTGTATATACCAATAGTACATACATCTAAAAGCTGTGTATTGTACGAGTACGAATACGGGTGCATACGAGTAGAATTGTTGATGAAACTGAACGAGGATGTAATTGTAAGCATTTTTGTTAAGTAGAAGTATTTTGATAAGTGTATTGAAGTCTTTCAAAAGTGTATAAATACATATTAAAACACTACATGTATATACATTTTAACTGAGTCGTTAAGTCATCGTTAGTCGTTACATGTAAGTGTTGTTTTGAAACCTTTAGGTTAACTATCTTGTTAAATGTTGTTAACCCAATGTTTATAATATCAAATGAGATTTTAAATTATTATATTATCATGATATTATCATGTATGAATATCTCTTAATATGATATATATATATATATACATTAAATGTCTTTACAACGATAATCGTTACATATATGTCTCGTTTAAAAATCATTAAGTTAGTAGTCTTGTTTTTACATATGTAGTTCATTGTTAATATACTTAATGATATTTTTACTTATCATAGTATCATGTTAACTATATATATATCCATGTATATGTCATCATATAGTTTTTACAAGTTTTAACGTTCGTGAATCACCGGTCAACTTGGGCGGTCAATTGTCTATATGAAACATATTTCAATTAATCAAGTCTTAACAAGTTTGATTGCTTAATATGTTGGAAACATTTAATCATGTAAATATCAATCTCAATTAATATATAAAAACATGGAAAAGTTCGGGTCACTACAGCACCTACCCGTTAAATAAATTTCGTCCCGAAATTTTAAGCTGTTGAAGTTGTTGACGAATCTTCTGGAAATAGATGCGGGTATTTCTTCTTCATCTGATCTTCATGCTCCCAGGTGAACTCGGGTCCTCTACGAGCATTCCATCGAACCTTAACAATTGGTATCTTGTTTTGCTTAAGTCTTTTAACCTCACGATCCATTATTTCGACGGGTTCTTCGATGAATTGAAGTTTTTCGTTGATTTGGATTTCATCTAACGAAATAGTGAGATCTTCTTTAGCAAAACATTTCTTCAAATTCGAGACGTGGAAAGTGTTATGTACATCCGCGAGTTGTTGAGGTAACTCAAGTCGGTAAGCTACGGGTCCGACACGATCAATAATCTTGAATGGTCCAATATACCTTGGATTTAATTTCCCTCGTTTACCAAATCGAACAACGCCTTTCCAAGGTGCAACTTTAAGCATGACCATCTCTCCAATTTCAAATTCTATATCTTTTCTTTTAATGTCAGCGTAGCTCTTTTGTCGACTTTGGGCGGTTTTCAACCGTTGTTGAATTTGGATGATCTTCTCGGTAGTTTCTTGTATAATCTCCGGACCCGTAATCTGTCTATCCCCCACTTCACTCCAACAAATCGGAGACCTGCACTTTCTACCATAAAGTGCTTCAAACGGCACCATCTCAATGCTTGAATGGTAGCTGTTGTTATAGGAAAATTCTGCTAATGGTAGATGTCGATCCCAACTGTTTCCGAAATCAATAACACATGCTCGTAGCATGTCTTCAAGTGTTTGTATCGTCCTTTCGCTCTGCCCATCAGTTTGTGGATGATAGGCAGTACTCATGTCTAGACGAGTTCCTAATGCTTGCTGTAATGTCTGCCAGAATCTTGAAATAAATCTGCCATCCCTATCAGAGATAATAGAGATTGGTATTCCATGTCTGGAGACGACTTCCTTCAAATACAGTCGTGCTAACTTCTCTATCTTGTCATCTTCTCTTATTGGCAGGAAATGTGCTGATTTGGTGAGACGATCAACTATTACCCAAATAGTATCAAAACCACTTGCAGTCCTTGGCAATTTAGTGATGAAATCCATGGTAATGTTTTCCCATTTCCAATCTGGGATTTCGGGTTGTTGAAGTAGACCTGATGGTTTCTGATGCTTAGCTTTGACCTTAAAACACGTCAAACATTCTCCTACGTATTTAGCAACATCGGCTTTCATACCCGGCCACCAAAAATGTTTCTTGAGATCCTTGTACATCTTCCCCATTCCAGGATGTATTGAGTAT
Organism: Rutidosis leptorrhynchoides; assembly: GCF_046630445.1. NCBI lineage: Eukaryota > Viridiplantae > Streptophyta > Magnoliopsida > Asterales > Asteraceae > Rutidosis > Rutidosis leptorrhynchoides. The sequence continues at coordinate 320,562,527 of NC_092340.1, forward strand.
CTGGTTTTATGAGCTTCTCTAAGTACCATTTCTCTCATATCTCCAAATTTTGGTACCCAAATCCTTTCAGCCCTATACCGGGTTCCGTCTTCCCGAATATTAAGATGCTTCTTGAAAGGACCCGTCCTAATCCACCTGGACGAAGTCATCAACATTTGGTCCCATTGCGATGATCGGCTCCAAGTAATGTCCTTATATTGAGCAAATGCACAGCGGAAGACTTAATTCATACCTGAGAATAAACATGCTTTAAAGTGTCAACCAAAAGGTTGGTGAGTTCATAGGTTTATCATAACAATCATTTCAATATGTTAATAGACCACAAGATTTCATAATCATAAACATAATACACTCGCAAGTGTATGTAAAGCATTCTAAGTGGTTGAGCACTTGGTAACCATACTTAACATTTAATCAACGTCGCATATTCCCTTTATTATGAAATCTCACTACACTGTACCAAGTGTTGTCACCAAAATGAAGTACTGTGCAACCGTTGAATACTGGTCGTCCAGTCCGGTTGGGGTTGTCAGGCCCGATAAATCTATCAACAGGATTCGTGTTTACAATACCCATGTAATTAGTAGTTACCAAGCTACAGGGAAATATGCCAGTGGTACAACTCAACGTAGAATATATTTTTAAGTACTTGTGTCTATTTTGTAAACATTTATAAAAGCAGCGCATGTATTCTCAGCCCAAAAATATATATAGCAAAAGCAATTAAAAAGGGAGCAAATGAAACTCACTTTTGCCTTGAAGGTATTTAATTCGACTTGGTCTCCGATAGATATCACGAACCTAACCATATATATAATATATCAACATTTTTTCTTTTTAAGTAATCGTTACATATATATATATATATATATATATATATATATATATATATATATATATATATATATATATATATATATATATATATATATATATATATATATATATACTTTTAATACTTTTAATATTTTCTTAGTCCGTAGTTAGCAGTCCGATGTTAGCGGTCCACAATTAGTTGCTTAAATAAAATAAATAAAGACCCCATCGTATTCGTATTGATCAGAATTAATCTCGACCCATGGTACCATGTTGTCAAATGACGTGTTGCGTACATAAAGTACCGTGTTGTCAAATGACGTGTTGCGTACAATCATGAGGTCTTATGATTAATCTTCTCGTGTTGTTTACGGGTGGTCCTGAAATATATAAAATCAAATCATAAGTAATTATATATAAAATATCATATTAATTAGAAAAGATATGATTAATTTACTTTTTCTCCAAATATTTTCGTAGCTAAACTAGCTTCGGATACCCAATCTTGTTTTAGTCGTAGTTTCTTCATTACAACTCCGTTTTTGTTGGTTCAACTTGCCACTTCCTTGGATAGAGTCAAATTTTAAGAATATGAACTGAAAATACCTTAGTTTGTATTCAAAATCATAGGTTATAGGTCAAACTTTGATGAAACTTATGAAAGTGATCATTTTCCATCATAAAATTAACATTTAATGATCATTTTTCTAAAAATACTTTCACTTTGAGTTAAATCATGAAATTTTTATGTGTTAACATATTCATAAGAAATATCATTTCTCCATAACATGAACTTCCAATTCAAAGTTCAAGATGGTTTTTAATTATCCAACCCAAAACAGCCCCTGGTTGCACTCCGACGACGTAGATTCAGTTTTTAAGATGTTCTTTGTAAAACCAAGTTATATCTTGTTAGGTTAGCATATCATTATGATATATTAAAGGTCTTGAAGTGTTTTAAAAGTCAAGTTAGAAGGATCTATTTAGTTTGCGAACAAGTTTGAAATCATTCAAACTATGTTCTTGTTGTTAAAATTTTATACCACAAAATAAGATAGCTATATGAATATGAATTGAATAAGATTATGAACAAGGTTACTACCTCAAGTTACTTGGACAAAGTTACTGCAAAATATAAGAAATAATCTTGGAATCAAAGAGTGGTGGAGTTAGATCAAAAGGTTGGAAGTAAACTTCTTCAAATGGGTGGTTATTTTGATATGTTCTTGAAAGAGTTTTCTTATGGTGTTTAAGGCTTGTAATTAAAGCTAAATGATGGGGAAAATGCTTGGAGATGATCAAGTATGAAGTTAGGAGTATTTTGAGAGAGAAATGAGGGTGTAGGTATGAGAAAATGGAGTGAAGAAATGGTGTTCATTTATAAAAACGTTTTTAGTTTATAAAGAAAGAAAAGGATTCCTAATTTTGTTTTCTTACTAATAATTCATACTACTTGACAAATCCTAGTTACCTCATATCTAGGGCAGTAATAATGTTGATTAGGATGTTGATTTGATGTGTATATACCAATAGTAAATACATATAGAAGCTGGGTATGATACGGGTACATATACCCTAGATATACATATAGAAATCTTGAGGAAACGGAACGAGAATTCAAATATTGCTATCTTTTGTGAATATACTTATATTGTTTTATGTATTTAAGTCCTTAAAAAGTGATTAAATACATTATATATACGATACATGTATAAGCATTATAGATTATAAGTATATATACCAAAGAATGTTACGTATAGTTATCGTTTTGAAAACTTAAGTTAGTAGTTTCAAAATATACTTATAACTCATTGTAATTAGTACACAATGAGATGTTAAACCATCCTTAGATCATGTTAAATATATATAAATACTTATATATACACAAACGTATAATTATCGTATGTTATATAGTTCGTGATATCATCGGTCATATTAGACGGTCAAACGTTGTGTAAAACTCTTTTCAAAAACACAAGTCTCAACAATTTGGATTGCTTATCATGTTGGTATGGTTTAGTTTATGTAAATATTAATCTCATAAGTATAATTTGGTCGGAAAATTCCGGGTCATTACAGTACCTACCCGTTAAAGAAATTTCGTCCCCGAAATTTGATAGAGGTTGTTATGGATAACAATAAGAAGGTTTTCATGACAAATATAAGGTGATAATGGAGTTTTGTCATCATTGAGTAATGTAGATAAAACGATTCGATTATGCGAAGAATATAAATGAGACTATCGTAAAAGAGTGAGATGAGTAAAATATATTCGTCTTAACCGATGACGTAGTTATGATTGATTTCCGGGATTTAAGGGATTTAAAGAGAATCTTACGTAATAAGATTTGGTTCTTTGATGATTAAGGAAATCAGGATCTTCTTTGATTATATGCAATAATCTGTTTCGATTGCTCTGTCGGATATTTCACTATAAATTCACCCCTTCGTTTCCTTATTTTCCACGACGCACACCTTCTATTCTTTCTCCATTGATTCTTACTTTAAAGCATTCATCAATATGCTCCATCCAGTCCTGATTCTTGATATACTCCTAACTTTTATATCTGTCATTCTTCTTTTTCATCTACCACCAGAAAAATCTATTTACTTCTACTATACTCTTGTGTTTATAGTGTTTCTAATTCTCATGTGTCTCTATATTGCTATCTGCATCGATATACACGATTTGTAATTTCGGGGTTATTATCGGAGTTTATATTCTTCATTATTTTTCGGAGCTTCATGCTTTCGTTTTCTCTTCCCGACTTCGAGTCAAACGAGTAATGGTCCGGAATTCGTAGATATGAAATTCAGAATGAACATAGCTAATACTCTAAGAAGAAAATGGTAATAGAACAATTTTGATTTGTTAAATTACTAGAATACCCTGTAGAAGACCGAGTCATCCAGAAAAATATTCTCTTGATATGTTTAGAGATTAGATAGAATGTAAGAGTCGTGTAAATGGCACATGATGACGGTACTGTGAATCATCATGCTTCATTAGAAACTCAACATGACTTACTGTAATATAATAATGTTGATCAAGTGTCATTATATTATACTAATCCATACTTCAGTCCCAACACTACTTCAAAACATTCATATTTTAAACTCGAAGGTTTCAGAATTTAGAAACTAACACAGTTTTTTTATGTTGCAGATATTAAGGAGAAATAAATGATCTCAGATAAGAATAGTTGTGAAAATATCGCCAGAAATATGAAGGATATTTATAATAGAACATAGAGAATATCTTAGAATTTCAAATATCAATGGATGATGAAGAATATTTGTCTGTGAAGGTTTAGAATGAGAAATAAGATGTTTGCTAACGATTTCAGCAGGCACAGAATCATTTGGATTCTTTGAAGGCAAACTTATTCTTTGTGATTTATCCACGGCTTTCTTCATAGTTTCGCATAATCCGCTTTTCGGTACTAAATTTTCTATCGAGCGTTCCTAACACTCCTTTCTTTATCATCAAACTTTTGGCCATTAAGATCATCTACAACATGCTGCTTCGTCAGCATTTTCAAAGTTAACTGATCTGGGTCATCGGTTATCAAACCGAGGTAGTTTCAGGAGAATTGTGTTTTTAGAATGATTAATCACTGATGGTAATATTGTGGAATATAAAAGGTTCCCCAGTAACAATAAAGAGTACGCATATATATCGCGGTTATAATAAAGTTGTTTCGGATGAAAATTCGGAGTTGACTTGCTGGAGCTGTGACAAAATTAGCTACTTTAGAAAGGGATTGCAAAACAATCTTCGGTAATAACAATGTCAAAGGAACTAGAACAGATACGTGTCAAACGTTTACTCAGTTTCCGAGAGTTTTTCAGGTGCATAACTATATGCATCAATCTTTTCTTCTGTAGATGAAGTGCGGTTGGTTTATCCTCTCGATTGAGGTGTTTTTAAGAATCATGATAGATTTGAACGCTGATTGTAATCATCGAGATACAATGAGGTTTAAGATGAAATCAAGTGGCAATCTTGAAGAAATGTTTAGTTTCATATGTTATAATCAATATTTTAATTCATTTTAATTGTCCAATGTCATTAGTCCACAGTCGATAGTCCACAGTAACAGTCCAATAATTCATATATAGTTTAATATATAATATACGAATTAATTAATACGTGTCGTGACCCGTATACGTCTCAGACTCGATCACAACTCAAACTATATATATTATTGTAGAATCAACCTCAACCCTGTATAGAGAACTCGATCATTACTGCATATAGAGTGTCTATGGTGATTCCAAATAATATATATAGATGCGTCGATATGATATGTCAAAACATTGTATACGTGTCCCGATATTTAAAGTGCGTAAAATAATTACAGAAATTAAATGACGATAAATAAAAGTGCGATAATTAGATTGCGATAAATAAACTGCGATAAATAAAATGTAATCAGTTAGCTAGGAACAGTTAGCTGGAACAGTTAGCGTGGATTCTTAATAAAATTTTTCATAGTTAATTTGTTTGTTTCTAACAGATTTTATTTTGTCATATGTTTTCTTCATATGCCACTTGTTGGATTCTGGGAAGTCAAAATCCAAATATGAAATTGAATGAAAATGGTTATTCTGCGGTGAACGGATACGTATATCGGTGGTTGTAAGTAGGATAGTAACTGACTATTGAATCAGCTTCGATGAATGTACAATGTAACTTATTAAGATGAAATCTAATTATTCCTCGGGTATTACCTACCCGTTAAAAAAAAATGTCACCATTAATATTTTGTACAAAAGAACTTTTAATTACAATCTTTATGAAAACATATATACATATATATTTTCTTCAGATGAAATCATGAATTTAATGAGTTAATATGATATTAATCTCATTTGCTTTTCGGTTTGAGCTAGAATAAGAAATCTCTAAAACTTTTTGAAACCACATATTCTTCGCAGAATATCAATGAAGTTATGGATCAATACTTCATCGTTCATTATTGTTGGTACTCCTTGGTATCTATGGTACGTATGATGTTGATGTTTGTGGGATAGATTATGATGTCGAGACGTGTGATGCGGATGTTGTTTGTTAGTGGTGATGATGGTATTGTTGATGTTATTGATGGTGGTGCTGATTATGCTGCTGGTGCTGCTGCTGGTGTTTCCAACCTTCGCACCATGTTCTCCAAAGCCATCACGCGAGTACGAAGTTCGTTAACTTCTGCTAGTACACCGGGAAGATTGGCGGTTGGAGCGAGTGGATGAACAAGATTTGTAATATGGGATAGTATATAATCGTGACGAGATACTCTAGAAATGAGAGAGAAAATGGTGTTTCGAATAGGTTCGCCGGTAAGTGCTTCAGGTTCATCGCCAAGAGGGCAATTTGGTGGATGGAATGGATCACCTTCTTCTTGTCTCCAGTGATTTAGTATATTACGAACCCATCCCCAATTCATCCAGAATAGATGATGGGAAATTGGTTGATCCATTCCGGTGACGCTGCTTTCGGAGCCCGAATGGAAATCCATATCGGCATAACTGTCGGAATCTAAAGAATTCGAACTAGATGCGGAATACATCTTGTATAATGGTGAAAATGAATTTTTGGTATGGAATAGATTATATGAGTTAGATTTGGTACTCTTCAATACATAATTTACATATGTATATATAATACCAAAATCTCGTAAATTACGGAGAATCTTTGAAAAGATATCAGTCAAAGTTCGCAATAACAGATATGCTAAGATAAGAATTCGTCTATACACTATCAATGCAGTAAATGCAGTTAAACGTGTCAAGACTTATGAATGATAAGCAGGTAATTTCCTAAGGATGATAAGCAGATGATTTCCGACTAGAAATGATAAGCAAAACTTTTGACATGTAGACACGGTCGAAGTCCAGACTCATTAATGCATCCTAACAACTACTAGTTAGACACACTAATGCAAGACCTAGTTCGCTACGACCACCGCTCTGATACCAACTGAAAGGACCCGTCCTAATCTACCTGGACGAAGTCATCAACATTTGGTCCCATTGCGATGATCGGCTCCAAGTAATGTCCTTATATTGAGCAAATGCACAGCGGAAGACTTAATTCATACCTGAGAATAAACATGCTTTAAAGTGTCAACCAAAAGGTTGGTGAGTTCATAGGTTTATCATAACAATCATTTCAATATGTTAATAGACCACAAGATTTCATAATCATAAACATAATACACTCGCAAGTGTATGTAAAGCATTCTAAGTGGTTGAGCACTTGGTAACCATACTTAACATTTAATCAACGTCGCATATTCCCTTTATTATGAAATCTCACTACACTGTACCAAGTGTAGTCACCAAAACGAAGTACTGTGCAACCATTGAATACTGGTCGTCCAGTCCGGTTGGGGTTGTCAGGCCCGATAAATCTATCAACAGGATTCGTGTTTACAATACCCATGTAATTAGTAGTTACCAAGCTACAGGGAAATATGCCAGTGGTACAACTCAACGTAGAATATATTTTTAAGTACTTGTGTCTATTTTGTAAACATTTATAAAAGCAGCGCATGTATTCTCAGCCCAAAAATATATATAGCAAAAGCAATTAAAAAGGGAGCAAATGAAACTCACTTTTGCCTTGAAGGTATTTAATTCGACTTGGTCTCCGATAGATATCACGAACCTAACCATATATATAATATATCAACATTTTTTCTTTTTAAGTAATCGTTACATATATATATATATATATATATATATATATATATATATATATATATATATATATATATATATATATATATATATATATATACTTTTAATACTTTTAATATTTTCTTAGTCCGTAGTTAGCAGTCCGATGTTAGCGGTCCACAATTAGTTGCTTAAATAAAATAAATAAAGACCCCATCGTATTCGTATTGATCAGAATTAATCTCGACCCATGGTACCATGTTGTCAAATGACGTGTTGCGTACATAAAGTACCGTGTTGTCAAATGACGTGTTGCGTACAATCATGAGGTCTTATGATTAATCTTCTCGTGTTGTTTACGGGTGGTCCTGAAATATATAAAATCAAATCATAAGTAATTATATATAAAATATCATATTAATTAGAAAATATATGATTAATTTAATTTTTCTCCAAATATTTTCGTAGCTAAACTAGCTTCGGATACCCAATCTTGTTTTAGTCGTAGTTTCTTCATTACAACTCCGTTTTTGTTGGTTCAACTTGCCACTTCCTTGGATCGAGTCAAATTTTAAGAATATGAACTGAAAATACCTTAGTTTGTATTCAAAATCATAGGTTATAGGTCAAACTTTGATGAAACTTATGAAAGTGATCATTTTCCATCATAAAAATAACATTTAATGATCATTTTTCTAAAAATATTTTCACTTTGAGTTAAATCATGAAATTTTTATGTGTTAACATATTCATAAGAAATATCATTTTTACATAACATGAACTTCCAATTCAAAGTTCAAGATGGTTTTTAATTATCCAACCCAAAACAGCCCCTGGTTGCACTCCGACGACGTAGATTCAGTTTTTAAGATGTTCTTTGTAAAACCAAGTTATATCTTGTTAGGTTAGCATATAATTATGATATATTAAAGGTATTGAAGTGTTTTAAAAGTCAAGTTAGAAGGATCTATTTAGTTTGCGAACAAGTTTGAAATCATTCAAACTATGTTCTTGTTGTTAAAATTTTATACCACAAAATAAGATAGCTATATGAATATGAATTGAATAAGATTATGAACAAGGTTACTACCTCAAGTTACTTGGACAAAGTTACTGCAAAAGATAAGAAATAATCTTGGAATCAAAGAGTGGTGGAGTTAGATCAAAAGGTTGGAAGTAAACTTCTTCAAATGGGTGGTTATTTTGATATGTTCTTGAAAGAGTTTTCTTATGGTGTTTAAGGCTTGTAATTAAAGCTAAATGATGGGGAAAATTCTTGGAGATGATCAAGTATGAAGTTAGGAGTATTTTGAGAGAGAAATGAGGGTGTAGGTATGAGAAAATGGAGTGAAGAAATGGTGTTCATTTATAAAAACGTTTTTAGTTTATAAAGAAAGAAAAGGATTCCTAATTTTGTTTTCTTACTAATAATTCATACTACTTGACAAATCCTAGTTACCTCATATCTAGGGCAGTAATAATGTTGATTAGGATGTTGATTTGATGTGTATATACCAATAGTAAATACATATAGAAGCTGGGTATGATACGGGTACATATACCCTAGATATACATATAGAAATCTTGAGGAAACGGAACGAGAATTCAAATATAGCTATATTTTGTGAATATACTTATATTATTTTATGTATTTAAGTCCTTAAAAAGTGATTAAATACATTATATATACGATACAAGTATAAGCATTATAGATTATAAGTATATATATCAAAGAATGTTACGTATAGTTATCGTTTTGAAAACTTAAGTTAGTAGTTTCAAAATATACTTATAACTCATTGTCATTAGTACACAATGAGATGTTAAACCATCCTTAGATCATGTTAAATATATATAAATACTTATATATACACAAACTTATAATTATCGTATGTTATATAGTTCGTGATATCATCGGTCATATTAGACGGTCAAACGTTGTGTAAAACTCTTTTCAAAAACACAAGTCTCAACAATTTGGATTGCTTATCATGTTGGTATGGTTTAATTTATGTAAATATTAATCTCATAAGTATAATTTGGTAGGAAAATTCCGGGTCATTGCACTTCTCCGATCCTTTGGGTATTTCATCCTTTAAATTTCCCTCTTTTAAAACTCCTTATTGCGCCTCCTTTATTTGAGTAGTAAGGTTATTATGAATCATTATATTCATAGATTTTACTCGAATGGGTTCTCTGTCCTTCCTGCGCAAGGCATCGGCTACCACATTTGCCTTCCCCGGGTGGTAACGAATCTCAAAGTCGTAATCATTCAATAATTCAATCCACCTACACTGCCTCATATTCAGTTGTTTCTGATTAAATATGTGTTGAAGACTTTTGTGGTCGGTATATATAATACTTTTGACCCCATATAAGTAGTGCCTCCAAGTCTTTAATGCAAAAACAACCGCGCCTAATTCCAAATCATGCGTCGTATAATTTTGTTCGTGAATCTTCAATTGTCTAGACGCATAAGCAATCACCTTCGTTCGTTGCATTAATACACAACCGAGACCTTGCTTTGTTGCATCACAATAAATCACAAAATCATCATTCCCTTCAGGCAATGACAATATAGGTGCCGTAGTTAGCTTTTTCTTCAATAACTGAAACGCTTTCTCTTGTTCATCATTCCATTCAAATTTCTTCCCTTTATGCGTTAATGCAGTCAAGGGTTTTGCTATTCTGGAAAAGTCTTAGATGAACCTTATGTAGTAACCAGCTAGGCCTAAAAACTGACGTATGTGTTTCGGAGTTTTCGGGGTTACACATTTTAAACAGTTTCTATCTTTGCCGGATCCACCTTAATACCTTCTTTGTTTACTATGTGACCGAGGAATTGAACTTCTTCCAACCAAAATGCACACTTTGAAAACTTAGCGTACAATTCTTCCTTCCTCAATACTTCTAACACCTTTCTCAAATGTTCACCGTGTTCTTGGTCATTCTTTGAGTAAATAAGTATGTCATCAATGAAAACAATGACAAACTTGTCAAGGTATGGTCCACACACTCGGTTCATAAGGTCCATGAACACAGCTGGTACATTAGTTAAACCAAACGGCATGACCATAAACTCGTAATGACCGTAACGTGTTCTGAAAGCAGTCTTTGGAATATCATCTTCTTTCACCCGCATTTGATGATACCCGGAACGTAAGTCAATCTTTGAATAAACAGACGAGCCTTGTAGTTGATCAAATAAGTCGTCGATTCTCGGTAGTGGGTAGCGGTTCTTTATGGTAAGTTTGTTCAACTCTCGATAGTCAATACACAACCTGAATGTACCATCTTTCTTCTTAACAAACAAAACAGGAGCTCCCCACGGTGATGTGCTTGGTCGAATGAAACCACGCTCTAAAAGTTCTTGTAATTGGCTTTGCAGTTCTTTCATCTCGCTGGGTGCGAGTATGTAAGGAGCACGAGCTATTGGTGCAGCTCCTGGTACAAGATCTATTTGAAATTCAACGGATCGATGTGGGGGTAATCCCGGTAATTCTTTCGGAAATACATCGGGAAATTCTTTTGCAATGGGAACATCATTGATGCTCTTTTCTTCAGTTTGTACTTTCTCGACGTGTGCTAGAACATCATAGCAACCTTTTCTTATTAGTTTTTGTGCCTTCAAATTACTAATAAGATGTAGCTTCGTGTTGCCCTTTTCTCCGTACACCATTAAGGGTTTTCCTTTTTCTCGTATAATGCGAATTGCATTTTTATAACAAACGATCTCCGCTTTCACTTCTTTCAACCAGTCCATACCGATTATCACATCAAAACTCCCTAACTCTACTGGTATCAAATCAATCTTAAATGTTTCGCTAACCAGTTTAATTTCTCGATTCCGACATATATTATCTGCTGAAATTAATTTACCATTTGCTAATTCGAGTAAAAATTTACTATCCAAAGGCGTCAATGGACAACTTAATTTAGCACAAAAATCTCTACTCATATAGCTTCTATCCGCACCCGAATCAAATAAAACGTAAGCAGATTTATTGTTAATAAGAAACGTACCCGTAACAAGCTACGGGTCTTCCTGTGCCTCTGCCGCATTAATATTGAAAACTCTTCCGCGGCCTTGTCCATTCGTGTTCTCCTGGTTCGGGAAATTTCTAATAATGTGGCCCGGTTTTCCACATTTATAACAAACTACATTGGCATAACTTGCTCCGACACTACTTGCTCCGCCATTACTCGTTCCGACACCATTTGTTCCTTTCGTTCTATTAACCCCTGGTCCGTAGACCTCACACTTCGCCGCGCTATGACCATTTCTTTTACACTTGTTGCAAAATTTGGTGCAGAACCCCGAGTGATACTTTTCACACCTTTGGCATAGCTGCTTCTGATTGTTGTTGTTGTTGCGGTTATTATTGTTATTGGGATGATTGTTGTAGTTGATGTTGTTGTTGTTGTTGTTGTTGTTGGGCCATTTGTTGTAGTTGCGATTGTTGGGATAATTGTTGCGATTATTGTTGTAATTGCTGTTGTTGTTGTATTGGTGATTCTTATCACATTTTTCCTCCCACTTTCTTTTGACTTGCTTCACATTGGCCTCTTCAGCAGTCTGTTCTTTAATTCTTTCTTCAATCTGGTTCACTAGTTTGTGAGCCATTCTACATGCCTGTTGTATGGAGGCGGGCTCGTGCAAACTTATATCTTCTTGGATTCTTTCCGGTAATCCTTTCACAAACGCGTCGATCTTCTCTTCCTCATCTTCGAATGCTCCCGGACACAATAGGCACAATTTTGTGAATCGTCTTTCGTACGTGGTAATATCAAATCCTTGGGTTCGTAACCCTCTAAGTTCTGTCTTGAGCTTGTTGACCTCGGTTCTGGGACGGTACTTCTCGTTCATCAAGTGCTTGAATGCTGACCACGGTAGTGCGTACGCATCGTCTTGTCCCACTTGCTCTAGATAGGTATTCCACCATGTTAACGCAGAACCTGTGAAGGTATGCGTAGCGTACTTCACTTTGTTCTCTTCAGTACACTTACTTATGGCAAACATCGATTCGACCTTCTCGATCCACCGTTTCAATCCGATCGGTCCTTCGGTTCCATCAAATTCCAAAGGTTTGCAGGCAGTGAATTCTTTGTAGGTGCATCCTACACGATTTCCTATACTGCTAGATCCAAGGTTATTGTTGGTATGTAGCGCAGCCTGTACTGCGGCTATATTTGAAGCTAGAAAAGTACAGAATTCCTCTTCATTCATATTCACGGTGTGTCGAGTAGTCGGTGCCATTTCCTTCAAAATAGTCAAATGGAACAAGTTAATCATACAGAATATTAAGAGTAGTTAATAGTATTTCGTAGCATCATATGAACTCATTTATAAAAGCTTTTTCTTCATATTGGCGTTTTATAAGTTTAAATTCGGGTAGTACCTACCCGTTAAGTTCATACTTAGTAGCTAATATACAATTCAACTACTACAATTCTATATGAAAAACTGATTATAATAATATTTCGCGCTCAAACTTTTACACAATATTTTACAAACTTACAATACCGCTTATTTTACATATAGCATGAAATATAGCACACAATAAATTTGATACAAGATGATTGTGAAGATAATTCTAGCTAGTACACAAGTCGTTCAGCAAAGGAAATAAAGACACGTAATTCATACGTCCAGAAACAAGTCATGCATTCTGGTTTTACTAGGATTACTTCCCATCCTTGGTCTTGTGGAACATAACTGTTATGGCCGTTGATAAGACAGCGTGTTGTAACGTTGTCAAAGGGACGAGGGTTACGTAATGTCCAACAGTCCCGTAACAATCTAAACACCTCATTTCTTACCCCAATTACCGACTCCGTCACTTGTGGGAACGTTTTGTTTAATAGTTGTAGCCCGATGTTCTTGTTCTCACTTTGGTGAGAAGCGAACATTACTAATCCATAAGCATAACATGCTTCTTTATGTTGCATGTTAGCCGCTTTTTCTAAATCACGAAGTCCAATATTCAGATATATTGAGTCAAAATAATTTCTTAACCCATTGCGTAAAATAGCATTTGGGTTCCCCGCAATATATGCGTCAAAGTAAACACATCGTAACTTATGGATTTCCCAATGTGATATCCCCCATCTTTCGAATGAAAGCCTTTTATAAACCAAGGCATTCTTGGAACGTTCTTCGAATGTCTTACAAACTGATCTCGCCTTAAATAGTTGTGCCGAAGAATTCTGACCGACTCTCGACAAGATTTCATCAATCATGTCTCCGGGTAGGTCTCTTAAAATATTGGGTTGTCTATCCATTTTGTGTTTTTATACTGTAAAATAGACAAGAGTTAGATTCATAAAAAAATACTTATTAATACAAGCAATTTTTACATATATCATAAAGCATAAGCACACTATATTACATATATTACACCACACGAATACAACTATCTTATTCCGACTCGCTTGTTTCTTCTCCTTCGGTTTTGGTTCGTTTTGCCAAGTTTCTAGGGATATATGATGTTCCCCTAATACGAGCCGTCATTTTCCACATTGGTTTAGAAAAACCTGGTGGTTTAGAGGTTCCCGGGTCATTGTTACAACTTAAGGACTTCGGGGGTTGACGATACATATAAAGTTCATCGGGGTTGGAATTAGATTTCTCTATTTTTATGCCCTTTCTCTTATTATTTTCTTTTGCCTTTTTAAATTCAGTTGGGGTAATTTCTATAACATCATCGGAATTCTCGTCGGAATCCGATTCATCGGAGAATTGGTAATCCTCCCAATATTTTGCTTCCTTGGCGGAAACACCATTGACCATAATTAACCTTGGTCGGTTGGTTGAGGATTTTCTTTTACTTAACCGTTTTATTATTTCCCCCACCGGTTCTATTTCTTCATCCGGTTCCGATTCTTCTTCCGGTTCCGATTCTTCTTCCGGTTCCGACTCTTCTTCCGGTTCCTCTTCGGGAACTTGTGAATCAGTCCACGAATCATTCCAATTTACATTTGACTCTTCATTATTATTAGGTGAGTCAATGGGACTTGTTCTAGAGGTAGACATCTATCACATAATATCAAACGCGTTAAGAGATTAATATATCACATAATATTCACATGTTAAAAATATATAGTTTCCAACAAAATTTGTTAAGCAATCATTTTTCAAGTAAACACGGTCGAAGTCCAGACTCATTAATGCATCCTAACAAACTCGATAAGACACACTAATGTAAAATTCTGGTTCTCTAAGACCAACGCTCGGATACCAACTGAAATGTCCCGTTCTTATTGATTAAAAACGTTCCATATTAATTGATTTCGTTGCGAGGTTTTGACCTCTATATGAGACGTTTTTCAAAGACTGCATTCATTTTAAAACAAACCATAACCTTTATTTCATCAATAAAGGTTTAAAAAGCTTTATGTAGATTATCAAATAATGATAATCTAAAATATCATGTTTACACACGACCATTACATAATGGTTTACAATACAAATATGTTACAAAAAAATAAGTTTCTTGAATGCAGTTTTTACACAATATCATACAAGCATGGACTCCAAATCTCGTCCTTATTTAAGTATGCGATAGCGGAAGCTCTTAATAATCACCTGAGAATAAACATGCTTAAAACGTCAACAAAAATGTTGGTGAGTTATAGGTTTAACCTATATATATCAAATCATAATAATAGACCACAAGATTTCATATTTCAATACACATCCCATACATAGAGATAAAAATCATTCATATGGTGAACACCTGGTAACCGACATTAACAAGATGCATATATAAGAATATCCCCATCATTCCGGGATACCCTTCGGATATGATATAAATTTCGAAGTACTAAAGCATCCGGTACTTTGGATGGGGTTTGTTAGGCCCAATAGATCTATCTTTAGGATTCGCGCCAATTGGGGTGTCTGTTCCCTAATTCTTAGATTACCAGACTTAATAAAAAGGGGCATATTCGATTTCGATAATTCAACCATAGAATGTAGTTTCACGTACTTGTGTCTATTTTGTAAATCATTTATAAAACCTGCATTATTCTCATCCCAAAATATTAGATTTTAAAAGTGGGACTATAACTCACTTTCACAGATTTTTACTTCGTCGGGAAGTAAGACTTAGCCACTGGTTGATTCACGAACCTATAACAATATATACATATATATCAAAGTATGTTCAAAATATATTTACAACACTTTTAATATATTTTGATGTTTTAAGTTTATTAAGTCAGCTGTCCTCGTTAGTAACCTACAACTAGTTGTCCACAGTTAGATGTACAGAAATAAATCGATAAATATTATCTTGAATCAATCCACGACCCAGTGTATACGTATCTCAGTATTGATCACAACTCAAACTATATATATTTTGGAATCAACCTCAACCCTGTATAGCTAACTCCAACATTCACATATAGAGTGTCTATGGTTGTTCCGAAATATATATAGATGTGTCGACATGATAGGTCAAAACATTGTATACGTGTCTATGGTATCTCAAGATTACATAATATACAATACAAGTTGATTAAGTTATGGTTGGAATAGATTTGTTACCAATTTTCACGTAGCTAAAATGAGAAAAATTATCCAATCTTGTTTTACCCATAACTTCTTCATTTTAAATCCGTTTTGAGTGAATCAAATTGCTATGGTTTCATATTGAACTCTATTTTATGAATCTAAACAGAAAAAGTATAGGTTTATAGTCGGAAAAATAAGTTACAAGTCTTTTTTTGTAAAGGTAGTCATTTCAGTCGAAAGAACGACGTCTAGATGACCATTTTATGTAGACGTAGAATTTATAGAATCTGGAAGTATGTTTTAGCTAGCAAACTTGAAAGTATTCTTGATTTTATGTAACTAGAACTTGTAGAATTTATGAAGAACACTTAGAACTTGAAGATAGAACTTGAGAGAGATCAATTAGATGAAGAAAATTGAAGAATGAAAGTGTTTGTAGGTGTTTTTGGTCGTTGGTGTATGGATTAGATATAAAGGATATGTAATTTTGTTTTCATGTAAATAAGTCATGAATGATTACTCATATTTTTTGTAATTTTATGAGATATTTCATGCTAGTTGCCAAATGATGGTTCCCGCATGTGTTAGGTGACTCACATGGGCTGCTAAGAGCTGATCATTGGAGTGTATATACCAATAGTACATACATCTAAAAGCTGTGTATTGTACGAGTACGAATACGGGTGCATACGAGTAGAATTGTTGATGAAACTGAACGAGGATGTAATTGTAAGCATTTTTGTTAAGTAGAAGTATTTTGATAAGTGTATTGAAGTCTTTCAAAAGTGTATAAATACATATTAAAACACTACATGTATATACATTTTAACTGAGTCGTTAAGTCATCGTTAGTCGTTACATGTAAGTGTTGTTTTGAAACCTTTAGGTTAACTATCTTGTTAAAAGTTGTTAACCCAATGTTTATAATATCAAATAAGATTTTAAATTATTATATTATCATGATATTATCATGTATGAATATCTCTTAATATGATATATATATATATACATTAAATGTCTTTACAACGATAATCGTTACATATATGTCTCGTTTAAAAATCATTAAGTTAGTAGTCTTGTTTTTACATATGTAGTTCATTGTTAATATACTTAATGATATGTTTACTTATCATAGTATCATGTTAACTATATATATATCCATGTATATGCAATCATATAGTTTTTACAAGTTTTAACGTTCGTGAATCACCGGTCAACTTGGGCGGTCAATTGTCTATATGAAACATATTTCAATTAATCAAGTCTTAACAAGTTTGATTGCTTAACATGTTGGAAACATTTAATCATGTAAATATCAATCTCAATTAATATATATAAACATGGAAAAGTTCGGGTCACTACACAGAGAGTCTGATCAGGCCCCGAAAAACAGTAAACAAGTGCTCCAGTGGGATTCTTGGTGCTTGATGCTCATAAAGTTTCTCATCCTTGATGCTTGTAGCTTCAAGTGTACAACTCATTGATGTGTTAGCATCACTTTGACCAAGATTCAGCCATCAACACACAATATATTAAGAACAAGTAAGAATACAACTCACTTAAGAGTTTTAGAAGGATGATAAACCAAGGTTACATCATATTCTTAGTCTTAACACAAATACAAGTTCTATTTACAACTAAAGCTACAAACTTTTCTTCAATCAAACAAGTATGAACACAAACTTGATCAGATAAAGTAATGGAACCCTAAGCTAGAGAGCTTGGATCCTTTTCACACAAGTTATGAGATTACAAAGCTAGAAAGCTTGAATCTTTGGTGTCCTTGAAGATCTTGAAACATAAAGCTTAGATCTTCAAGTTACATGAAGATCATTGAAACAACCCAACCCGTATTTAACACGAGTAAAAAATTTTTTATATATAATTAAACATTTACGCGCCATTCAAAAGATGTAAACCATTCCATACGGCCCATTAAAACATGCAACAAGTTTAATGTTTACAAAAGGCACGAAGGCCAATAATTAAATGTAATACAAGTTCGACCCATTTAAAATGATAGTTTTAATCCAAACTACACCCGAGCATGGTTTGAGGCTAAACTACCTAAAACGCTAAGTCGGCTTCAAAACTTCAACAATAATCCATCATGGGCAACTAGTATCCGACAACCCCCTTCCCTTTTTCGCACCTGCATCTAAAAAGATAAACAACGAGAGGGGTAAGCTAACGCTTAGTGAGTGCAATAGTTATACATGTGCATATATAATCTATCTACTTGCAATCACTTACACAAAACCGCATACAAGCTAGCAATTCAACAACCAAGCGAGCAACAAGCATAAACTACTATCCGCAATTCACATTAAGCTAGCAACATCAATAGCATATAGTTCAAAATTTAATATGCTACACAATTTCACACAACCATGGTTAACCAATCGTACAAAAGAATGGTACTCGAATTTCTCATCGGTGTTCATAACAACCGTTAGTGTATAACAACATATATCACTAACCCTTGAACAACACATATTCGTTCATAAAACCGTTGTGATGACCCAAAAATTTCTGACCAAATTTAAACTTTATCTTTAAATGATTTAATGTGTTCGACATGATAAGCAAAGTCTGTAATGTTGAGTCTCAAAGTTTTGGAACTATATTCATGTAATCAATTATTCTTTGACTGTTCTCGAAGATTCACGAACAATATATATATAACTTAATGTGCATATATATATATATATATATATATATATGATTTCAAGTTATTTAGTAAACGATAGTAAAATTCGATTATTGATTCGATTGATATTTAGATAAGTTAACTAAAATGTTTAAGATGAACCAGTAAAACACTAATTTGTTACAGTATTTTCGAATTACTACAGTACCCGAAAAGCTATAGTGTTTTCAAAAATCACTATTTGCTACAGTAAAAAAAACTTTGCTACGATAACTTTGCTACAGTAAAACACTATTTCAAAATGAAAATGTATATATGTATATGTATATACTATGAGACGATGATTTATAGAAGCAAATAACCAAAACACTTAATTGATTAAAGCTACACTTCGAGTGACATAGTTTATCAATGATTAAGTTTAATTTTTGATAAAGGTACACGTCGCGTAACGAAAAGTACTAGTTTTCTAAGCGTACGAAAATGCGTTCGAGAAACCGGAACCGGGACATAAGTCGAGTGACGACGTACGACTTGTCGGAACAAAAGTTACAAGTCACTTATACACGAGAATATAATATAATATAATATATAATTAATTAATTTAAATTATATATATTATATATTAATAAATAAATATGTCGACGATGAAGAGTTAAAAACATGTGTGAGCTGGAAAAGGGATCCATGAGATCGCATGGCATCCCCTCACATTAACCATGCGATCGCATGGTGGTGTTTGGTGGCCAACATCTATAAATCGAACGTTTTTCTGATTTCTGATTCATTCTTCATTTCTCCTTATTATTATTTAATATATTTATATTATTATTATTATTATTATTATTATTATTATTATTATTATTATTAGTAGTAGTAGTAGTAGTAGTAGTAGTATATATACATAAAATACTACGACGAGGTCATGAGAGTATCACTTTCAAAACGAGTTTTCGAGCGGGATAGAGCTAAGGAAACTATGGGTTATAGTTATGGAGGTTATAGGTAATGCTCATGGGTATTGTTCGCAAGTCAAATCTAGTGTTTATCATCTCAGTTGTGTCTACGTACTTTCCTGCAATATTGAATCACAATATTGATACGTGAGCATTCATATCTTATCTTTTATATATTAATTGTGTATCCATGTCTAGTGCTCGAGTATATATATTTATGCATACTTGTATGCTAAATTTTGTCGTTAAACAGTTTATGATGAATCACGAATTAAATACATATATTACTGATAAAAGGTATATGATATGCATGTTTTTGGAAAGCTGGCGAAAAATCAATAACTTTTCATTTAGAAATCGCGTAATTTCGATGAACGAATTAAAAGATATGGTCAATTGAATTATGATTGACGTTAATTGGAATTGCTTTTGAATCTGCAATTAATATTTAAACAACTTGTTTGTAAGATTGATAAATTGGATTTTTGAATATTACCAGCCGAGTAAATGAATCCTTATATAAGGCACGTCTCGTTTTGTTGAACTATTGTCAAAATTGACTATTTGAAACGACTTTGGATAACTTTTGTATGTCGATCTCGAGCATTAGGATTATGATACACTATGACCTGACCTAGCTTGATAGACATTTATTGACCAACATATGTTCTCTAGGTTGAGATCTACGGTTATTTGGTAATCCGAGTTTCGGTCACATTTTGGTGAACGACTTTATATGCTGCTAAGGTGAGTTTCATTTGCTCCCTTTTTAATTGCTTTTGCAATCTATATTTTTGGGCTGAGAATACATGTAATTTATTTTAAACGCAATGGATACAAGTACATACCAAATTCTACACCGAGTTTGAACCGAAAATCCCTTAGCTTTGGTAACTAGTAACTGCTGGTTATAAGAACTGGAGGGCGCGAATAGTTGTATATGGATCCATAGGGCTTGACATCCCCGTCTGTTCCAGGTATAGAAACCCTAGCCTGAACTATAAAACAGATGTATGCTATTTGAGTTTAGTACGCGTTGGTTTGCGTGTATTGTACATGTTGGTTGCATGTATGTTAAAACATGGGTACTTATTATAACGTTAAAGTTTAGCTACCAGGGTGCTCAATCTTGTAGAATATTTTGATAAACATTTCTGGATGAAACAACTGAAATCTTGTGATCCACCTTTATATACAGATTATACGAAACATTAAAACTATGAACTCACCAACCGTTGTGTTGACACTTGTTAGCATGTTTATTCTCAGGTTCCTAGAAGTCTTCCGCTGTTTGCTTATATGTTAGACAAGCTACGTGCATGGAGTCTTACATGGCATATTTTTCAAGGAAACGTTGTATTCACCAAATCATCACCATGTATCTTATTTTGACTGCATTGTCAACGGAAGTACTATTGTAAACTATTATTTACGGTGATTGTCTATATGTAGAAATCATCAGCTGTTGAAAACCTTTGATTTAAATATTCATTTATGGTGTCCCCATAAGCTTAAAAGTGCATAAATTAAGTTTAAGTGTCATCATCATCATCATCAAATCTAAAGTAAGTTTAACAAGAATAGAGATCGAAACAAAAGGCTGAATTTGGACAGCTGTTACGACCTCTATACAAATCGAAAAGATGCGTAGTCAGTGTCCAAGGCTCCGTATGTGAGTTCTCTAACCTCTTTCCAATTTTCAGAACCTAACTCATATTCGTTTGACCGTGGCAATGGTTTAAGTGCGAGTAGGTCATAATTTTCAGCACGTCGTTACAAAGGCATAGTGACTTTCGGAAGGCTATAAATCCTAAACCGTATATCGGATTTAGGCGAGGACTAAATGAAAAGTCATCTAATCGAAACGAACTATCTGAAAATCAACTTTACAGAAGCCCAGAGAGTCTGATCAGACCGCGAAAAATAGTAAACAAGTGCTCCGGTGGGATTCTTGGAGCTTGATGCTCATCACGGTTCTCATCCTTGATGCTTGTAGCTTCAAGTGTATAACTCATTGATGTGTTAGCATCACTTTGACCAAGATTCAACCATCAACACACAATATGTTAAGACCAAGTTAGAATACAACTCACTTAAGAGTTTTAGAAGGATGATGAACCAAGGTTACATCATATTCTTAGTCTTAACACAAATACAAGTTCTATTTACAACTAAAGCTATAAACTTTCCTTCAATCAAATAAGTATGAACACAAACTTGATAAAATAAAGTAATGGAACCCTAAGCTAGAGAGCTGGATCCTTTTCACACAAGTTATGAGATTACAAAGCTAGAAAGATTGAATCTTTGGTGTTCTTGAAGATCTTAAAACATAGAGCTTAGATCTTCAAGTTACATGAAGATCATAAACACAAGTTTTGATATTTATAACAAAATAATGAGATCATAAGTTAGAAAACTTAGATCCAACAAAAGAAATGAAGATTTAAAGCTAGAAAGCTTG
Source organism: Rutidosis leptorrhynchoides (assembly GCF_046630445.1). Taxonomy (NCBI): domain Eukaryota; kingdom Viridiplantae; phylum Streptophyta; class Magnoliopsida; order Asterales; family Asteraceae; genus Rutidosis; species Rutidosis leptorrhynchoides. Next base: position 320,584,606 of record NC_092340.1, read on the forward strand.
AATCTTGGTTGTTCTTGAAGATCCTTGAAGCATGAAGCTAGATCTTCAAGTTACATGAAGATTACAAATACAAGTTTGAATCTTTACAACAAAATAAAGAGATTAAAAGCTAAAAGATTTAGATCTAACAAAATAAGTGAAGATTCAAAGCTAGAAAGCTTGAATCTTCCATGTTCTTGAAGGATTCAAATCCAAGTTTGAATCTACAAGATATAACAAGATCTAAAAGCTAAAGAGCTTGATCTTCCAATGATGATGATTTCGTGCCCAAGAAGGAAGAAGAAGAAGAATAAAATCAAGAAACTTACAAGTTTTAGAGTGAGAAAGACTAGAGAGAAAATAAGAGAACAAGTGTGTGAAAAATGAGAATGAAATCAAGTGTGAAATGTGAGGAAATGACTTAGTATTTATAGGAGGTGAGGGTGGTGGGGAGGCCCTTGTGGCCATCGGCTTTGGGGGACAAAAAGGGGGACAATATTTTCTTTTTGGTTAATGGTTGTCTAAATTTGGTGCTTATGTTAGGACCCCATGCAACATTATGGATTATGGTTAACAAAAATGCTAGTATGTTCCCTCTAATAAATGAGCATTTGTTTTTCATATAATTGGGTCACTAGTCATTAATAATTGGGCTAATTAAATAGTCCACTAGCTAGAGTAGGGTGGATGTAACAGACTGAAACCCGGGTTAGTTGTAAGTGGACTATTTTTGCCCTTAGAGTTTGTGCTTAGTCTTAAGTGCTTTTTATTTTAATTATTTTATTAGTGTTTTAATATAATTGTGTTGTGACCAGTTTGTGACAAAGGTTCCAGAACAGGTTTGTTTATTTTAATTGGACCTCGTTTGGGTTACATAATCTTGTGCGAAAGATATCAGATAACTGCTAAATACCCGTGTGTTGTGGGGTATGAGATTTTAACCCCAAATTAAGTGTGAGACCAGCTAATTTCCTCTCAATTGCTCCTGAACCTTCCTCTCACTCACTCTCACCTAACTTCACCTCCTTCAAACAACCCTAAATCATTTGATCTCGAATTAAAGCTTGATTTTGGTGTCAAATCGTTCCTTATGTTGTTGTGATTCTAACAAGGTAAAGTTTATCTGATTTCGTGATCAAATCCGTGTCAAAATGGGTGTTTTAGTCAAGTTTTATGAAAGTGGGTTTTGATGTCCAAATTGGTTCAATTTGTTGTTGTTTGTGCATAAAAGTTGTGGGTTTATGTTTCTAAATGTTTAGTGTAAAAGATGTAACCTGTTTTGAGGTAAAAAACGTGTCCAAAGTTGAGATTTGGTGATTTTGGGTTGAAACCCGTCACTCTGCTGCTGTTGCAGCTGATGAACTACCTTCGGCCGATGGTCGTTGACCATCGATCGATGGTGAGGGTCGATCGGCCGGTGGACAAGACCATCGACCGATGGTGTTAGATTCTGACCAGCTGATGTAATTTTGATGATCGATCGATTGTGGGAGACCATCGACCGATGGTCTTAGACAGTGAAATTTTTACTAAGTGTTAATTTATAGCTGTTATGCTGTCCGCGTGTTTTTATGATTTTAGCGGACGCATTTTTTTTTACTAATTTGCTATAATTCGCTGTCAGTGTGTCTAATCTTGATGGGAACACTATTCTAACTTGGTTTTTGCTGTTCTCAGGAGATAAGGACAAGGAGGAAGCTCAAAAATAATAACTGAGCAGTTGCTGGTAATTGGTGAGTGGGTCTATCTCCGGATAGAGTTTAAGTAGCATATAATGCTACTGTGGTTGACTCTTTTACCATGCATAGTGTAGGAATTGCCATGATAGAATATTATTGTTTGTCTGATGTTTTATGTGAATTATGTGTACACTGTGTGAATGGCACCAGTCGGGTCTAGGGAGACTGGGGACTCGAGACCGTGCCTAGGAGAGGTTAGAGTCCATATGAGGTCAACCGTGCCTAGGGGAGGTTGGGTCCATAGGCTACTAATTGTGGAGTATAGTGTGAACGATGCACCCCCTGCATCTGGATAACTATACTGTGAATTGAGTAGCAGGGACTATCGGTAGACTCAGGCCCGATCAGCTGGGAGTCGTGTGCTCGTACAAGCTGTCGATCCTCGTATTGTCTTATTGTATGCTAGTTGATAGTTAGCAGGTACTGTTGATGTATATAGCTTGTGTGTGGCTTAAGCTATATCTGTTAGATAGATTCTATTCACTTAGCGGTGCGCTAATCCCCCACATATTCTCCCCTTGCAGGTTTAGGTACTGCTAGTCGGGATGGGTGCTGTTGCAGAAGACATGTTTGACGACCCAACTCTGATGTGGACTTTTGTATAAATAATGTTTTGTAATAACGTAACACCGTTGTGTAAACTTAAACGTAATTACACGTATTAATGTAATGACGTGACTTATATTGTGTTTGTAAATAAAGTCTTCCGCTGTGCGTTTTAAAAAAAAAAATGGCCGGTGTTACAGTGGGCTAAAGTCCAACAAGAGAGAAAGTCCAACAAGACTAACTAGTATGTTCTAGTGAATCACTAAGTGTAATTAAGCATCCAAAAACTCAAGTAATTGTTATTATAAAATAACAATTAGTATTTCGTAGTCATAATATTCCGATTATGACCAAAGTTAAACGTGTACCGACAAACATAGCTTGTTCTAAACGTTAAGCGACACTAACGGTCGTAAAAGCTTCCGGGGATCAAGTTAAGTAACCTACGTACTTAATGACACGTTTTAACATATAAACGAAAGTAATCCACATGAAGTAAGATCCCAGAGTATAATATAGCTCAGTACGCACAAATACGCAGTTTCGTGAAGGGTCAAAGCACAAAAAGCAAGTCGAAAAAGTCGGGTCGTTACTCAAATAAACACAACAGGGAAAAAGATACGGAGTCGAGAAGAATTATTTAAGTTTGACAATAATAACTTCTTAAACTAATTATTCCCAAACTGGGGAATTGATGATACAATGTCCGTTCATCGTATACCAACCTATTAAATAAGCCTTTTTAAGAATAAAATTGATCATCATAAACGATAAGCGTGATTAAAGGCCATAAACCTTGATTGTGCTTAAGACTGGATAACACATATCTTAACCTTATAGGCAACATTCACCGCGTTTACCGCGTAAGCCCTACATGATGTAGCAATGCGCGCCATCCATCAAAGAGGTCGCGTAAGCACCTAGCTCCGAACATTCATGGATTAACCGGTCAACTTCGAGTCTTATAGTTAGACTAACCAATATGATTAGACATGTGTCATATTGAAGTCAATGCTTGGACTTTGCATATAAATAAGACACATGAGGTTCCGTTAATTTATTGGGACACTTGAAATTTGGTCAGAATTCATATACTTTCTTCTTCATATACTTTCTTCTCTGAGAAAGTGTTTCTCTCGCTACACACTGAGCAAGACAGCTAGACAGGACTCCAGCTTTATTTGGATTTGGTAATCATCGTTAAACGGAGACCGACTTCGGTTAAGCTGTTCACCATCAACGTTATCAAGTTTTACGCTCATATCTTATCCGCTAACCAGAATAAATTCAGTCACCGGCTTTGTAGTTTTGAATTACTCTTCTTTCATATATTCTCATCTTTTTCGCAAAAATAAAATAAAAAATAATAATAATAATAAAAATTACCATCGACAATAATTTTGATTAATGAAAAATATCGTTTAGTACTAATAATATTTTAATAAAGGCCTTATTGACCTAGTGATATCGAATGAATCTATCCAACCACGAAGGTGTGGAATCAATTCGTGTAAATGTGTGATATAAATTAACAATGTTTAATTTCATCCACTACTATTGTTAACAAATAATATTAATTAAATAATAAGTTATAAATTTATGATGAATAAATATTACAATAAAAGGATTTTTTAACACACTCCGTATAATACTCTGTAATACATTTTCTTTTACAAAAATATAAAACACTCCAATGACACAAGCGGGTTATCAAGTGATTCGGCGTCGTTTCTATCAATCTGACCCGGGCCCCAGGCACCATCTTCGTCTCTATCATAACCCGAATTATAATCGGGTATCATAGCCCTTTCTGGTAATTTTGCACCGACCCGACCCGGAGAGTTTTCTCTCCTTTTCGCCGACGGACTTCTTCCCATCCCATTTACCACCCCATTACGACCTCCACTTCTAGCCACCGTTCGGTTTGCTGGAGATCTCGATCGACCCACCGGTCCATTTCCCGGAACAGGCCTCTGGCGACCGGTTGAACCTAACCCGGGTCCCCGGTTGTTCATTTCGTTTCCGGATCCGGATCTGACTCGAACAGGAGATTGTTGCTTGCCTTTCACCGGTGAACTTCTTAGCATCCGAAGCTCGCCGGAAACTGGCTGCCGGTTTCTTAACTTAGCCGGAGATCTGTCGGTAACTCTCCGGCGAAAAACTTCGTTGTCTTCTTCAAATGTAGTGGTTGAAATAGTCTCGCTTACATTACTACAGATCTCGGAGACTTCGCCGGAAACATGAATTTCATCAAAATTGTAACTTTGTTGATTTGGGATCTTGATTTTTCTGGGTTGGTTTTCGATTTTTGTGAAATGGTTTGAGTTGGGGGTTTCGGAAAGCACTTCTTTCACGGTTTCTTCATCTACCGGCGGCGGAGCTCGGCTTGATTTTGATGATTGCATTTGAAATTGAGGAGATGGGGTTGGTTTGTTTGTGCTAGCACAACAACCCATTTTGTAAAAACTGAAAAAGATTAGAACTTTAAAAAAATTGAATCTTGAAATAAATGGCGGTGGTTTGCGGCGGTGTTCGGTAGTGATACGGTGGTTTCATGTGTCTGAGATGTTGGGTGGGTTTAAAGTGACAATACAACGACCTACTATCTGAAAGTTAAAAAATGGATCTTTGGTAAGTGTGATGCAATGGATGGTGGTGGATAATGGCGGATTTGGGTGGTGATATGGTGGTTTGGGGATGTTTAGGAGTAAAAGTTGAATAAGAATGGTAGTTTGAGATGATCAAGATTTGAGTGGAATCTAATTCTATTTGTTGTAAAGGGTCGTTAAGGTGGTGTACTGGTGTAGAAAGAAATGAAAGTGAGGGTGGTGTGTGAAAAGGGAAGTTTGGAGTCAATGGTAGATAGTGTTGAATTTATTACTCCGTTATTAGTCTTCTCCAAAATAGGAGGCAAAGTTCTTCAAAATCTTGAATAATATAATATTAATAATTTTTTTTTAATACATATATATAATATATAATGGGAGATGATTCTCACACACACTTTTTTGATCCTCACACACCAATTTAAAGAAATTGAGTATTATTAAAAGAGTAAAAGGTTAAAATAGGTGTGTGAGGATCAAAAAAGAGTGTGTTAGAATCATCTCCCATATATAATAGACCAAAAGATCCGGTAGTTACACATTGATAGATCTTACCGATCTATTGATAAGTATTGGTCACATCCGACAAAAATTCATTGACGTTCACTCTACACGCCCTACACACTTTGAACAACATTGAAACTACATAGCGAACACTATTGGAATTACTATTAAAATTTCTATCAAACAACCAACCACCATACGATAAACCTAAATCATACATATAAATCCGATCTTATATTCAAACGCTGCATTCACCACTCCTTAAAAGCCACAGTGAAGAAACATTCACCAGACAACCCACAAACACTAAATCGAGACCTGCAAACTAAAGAAATCTCTCGTAGCTGATAAACACCATGACCTCTCGAAAAACCCCCAGAGAAACACATAGCACATCCAATAAGTATCAGTCACCGTTCAGGCAGACAAAAAGACTCTAAGAAATCACCCCAGCATACATCAATTTTCTAAAGTTGACCAAGTCAACAACGTCGGTAACAACACCGAACTCTCCCTAATAGACTCGATGACGGGCTAATGGAATGAATGAAACCTCATGCACGACAATCAAACAGACAAGACGCAGAATCAAACCGTAAATAAACCAGGCCATCTCCACCAATTTTTCCAAGGTTTATAATTTTTTTCCTTCTAAAAACAAAACCGCGCACACTAACGGTGTGACGACCCGGAAATTTCCGATCAAATTTAAACTTAATCTTTATATGATTTCGATACGATAAGCAAAGTATGTAGAATTGAGTCTAGAAAATTTTGGAACAATGTTCATATATTCAATTTGATATTTGACTGTTCTCGACGATTCACGAACCACTATTTATAAATAGATACATATATATGTAAGTATATAAATATATGAAATATAATATATTAATAGATGATTCGATTAAGTGGTAAAAATAATAAATGATATAATTAAGTTGTTATGAATCTACATATATATATATATAAGTAGATTAAAAATAATAATAATAATAATAATTAATCGATTGTAATAATCGTTTGACGTTTCGATTATTATTTAGAGAAGTTTAATTCGAACTTATATGATTTTAAAATAAACGGTGATCCGAAAATGAGTTTTATAAATTATAGGCTTACTAAAAATAAAAATGTATTTAGGATCTAGTTATTAAATTTTAAAACTTTTTATATTTTACATAGGGTTGGGAGTGAATAATTAATGTAAATTTTTATTTAATAGCTAGTGACTGAATTCTATACCATAATGACCAAAATAAATAAAAACATTTAACTTAAAAATATGAGATTTTTCTGAAGATCTCTATCCGCCCCTGATTATCAACGGACCACGATATACTATTTGAAATTAGACTGTGGGCAGATAATAATTAAGATGGCACATTTTAATTTCATGATGGTTATTATAGTATTACTTTATATTATAATTATTATAATTATATATTTATTCTTGACAAACACTTACATCCAATAAAATTTGTTACATATATCAATCAACCACTGTATATGATGTAATTAGGATTATTATGCTTTTGATTCCTTTACAATATTAACTATATGACTACAGTGCTATTTTTGTTTTTCTCTCCACAATTATCCGAATGTATATATATTATAGTTATATGGATAGATGACATAAAGGTAAATATATTAATATATATATCTCCGTCACATTTTAATCAAACACCAATTTGATCTAATTATTTCTACTTTTTCTACTACTATCCCTTTCTTGACTCAACCTATCAATCAATTTAAAAATCTATATGTTACTGTGCTTAATTGGAGATTTTGTCTGCACAACAATTCTATCCATTCTATCCGATTCATATTCCATTATATATATATATATATATATATATATATATATATATATATATATATATATATATATATATATATATATATATATATATAATACATATACATGACATACCATAGGCTTCACCACCTTCATTCACAAAGCTCATACCCGCCATCATTTTTGGCCATCATGACCACCCAGCGCTGCCATCGTGAGCCACACCACCCTTGCCACCTTACAACTTCCATCTATCTCCTCTCTCTATCTTACATATTTTTTTTTTGAATCATGAACAATCACCAACCAAAGCCATTAGAGAATTTCAATTTCCATTGTGCTTGTTACTGTTTTCTGTCGACATGAACAAGATTCTCACCACAGCTCAACCACTATGAACCACCATCTATCTAATCATTTTATATAAAGTATACATATACATATATTCACAGACACCTATTTTAAAAACACATTGTGTTCTTTGTTACTTCCTCGTGACCCATCACCATAACCACACAACCCTCATTTATATTTTTTTTTCTTTTCGCTAAGATATTGGCCAAAGAGATTCTCCACAACCATCTCCTATCACCACCATCGACCTCCAATGAACCGCTGTCGACCACCACAACCTAATAGCCACTATTATCGCTGTTGTTGTTATTATTTATTTATTTATTTATTTATTTATTTTTTTCTTTTTCGATTACCACTAAACTGCAATGTATATTTCTGATCATCCTGGTCCAACACAAATTAAACCTTTTTAAATCACTATTGTTTCAATAAAAATATCACCACCGACACCCCAATAAGATGATAAAACAGGCTGTCATTTAAATTATTTTTCTTTTACTGTTCGGTGTCCAAGCTGCCTGTATACCGTTCATCAGACCCACACACTACTGCTATTATATCAATGATAATTATAATAATGGAGAGGAGATGATTACCGCTATGAATATGTCGATGATGATGATGAAACTCCTGTACGTGTTTGTTGGACAATCACCATAGTCTGTTATATTTTTTTTCTTCCTGCCTCAGTCAATAAACAACCGGCCGAAGGTTATACTCATATATTTTTATTTGATTTAGTTGTGTTTCTTGCTGCTTCGTGTTTTATTTTTTTTTATTTTTTTTTTACCGAACCCTTTTGTTTAGTGGATCATCTGCACTCTTTTAGATCACACAAATGTTGGGCCTTAATCCATATAGCTGTTTTTGGGATTGGGCCGAAACAAGGACAAAGTAAATATTGCCGGTTAAATACACCTAGTGTCTGATTAATACCGTATAACATAATATTGATAATAATAATGTGATGACAAAGTCATGGTGAAAATGATACGATGATGAATATGATGATACGGTTATTATGATGATGATGATAGCGTGAATATGATGAGGTTAGATGATAAGAAGATGGTGAGCATAATTACGGAAGAGATGATGATGACGATGAAGATGGGTATTATGATGTAATATGATGATTGAATGATGAAGAAGACTGTATCGATTTTTGCAGTTGAAGTGTGGAAAATGAATTGATACAGACAAATATATTTTGGCCAAATCTAATTTAAATACTTGGGCCAAATCTAATTTAAATATCTGGGCCAAATTATAACTTCTTGGTCCGTACATGAACCAAGTGGATGTGATTGCAGTTGGGCCGAAGAGAATTGGAGAAATATAAATGGGTTTCATATTAAATCACAAAGACAGAAAGGGATGAGTGGTTTGGGGTGTTAGTGCGTAGCGAGAGGTTTTGAGTTCGAGCCTGGGCGCGGGCAATTTACTTGTTTGATTGATCCTTTTTCTCAAAGGTAGTATTGTTATACTTATTTATTATTATTACTATTACTATAATTATTAATATTATTGTCATTATTACTATTATTATAAAGTATTAAGTATCATTATCTTTATTATCATTTTTATTATCATTATTAGTGTTGTTATTATTAAAAATTACTATTGTTACAACTATATTATTAATATTATCATTTTTACTACTAATATCATTATTATTATTATTACAATTATATTATTATTAAAAGAATCATTTTTAATAAAATTATCATTTTTATTAAATTTATTATTAAAATTATCATTTTTAAAAAAAAATTAACATTTTTATTATTACTATTATTACTAACATTGTTAATATTATCTATAACTTAGTATTATTACAAGTATTAATTTTTGCAACAGAAAATAATTATATAAAAATATATTTATGTATACTAATACCACATAACATTATGTTTTAACTAATATAATATTATTTATATAACGTTAATTAAATCACATATCATATAAGCATTATAATATATTATAAGTATTAATAGAAATATATATAAATATTAATCTTAATACATAACCAAATATATATAAATTTATTCAATTACGATTATATATTTTAATACATATGAATAATATAGGTTCGTGAATCCGAGGTCAACCCTGCATTGTTCAATGTCGTCATATGTATTTTTACTACAAAATACAGTACTGTGAGTTTCATTTGCTCCCTTTTACTCTTTACATTTTTGGGCTGAGAATACATGCAAATGCTTTATTAACTGTTTTACAATATTTATATGCGTGAGTTTCATTAATCCCTTTTTAAATGCTTTTACAATATATATTTTTGGGACTGAGAATACATGCGCTGTTTTTATAACTGTTTTACGAGATAGACACAAGTGATCGAAACTACATTCTATGGTTGGATTATTAAACCGAATATGCCCCTATTTAGTCTGGTAATCTAAGAATTAGGGAACAGACACCCTAATTGACGCGAACTCTAAAGATAGATCTATCGGGCCCAACAAGCCCCATCCAAAGTACCGGATGCTTTAGTACTTCGAAATTTATATCATGTCCGAAGGAGGATCCCGGAATGATGGGGATATTCTTATATACATATTGTGAATGTCGGTTACCAGGTGTTCAATCCATATGAATGATTTTTGTCTCTATGCATGGGACGTATGTTTATGAGAATTGGAAATATGAAATCTTGTGGTCTATTAAATTTATGAAATGATTCTTTATGATAAACTAATGAACTCACCAACCTTTTGGTTGACACTTTAAAGCATGTTTATTCTCAGGTACGAAAGAAATCTTCCGCTGTGCATTTGCTCATATTAGAGATATTACTTGGAGTCATTCATGACATATTTCAAAAGATGTTGCATTCGAGTCGTTGAGTTCATCAAGATTATTATTAAGTCAATTATACTTGGATATATTATGAAATGCTTTACATGCCTGTCAACTGTCGATGTAAAGAAAGTTTGTCTTTTAAAAACGAATGCAATGTTTGTAAAATTTATCATATAGAGGTCAATTACCTCGCGATGTAATCAACTGTTGTGAATCGTTTGTAATCGATATGGACTTCGTCCGGATGGATTAGGAAGGGTCCTTTCAGTTGGTATCAGAGCGGTGGTCTTAGTGAACCAGTTCATGCATTAGTGAGTCTAACTGATAGTCGTTAGGATGCATTAGTGAGTCTGGACTTCGACCGTGTCTGCATGTCAAAAGTTTTGCTTATCGTTTTTGTCGGAAATCATCTGCTTATCATCCTTAGGAAATTACCTGCTTATTATTCTTAGTCTAGACATGTCTTACTGCCTCTGTTGCATAGACAGTGTATAGATAAATTCATATCTTAGCGTATCTATTATTGTTGCCTTTGCCTGACAGCTTTCGTAGATTCCTCTGTAACTTATGGGATTTTAGTATTATATATGCATATGTAAATTATGTATTGCAGAGTACTAATCTACATCTATAATCTATTTCTTATCGAAAAGTCCTTCATCTGATCGTACGAGATGAATCCCTCAACCAGTTCGAATTCCTCGGGTTCCGACAGCTATTCCGATATGGAGTTTCACCTATCAGCGTCATCGGAATGAATCAACCAATCAGTCATCCCTAATTCATTTGATGAGTTCGTAGTCGACTTAAACAATGGAGACGCGAAGAAGGTGATCCCTTCCACCAACCGAATTCACCTCTTGACAATGAACCTGAAGCGGTTACCGGCGAACCTGTTCGAGACACCATTTTCAGTCTCATTTCCAGGGTAACTCGACAAGATTATATTCTATCCACAATTCTGAACCTTATTCATCCGCTCGTTCCGACTGACAATCATCCTGGAGTAATAAGTCAACGAACTTCGCGATTGAAAAATCAATTCGGAGAATATGGTGCAAAATGTATCAGCTTCAGCAACATCACCGCACCAACAACCCAAGTTTCAACATCACACGCCTCGACATCTTATTCTGTACCTCGAGTATAATCTTCGTTCTACGTATCGTTCTACCTCATTTATCTTCGTTCGACATGGCAAATATGTAATCTCTAAAGTTTTAGAGATTATTTATTCTAGTTCCAACTGAAAAGCAAATGAGTTTAATATCATATTAACTCATTAAATCCATGAATACATCTGAAGAAAATATATATGTATATATGTTTTCATAAGGATTGTAATTAAAAATTCTCTTGTACAAACTGTTAATGGTGAACATATTTTAACGGGTAGGTAATACCCGAGGACTATTTAAATTTCACATTAATAAGTTACATTGTACGTTCTTCGAATCTGTTTCAACAAGTCATATACTATCCTACTTACATCCACCGATATACAAATCCGTTCACCACAGAATAACCATACTCATCCAATTACATATTTGGATTTTGATCTATCAGAATCCATCAAGTGGCATAACGAAGAAATAATGGACACAATAAAAATTGATTAGAAACAGATTAATTAACAATATGAAATTCTATTAAGAATCCACGCTAACAAAATCTTTGCTAACTGTTCCTAGCTAACTGTTAATTTCGTATTACCATTTAAATATCGCAATTTATTTATCGCAATTTATTTATCGCAATTTATATTCTCGCAATTTTATTTAACGTTATTTAAATTTGTGTTATTTACTTTACGCACTTTATTTATCGTTATTTAATTTTCTGTTATTTATTTTACGCATTTTAAATATCGGGACACGTATACAAGGTTTTGACATATCATATCGACGCATCTATATATATTATTTGGAATCACCATAGACGCTCTATATGCAGTAATGATCGAGTTCTCTATACAGGGTTGAGGTTGATTCTACAATAATATATATAGTTTGAGTTGTGATCGAGTCTGAGACATATACGGGTCACGACACGTATTAATTAAATCGAGTATTATATATTAAACTATATATGAATTATTGGACTATCAACTGTGGACTATCGACTGTGGACTAATTAAAATGAGTTAAAATATTGATTATAACATATGAAACTAAATAATTCTTCAAGTTGCCACTTGATTTCATCTTAAACCTCATTTGTATCTTGACGATTACAATCTGCGTTCAAACCTTTCATGATTCTTGAAAACATCTCAATCGATAGGATGAATCAACCGCACTTCATATACGGAAGGAAAGATTTTTGGTATATAGTTATGCACCTGAGAAACTCTCGGCAACTGAGTAAAAGTTTAACACGTAGTCGCATCAGATCCTTTGGTATTTATTAGCAAAAATAACTTTGCGATCCCTTTTCGAAGTAGCCAATTTTGTCACAGCTCCAGCAAGACAACTTCGAATTTTTGTACGAAACAACCTATTATAACGTTGATATATACGCGTGCTCTTTTATTGTCACCAGAGAACCTTTTATATTCCACCATATTACCATCTGCGTTTAATCATCTAAAAACACAATTCTCCTGAAACCACCTCGGATTAATAACCGATGATTTAGATATCATAACATTAAATGCAGAGAAACAGAAAAATGGTAGATGGTCTAAACGGACAAAAGTTTGATGATAGAGAAAGGAGTGTTAGGAACGCTCGATAGAAAATTGGGTATTGAAAAACAGATTGAGCTACCCATGAAGGAGACCAAGGACAAATACAAGGACCAAATCCTATATTCAAAGGATTCAGGTAATTCTGGATCCGATGAAATCTTTAGAGAATACCATGCTCCGAAGTCATGTTAAAATCTTGCGGAAAATTTTTCTTCATCAACCTTCGAACTTAGAAATTTCAAAATATCATCATAAATATCTTCGATATTTCTGAGGATATTTTCATAAATATTCTTGTCCGAAATTATCTACCTCTTCGTGTTTTCTGTATTCCATTATATTGAAAACTTCTGTAAAATCTAAGTATATATTATGAATGAATTGCGGAGAAGTGTTGGGAATTGAAGCATGAGTTAGTATAATATAATGGCACTTGATCAACGTGATTATATTATAGTAAGTCATGCTGAGTTTCTAATGGAATGTGATGATTCACAGATTATAACGTCATCACGTGCCATATTACATAACTCTTTCATTCTCCTTAACTTCTGAACCTATCAAGAAAAATATAATCTTGATACTTCTATCCTCAGTGATTCTGGTAATTTGGCAAATCAAATCGTGCTATTACGTTCTTTCTCGTTTAGAACATTAGCCATGTTCACTCGAAAATCCATACCTACGAATTCTGGACCATTATTCGCTTGACTTAAAGTCGAGAAAAGAAGACAAGAGCATGAAACTCCGATATATAAGGGAAAATACCAAGCCCAACAACAACACCGAAATTACAAACCTTGGATATCAGTACGTATAGCAATATAAAGACAAGGGAGGATTATAAATACAATAATCACTAGAGCATAGTAGAAATAAACAGATTCCTCCTGGGGAAGTTGGAAAAGGAGAATGATTGTTGCAATAGTAAGGATAAGGACAAGGATTAGAACTGGATTAAGCACTTTCACAATATTTTGAATTTGGGAATTAAGTATAAGAGTGATGAAAATAATGGAACGACAGAAGTTCGTTTATAGTAGAGATACTAGACAAAGCAATCGAGACAGATGATCGCATTAAATTAAAGAGATTTTAATTTCCTTAAATCCCGAGGAAATCAGATCTTATTCAGATTTCAAAGATTTTCTTTAAATCCCTTGAATTCCGGAATTCAACCCTCTACGACAAAAGCTACGATGCATCATATTTTCTAAATTCAATCGTGACTACGTCATCACATATGGAAAAATCTCCATTTCTTCATCTCGATCTTTTGTGATAGCTTCATTTATACGCTTCGATTAATCGAATCATTTTATTCATATTACTCAGTGATGATAAAACTCTATTTATCAACTCATATGCATCATAAAAACATATTTATTGTTAGCAATGACCATCCCAATCAAATTTCGGGACGTAATTTCTTTAACGGGTAGGTAGCCGTCGACAGCCACTACTGGCCACCTACAACCACTGGTAAGATCCACCAACAGCCACCAAGGCCACCAATGTCTGCTAGCAACCAACGTTGGCTGCCACCAGCTGCCAACAGCTACCAGTAGCCGCAGGTAGCCGAAAAACCCTAGATTTCGCCCCGCAAAGGAGACCTTATTTAATCTTTTCAACGGTAGACACATCCCTGCCAGTCCATATGGATACCTCCCTCTTGTCACAGGGTGCATATCCGCGCATTGGTCGGAAACAAATATGCGACCGTGCATTATGAAATGTCCCGTTCTTATTGATTAAAAACGTTCCATATTAATTGATTTCGTTGCGAGGTTTTGACCTCTATATGAGACGTTTTTTTTTTCAAAGACTGCATTCATTTTTAAAACAAACCATAACCTTTATTTCATAAATAAAGGTTTAAAAAGCTTTACGTAGATTATCAAATAATGATAATCTAAAATATCCTGTTTACACACGACCATTACATAATGGTTTACAATACAAATATGTTACATCGAAATCAGTTTCTTGAATGCAGTTTTTACACAATATCATACAAACATGGACTCCAAATCTTGTCCTTATTTTAGTATGCAACAGCGGAAGCTCTTAGTATTCACCTGAGAATAAACATGCTTTAAACGTCAATAAAAATGTTGGTGAGTTATAGGTTTAACCTATATATATCAAATCGTAACAATAGACCACAAGATTTCACATTTCAATACACATCCCATACATAGAGATAAAAATCATTCATATGGTGAACACCTGGTAACCGACATTAACAAGATGCATATATAAGAATATCCCCATCATTTCGGGACACCCTTCGGATATGATATAAATTTCGAAGTACTAAAGCATCCGGTACTTTGGATGGGGTTTTTTAGGCCCAATAGATCTATCTTTAGGATTCGCGTCAATTAGGGTGTCTGTTCCCTAATTCTTAGATTACCAGACTTAATAAAAAGGGGCATATTCGATTTCGATAATTCAACCATAGAATGTAGTTTCACGTACTTGTGTCTATTTTGTATATCATTTATAAAACCTGCATGTATTCTCATCCCAAAAATATTAGATTTTAAAAGTGGGACTATAACTCACTTTTACAGATTTTTACTTCGTCGGGAAGTAAGACTTGGCCACTGGTTGATTCACGAACCTATAATAATATATACATATATATCAAAGTATGTTCAAAATATATTTACAATACTTTTAATACATTTTGATGTTTTAAGTTTATTAAGTCAGCTGTCCTCGTTAGTAACCTACAACTAGTTGTCCACAGTTAGATGTACAGAAATAAATCAATAAATATTATCTTGAATCAATCCACGACCCAGTATATACGTATCTCAGTATTGATCACAACTCAAACTATATATATGTTTTGGAATCAACCTCTACCCTGTATAGCTAACTCCAACATTCACATATAGAGTGTCTATGGTTGTTCCGCAAAATATATATAGATGGGTCGACATGATAGGTCAAAACATTGTATACGTGTCTATGGTATCTCAAGATTACATAATATACAATATAAGTTGATTAGGTTATGGTTGGAATAGATTTATTACTAACTTTCACGTAGGTAAAATGAGTAGTTTTTATCAATCTTGTTTTACTCGCCATTTCTTCGTTTCTAATCCGTTTTGAGTGATTCCAGTGGCCACGGTTTCGTATTGAACTTAACTTTATGAAACTAAATAGAAAAATTATAAGTTTATAGTCGGAAATACAAGTTACAGGTCATTTTTGAAAGAGGTAGTCATTTCCGTCGAAAGAACGGCATCTTGATGACCATTTTGAAAAACATACTTTCACTTTGAGTTTAACCATGATTTTTGGATATAGTTTCTTGTTCATAAGAAAAATCATTTTTCCAGAAGTATAGATTTTAAATCAAAGTTCTTCTTAGCTTTTAATTATCCCAACCAAAACAGCCCCCGGTTTTACTACGACGGCGTATATCCAGTTTTATGGTGTTTATCGTGTTTCTTGGTTTTAAATCATTAATTTAGCATATCATATAGATATAAAACATGTGTTTAGTTGATTTTAAAAGTCTAGTTAGAAGGATTAACTTTTATTTGCGAACAAGTTTAGAATTAACTAAACTATGTTCTAGTGATTACAAGTTTATAACGTTGAATAAGACAGCTTTTTATGCATGAATCGAATGATGTTATGAACATCATTACTACCTCAAGTTCCTTGGATAAACCTACTGGAAATGAGAAAAATGGATCTAGCTTCAAAGGATCCTTGGATGGCTTGAAAGCTCTTGAAGCAGAATCATGACACGAAAATAATTTCAAGTAAGATTTCCACTCGAAATAAGATTGTTATAGTTATAGAAATTGAATTAAAGTTTAAATATGATTATTACCTTGTATTAAAAAGATAACCTACTGTAAGTAATAAAGGTTTATTGATCTTGGATGATTACTTGGAATGAATTTAGAAAACTTGGAAGTAAACTTGCAATCTTGGAAGTATTCTTGATTTTATGAAACTAGAACTTTTGGAATTTATGAAGAACACTTAGAACTTGAAGATAGAACTTGAGAGAGATCAATTAGATGAAGAAAATTGAAGAATGAAAGTGTTTGTAGGTGTTTTTGGTCGTTGGTGTATGGATTAGATATAAAGGATATGTAATTTTGTTTTCATGTAAATAAGTCATGAATGATTACTCATATTTTTGTAATTTTATGAGATATTTCATGCTAGTTGCCAAATGATGGTTCCTACATGTTTTAGGTGACTCACATGGGCTGCTAAGAGCTGATCATTGGAGTGTATATACCAATAGTACATACATCTAAAAGCTGTGTATTGTACGAGTACGAATACGGGTGCATACGAGTAGATTTGTTGATGAAACTGATCGAGGATGTAATTTTAAGCATTTTTGTTAAGTAGAAGTATTTTGATAAGTGTCTTGAAGTCTTTAAAAAGTGTATGAATACATATTAAAACACTACATGTATATACATTTTAACTGAGTCGTTAAGTCATCGTTAGTCGTTACATGTAAATGTTGTTTTGAAACCTTTAGGTTAACGATCTTGTTAAATGTTGTTAATCCAATGTTTATAATATCAAATGAGATTTTAAATTATTATATTATCATGATATTATGATGTACGAATATCTCTTAATATGATCTATATACATTAAATGTCGTTACAACGATAATCGTTACATATATGTCTCGTTTCAAAATCATTAAGTTAGTAGTCTTATTTTTACATATGTAGTTCATTGTTAATACACTTAATGATATATTTACTTATCATTTAACATAATTAACCAAGTGTATCAATATCTTAATATGATTCATATGTACCTAGTAAGACGTTATAATGATAATCGTTATATATATCGTTTTCGAGTTTCTTAATTTAATAGTCTCATTTTTATGTATATAACTCATTGTTAAAATACCTAATGAGATACATAATTATAATAAAATCATGTTAACTATATATATAACCATATATATGTCATCGTATAGTTTTTACAAGTTTTAAAGTTCGTGAATCACCGGTCAACTTGGGTGGTCATTTGTCTATATGAAACCTATTCCAATTAATCAAGTCTTAATAAGTTTGATTGCTTAACATGTTGGAAACACTTAATCATGTAAATATCAATTTCATTTAATATATATAAACATGGAAAAGTTCGGGTCACTACAGTACCTACCCGTTAAATAAATTTCGTCCCAAAATTTTAAGCTGTTGAAAGTGTTGACGAATCTTCTAGAAATAGATGCGGGTATTTCTTCTTCATCTAATCTTCATGCTCCCAGGTGAACTCAGGTCCTCTACGAGCATTCCATCGAACCTTAACAATCGGTGTCTTGTTTTGTTTAAGTCTCTTAACCTCACGATCCATTATTTCGACGGGTTCTTCAATGAATTGAAGTTTTTCATTGATTTGAATTTCGTCCAACGGAATAGTGAGATCTTCTTTAGCAAAACATTTCTTAAAATTTGAGACGTGGAAAGTGTTATGTACAGCTGCGAGTTGTTGAGGTAGCTCCAGTTGGTAAGCTACTGGTCTGACACGATCTATAAACTTGAATGGTCCAATGTACCTTGGTTTTAGTTTCCCCCGTTTACCAAATCGAACAACGCCTTTCCAAGGTGAAACCTTTAGCATGACCATTTCTCCAATTTTAAACTCTATATCTTTTCTTTTACTGTCCGCGTAGCTCTTTTGTCGACTCTGGGCGGTTTTCAATCTTTGTTGAATTTAGATGATTTTCTCGGTAGTTTCTTGTATTATCTCCGGACCCGTAATCTGTCTATCCCCCACTTCATTCCAACAAATAGGAGACCTGCACTTTCTACCATAAAGTGCCTCAAACGGCACCATCTCAATACTAGAATGATAACTATTGTTGTAGAAAAATTCTGCTAACGGTAGGTGTCGATCCCAACTGTTTCCGAAATCAATAACACATGCTCGTAGCATGTCTTCAAGCGTTTGTATCGTCCTTTCGCTCTGGCCATCAGTTTATGGATGAGAGGCAGTACTCATGTCTAGACGAGTTCCTAATGCTTGCTGTAATGTCTGCCAGAATCTTGAAATAAATCTGCCATCCCTATCAGAGATAATAGAGATTAGTATTCCATGTCTGGAGACGACTTCCTTCAAATACAGTCATGCTAACTTATCCATCTTGTCATCTTCTCTGATTGGCAGGAAGGGTGCTGATTTGGTGAGACGATCAACTATTACCCAAATAGTATCAAAACCACTTGCAGTCCTTGGCAATTTAGTGATGAAATCCATGGTAATGTTTTCCCATTTCCATTCCGGGATTTCGGGTTGTTAAAGTAGACCTGATGGTTTCTGATGCTCAGCTTTGACCTTAGAACACGTCAAACATTCTCCTACGTATTTAGCAACATCGGCTTTCATACCTTATCACCAAAAATGTTTCTTGAGATCCTTGTACATCTTTCTCGTTCCAGGATGTATTGAGTATCTGGTTTTATGAGCTTCTCTAAGTACCATTTCTCTCATATCTCCAAATTTTGGTACCCAAATCCTTTCAGCCCTATACCGGGTTCCGTCTTCCCGAATATTAAGATGCTTCTCCAATCCTTTGGGTATTTCATCCTTTAAATTTTCCTCTTTTAAAACTCCTTGTTGCACCTCCTTTATTTGAGTAGTAAGGTTATTGTGAATCATTATATTCATAGATTTTACTCGAATGGGTTCTCTTTCCTTCCTGCTCAAGGCGTCGGCTACCACATTTGCCTTCCCCGGGTGGTAACGAATCTCAAAGTCGTAATCATTCAACAATTCAATCCACCTACGCTGCCTCATATTCAGTTGTTTCTGATTAAATATGTGTTGAAGACTTTTGTGGTCGGTATATATAATACTTTTGACCCCATATAAGTAGTGCCTCCAAGTCTTTAATGCAAAAACAACCGCTCCTAATTCCAAATCATGCGTCGTATAATTTTGTTCGTGAATCTTCAATTGTCTAGATGCATAAGTAATCACCTTCGTTCGTTGCATTAATACACAACCGAGACCTTGCTTTGATGCGTCACAATAAATCACAAAATCATCATTCCCTTCAGGCAATGACAATATAGGTGCCGTAGTTAGCTTTTTCTTCAATAACTGAAACGCTTTCTCTTGTTCATCCTTCCATTCAAATTTCTTCCCTTTATGCGTTAATGTAGTCAAGTGTTTTGCTATTCTGGAAAAGTCTTGGATGAACCTTCTGTAGTAACCAGCTAGTCCTAAAAACTGGCGTATGTGTTTCGGAGTTTTCGGGGTTTCCCACTTTTCAACAGTTTCTATCTTTGCCGGATCCACCTTAATACCTTCTTTGTTCACTATGTGACCGAGGAATTGAACTTCTTCCAACCAAAATGTACACTTTGAAAATTTAGTGTACAATTCTTCCTTCCTCAATACTTCTAACACCTTTCTCAAATGTTCACCGTGTTCTTGGTCAATCTTTGAGTAAATAAGTATGTCATCAATGAAAACAATGACAAACTTGTCAAGGTATGGTCTACACACTCGGTTCATAAGGTCCATGAACACAGCTGGTGCATTAGTTAAACCAAACGACATGACCATAAAATCGTAATGACCGTAACGTGTTCTGAAAGCAGTCTTTGGAATATCATCTTCTTTCACCCGCATTTGATGATACCCGGAACGTAAGTCAATCTTTGAATAAACAGACGAGCCTTGTAGTTGATCAAATAAGTCGTCGATTCTCGGTAGTGGGTAGCGGTTCTTGATGGTAAGTTTGTTCAACTCTCGGTAGTCGATACACAACCTGAATGTACCATCTTTTTTCTTGACAAACAAAACAGGAGCTCCCCACGGTGATGTGCTTGGTCGAATGAAACCACGCTCTAAAAGTTCTTGTAATTGGCTTTGCAGTTCTTTCATCTCGCTGGGTGCGAGTCTGTAAGGAGCACGAGCTATTGGTGCAGCTCCTGGTATAAGATCTATTTGAAATTCAACGGATCGATGTGGGGGTAATCCCGGTAATTCTTTCGAAAATACATCGGGAAATTCTTTTGCGACGGGAACATCATTGATGCTCTTTTCTTCAGTTTGTACTTTCTCGACGTGTGCTAGAACAGCATAGAAACCTTTTCTTATTAGTTTTTGTGCCTTCAAATTACTAATAAGATGTAGCTTCGTGTTGCCCTTTTCTCCGTACACCATTAAGGGTTTTCCTTTTTCTCGTATAATGCGAATTGCATTTTTGTAACAAACGATCTCTGCTTTCACTTCTTTCAATCAGTCCATACCGATTATCACATCAAAACTCCCTAACTCTACTGGTATCAAGTCAATCTTAAATGTTTCGCTAACCAGTTTAATTTCTCAATTCCGACATATATTATCTGCTGAAATTAATTTACCATTTGCTAATTCGAGTAAAAAGTTACTATCCAAAGGCGTCAATGGACAACTTAATTTAGCACAAAAATCTCTACTCATATAGCTTCTATCCACACCCGAATCAAATAAAACGTAAGCAGATTTATTGTCAATAAGAAACGTACCCGTAACAAGCTCCGGGTCTTCATGTGCCTCTGCCGCATTAATATTGAAAACTCTTCCGCGGCCTTGTCCATTCGTGTTCTCCTGGTTCGGGCAATTTCTAATAATGTGGCCCGGTTTTCCACATTTATAACAAACTACATTGGCATAACTTGATCCGACACTACTTGCTCCACAATTACTCGTTCCGACACCATTTGTTCCTTTCGTTCTGTTAACCCCTGGTCCGTAGACCTCACACTTCATCGCGCTATGACCATTTCTTTTACACTTGTTGCCAAATTTGGTGCAGAACCCCGAGTGATACTTTTCACACCTTTGGCATAGCTGCTTCTGATTGTTGTTGTTGTTACGGTTATTATTATTATTAAGATGATTGTTGTAGTTGTTGTTGTTGTTGTTGTTGTTGTTGTTGTTGGGCCGTTTGTTATAGTTTTGACTTATGTTGCGATTGTTAGGATAGTTGTTGCGATTATTGTTGTAATTGCTGTTGTTGTTGTATTGGTGATTCTTATCGCCGTTTTCCTCCCACTTTCTTTTGACTTGCTTCACATTGGCCTCTTCAGCAGTCTGTTCTTTAATTCTTTCTTCAATCTGGTTCACTAGTTTGTGAGCCATTCTACATGCCTGTTGTATGGAGGTGGGCTCGTGTGAACTTATATCTTCTTGGATTCTTTCCGGTAATCCTTTCACAAACGCGTCGATCTTCTCTTCCTCATCTTCGAACACTCCCGGACACAATAGGCATAATTCTGTGAATCGTCTTTCGTACGTGGTAATATCAAATCCTTGGGTTTGTAACCATCTAAGTTCTGTATTGAGCTTATTGACCTCTGTTCTGGGACGGTACTTCTCGTTCATCAAGTGCTTGAATGCTGACCACGGTAGTGCGTAAGCATCATCTTGTCTCACTTGCTCTAGATAGGTATTCCACCATGTTAACGCAGAACCTGTGAAGGTATATGTAGCGTACTTCACTTTGTCCTCTTCAGTATACTTACTTATGGCAAACACCGATTCGACCTTCTCGGTCCACCGTTTCAATCTGATCGGTCCTTCGGTTCCATCAAATTTCAAAGGTTTGCAGGCAGTGAATTCTTTGTAGGTGCATCCTACACGATTTCCTGTACTGCTAGATCCAAGGTTATTGTTGGTATGTAGCGCGACCTGTACTGCGGCTATGTTTGAAGCAAGAAAGGCACGAAATTCCTCTTCACTCATATTCAAGGTGTGTCGAGTAGTCGGTGTCATTTCCTTCAAAATAGTCAAATGAAACGAGTTAATCATATAGAATATCAAGAGTAGTCAATAGTATTTCGTAGCGTAATATGAACTTATTTATAAAAGCTCTTTCTTCATATTAGCGTTTTATACTCTTTAATTCGGGTAGTACCTACCCGTTAAGTTCATACTTAGTAGCTAACATACCATTTCGACTACTACAACTCTATATGAAAAACTAATCACAAAAAAATATATATCATATTCAAACCTTTATACAATAACTTGCAAACTTACAATACTGCTATTTTACATATAGCATGAAATATAGCACATAAAACTTTGATACAAAGTAGTTGCGAAGATAATTCTAGTTAATAAATAAGGCGTTCAGCAAAGGCAACAAAGACACGTAATTCATACGTCCAGAAACAAGTCATGCATTCTGGTTTTACTAATACCACTTCCCATCCTTGGTCTTGTGGAACGTAACCGTTGTGACCGATAGTATGACAACGTGTTGTAACGTCGTCAAAAGGACGAAGGTTACGTAATGACCAACAGTCTCGTAATAACCTAAAAACCTCATTTCTTACCCCAATTACCGACTCCGTCACTTGTGGGAACGTTTTATTTAATAGTTGTAGCCCGATGTTCTTTTTCTCACTTTGGTGAGAATCAAACATTACTAACCCGTAAGCATAACATGCTTCTTTATGTTGCATGTTAGCCGCTTTTTCTAAATCATGAAGTCCTATATTCGGATACATTGAGTACAAATAATTTCTTAACCCGTTGCGTAAAATAGCATTTGGGTTCCCCGCAATATATGCGTCAAAGTAAACACATCGTAACATATGGGTTTCCCAATGTGATATCCCCCATATTTCAAACGAAAGTCTTTTATAAACCAAGGCATTCTTGGAACGTTCTTCGAATGTCTTACAAACTGATTTTGCCATAAATAGTTGTGCCGAGGAATTCTGACCGACTCTAGACAAGATTTCATCAATCATGTCTCCGGGTAAGTCTTCTAAAATTTTGGGTTGTCTATCCATTTTGTGTTTTTATACTGTAAAATAGACATGAGTTAGATTCATAAAAGATACTTATTAATACAAGCAATTTTTACATATATCGTAAAGCATAAGCACACTGTATTACATATATTACACCGCACAAATACAACTATCTTATTCTGACTCACTCGTTTCTTCTTTTTCGAACTTGGTTCTTTTTGCTAAGTTTTTAGGGATATATGATGTTCCCCTAATACGAGCCGTCGTTTTCCACATTGGTCTAGAAAAACCTGGTGGTTTAGAGGTTCCCGGGTTATTGTTACAACTTAAGAAATACGGGTGTTGACGATACATATAAAGTTCATCAGGGTTGGAATCAGATTTCTCTATTTTTATGCCCTTTCCCTTATTGTTCTCTTTTGCCTTTTTAAATTCAGTTGGGGTAATTTCTATAACATCATCGGAATCCTCGTCGGGATCCGATTCATCGGAGAATTGGTAATCCTCCCAATATTTTGCTTCCTTGGCGGAAACACCGTTGACCATAATTAACCTTGGTCGGTTGGTTGAGGATTTTCTTTTACTTAACCGTTTTATTATTTCCCCCACCTGTTCTATTTCTTCTTCCGGTTCCTCCTCCTCCGGTTCCGATTCTTCTTCCGGTTCCGATTCTTCTTCCGGTTCCTCTTCGGGAACTTGTGAATCAGTCCACGAATCATTCCAAATTACATTTGACTCTTCATTATTATTAGGTGAGTCAATGGGACTTGTATTAGAGGTAGACATCTATCACATAATATCAAACACGTTAAGAGATTAATATATCACATAATATTCACATGTTAAAAATATATAGTTTCCAACAAAATTTGTTAAGAAATCATTTTTCAAGTAAACACGGTCGAAGTCCAGACTCACTAATGCATCCTAACAAACTCGATAAGACACACTAATGCAAAATTCTGGTTCTCTAAGACCAACGCTCGGATACCAACTGAAATGTCCCGTTCTTATTGATTAAAAACGTTCCATATTAATTGATTTCGTTGCGAGGTTTTGACCTCTATATGAGACGTTTTTTTTTCAAAGACTGCATTCATTTTTAAAACAAACCATAACCTTTATTTCATAAATAAAGGTTTAAAAAGCTTTACGTAGATTATCAAATAATGATAATCTAAAATATCCTGTTTACACATGACCATTACATAATGGTTTACAATACAAATATGTTACATCGAAATCAGTTTCTTGAATGCAGTTTTTACACAATATCATACAAACATGGACTCCAAATCTTGTCCTTATTTTAGTATGCAACAGCGGAAGCTCTTAGTATTCACCTGAGAATAAACATGCTTTAAACGTCAACAAAAATGTTGGTGAGTTATAGGTTTAACCTATATATATCAAATCGTAACAATAGACCACAAGATTTCATATTTCAATACACATCCCATACATAGAGATAAAAATCATTCATATGGTGAACACCTGGTAACCGAAATTAACAAGATGCATATATAAGAATATCCCCATCATTCCGGGACACCCTTCGGATATGATATAAATTTCGAAGTACTAAAGCATCCGGTACTTTGGATGGGGTTTGTTAGGCCCAATAGATCTATCTTTAGGATTCGCGTCAATTAGGGTGTCTGTTCCCTAATTCTTAGATTACCAGACTTAATAAAAAGGGGCATATTCGATTTCGATAATTCAACCATAGAATGTAGTTTCATGTACTTGTGTCTATTTTGTAAATCATTTATAAAACCTGCATGTATTCTCATCCCAAAAATATTAGATTTTAAAAGTGGGACTATAACTCACTTTTACAGATTTTTACTTCGTCGGGAAGTAAGACTTGGCCACTGGTTGATTCACGAACCTATAACAATATATACATATATCAAAGTATGTTCAAAATATATTTACAATACTTTTAATACATTTTGATGTTTTAAGTTTATAAAGTCAGTTGCCCTCGTTTGTAACCTACAACTAGTTGTCCACAGTTAGATGTACAGAAATAAATCGATAAATATTATCTTGAATCAATCCACGACCCAGTGTATACGTATCTCAGTATTGATCACAACTCAAACTATATATATATTTTGGAATCAACCTTAACCCTGTATAGCTAACTCCAACATTCACATATAGAGTGTCTACGGTTGTTCCGCTATATATATATATATATATATATATATATATATATATATATATATATATATATATATATATATATATATATATATATATATATATATATATATATATATATATATATATATATATATATATATATATATATATATGGGTCGACATGATAGGTCGAAACATTGTATACGTGTCTATGGTATCTCAAGATTACATAATATATAATATAAGTTGATTAGGTTATGGTTGGAATAGATTTATTACTAACTTTCACGTAGGTAAAATGAGTAGTTTTTATCAATCTTGTTTTACTCGCCATTTCTTCGTTTCTAATCCGTTTTGAGTGATTCCAGTGGCCACGGTTTCGTATTGAACTTAACTTTATGAATCTAAATATAAAAAGTATAAGTTTATAGTCGGAAATACAAGTTACAAGTCGTTTTTGAAAGAGGTAGTCATTTTCGTTGAAAGAACGACATCTTGATGACCATTTTGAAAAACATACTTTCACTTTGAGTTTAACCATGATTTTTGGATATAGTTTCATGTTCATAAGAAAAATCATTTTTCCAGAAGTATAGCTTTTAAATCAAAGTTCTTCTTAGCTTTTAATTATCCCAACCAAAACAGCCCCCGTGTTTTACTACGACGGTGTATATCCAGTTTTATGGTGTTTATCGTGTTTCCGGGTTTTAAATCATTAAGTTAGCATATCATATAGATATAGAACATGTGTTTATTTGATTTTAAAATTCTAGTTAGAAGGATTAACTTTATTTGCGAACAAGTTTAGAATTAACTAAACTATGTTCTAGTGATTACAAGTTTATAACGTTGAATAAGACAGCTTTTTATGTATGAATCGAATGATGTTATGAACATCATTACTACCTCAAGTTCCTTGGATAAACCTACTGGAAATGAGAAAAATGGATCTAGCTTCAAAGGATCCTTGGATGGCTTGAAAGTTCTTGAAGCAGAATCATGACACGAAAACAATTTCAAGTAAGATTTCCACTCGAAATAAGATTGTTATAGTTATAGAAATTGAATTAAAGTTTGAATATGATTATTACCTTGTATTAGAAATATAACCTACTGTAAGTAACAGAGGTTTCTTGATCTTGGATGATTACTTGGAATGGATTTAAAAAACTTGGAAGTAAACTTGCAATCTTGGAAGTATTCTTGATTTTATGAAACTAGAACTTTTGGAATTTATGAAGAACACTTAGAACTTGAAGATAGAACTTGAGAGAGATCAATTAGATGAATAAAATTGAAGAATGAAAGTGTTTGTAGGTGCTTTTGGTCGTTGGTGTATGGATTAGATATAAAGGATATGTAATTTTGTTTTCATGTAAATAAGTCATGAATGATTACTCATATTTTTGTAATTTTATGAGATATTTCATGCTAGTTGCCAAATGATGGTTCCCACATGTGTTAGGTGACTCAAATGGGCTACTAAGAGCTGATCATTGCAGTGTATATACCAATAGTACATACATCTAAAAGCTGTGTATTGTACGAGTACGAATACGGGTGCATACAAGTAGATTTGTTGATGAAACTGAACGAGGATGTAATTGTAAGCATTTTTGTTAAGTAGAAGTATTTTGATAAGTGTCTTGAAGTATTTCAAAAGTGTATGAATACATATTAAAACACTACATGTATATACATTTTAACTGAGTCGTTAAGTCATCGTTAGTCGTTACATGTAAATGTTGTTTTGAAACCTTTAGGTTAACGATCTTGTTAAATGTTGTTAATCCAATGTTTATAATATCAAATGAGATTTTAAATTATTATATTATCATGATATTATGATGTACGAATATCTCTTAATATGATCTATATACATTAAATGTCGTTACAACGATAATCGTTACATATATGTCTCGTTTCAAAATCATTAAGTTAGTAGTCTTATTTTTACATATGTAGTTCATTGTTAATACACTTAATGATATATTTACTTATCATTTAACATAATTAACCAAGTGTATCAATATCTTAATATGATTCATATGTACCTAGTAAGATGTTATAACGATAATCGTTATATATATCGTTTTCGAGTTTCTTAATTTAATAGTCTCATTTTTATGTATATAACTCATTGTTAAAATACCTAATGAGATACATACTTATAATAAAATCATGTTAACTATATATATAACCATATATATGTCATCGTATTATTTTTACAAGTTTTAACGTTCGTGAATCACCGGTCAACTTGGGTGGTCATTTGTCTATATGAAACCTATTCCAATTAATCAAGTCTTAATAAGTTTGATTGCTTAACATGTTGGAAACACTTAATCATGTAAATATCAATTTCATTTGATATATATAAACGTGGAAAAGTTCGGGTCACTACACATTATGCGAAACAAGCTTGGTATAGAAAATGTACACATCTATTTAATTATATATTGTGCGCTTTAACTACACCTATTGTTGTTGTTCCTCTACAGAGATGAAGATGAAAACATTTATAATAGTAAACCAGCCAGTTGGGGGATCCTTACTGGAAAGAAGTTTTTGAATGATCCCGAAGGAGACATAATCAAATTTCCCCACCCCGAAGAATGTGTACTAGATCCAACCCTACAAGTAGAAGCAACTCATGGTAATAAGAGGAAGAAATTTGTTGGTGGTGGTGGCCGCACAAAAAATCTATTATTAGTGGAACAGAAAGAAGAGTGGCCATTAACGTTTGTCGACTCTGAAGTGGATGCGCATAGGAAACTTGCAGGAGATGCTAAGAAAACCCCCTTGACGAAGGTTCACATCAATCTATGGAGTTACTTATTGCATGTTACGGAAGTATTAAATTGTCATTTTGGTTGTTGTAGATGATGGCGAGCTTGTTGACATTGAGGATTCAGACACCGAAATTGAAAAAAGAACTACTTGCTCTGAAAAAATCCAGCTCAGTGAGTGGTGTGGGCATTTCTACGAGTGTGCCCACTCCACCATAGCAACAACAACGATAATATCAACGACAACGATGACAACAACGATAATATCAATGACAACGACAACAACAACGACAACATCAAGCTCCACATGTCCGCAACGTCTATGCGGACCTTAATTTGGGGAATGTGGATGCGTTTTCAATGTTTCTGCTACGACTTACGATGAGTAGCTTGTTTACCTATTGTGACGATCCTTCCAAATCCCTTTGGACGAATACATCATTCATTGATTTCATAGTGAGGTTTTGACCTCTATATGATACGTTTTGTAAACATTGCATTCTTTTAAAAAGGCACACCATAAATGAATATATAAATCCAAGGTTTCAAACGTCTGATAATTTCCACGTATAGACAATTACCGTATATAATAGTTTACAATACTACGTCCATTGACAAAGCAGTCAAAATAAGATACACGGTGATGATTTTGTGAATGCAAAGTTTTCTTGAATAAAGCATGTATGACTCCATGCACATAACTTGTATAACGTATAAGCAAATAGCGAAAGACTTCTAGGAACTTGAGAATAAACATGTTTAAAAGTGTCAACACAAAGGTTGGTGAGTTCATAGTTTTAATGTTGCGCATAATCTTTATATAAAGGTGGATCACAAGATTTCAGTTGTTTCATCCAGAAATGTTTATCAAAAGATTCTACGTAACAGAGCACCCTGGTAACTAAACTTTAACGTCTATATAATAAGTACCCTTTGTATAATAATCTTAATAATACACGCAAACCAACGTATACGCTTCTCAAATAGCATACGTCCGTTAAAAGGCTAGTGCTCTAGCTCGGACGGGGATGTCAAGCCCTATGGATCCATATACTACTACTCGCGCCCACCAGTTCTTATAACCGGTAGTTACTAGTTACCAAAGCTAAGGGATTTTCGGTTCAAGCTCAGTGTAGAATTAAGTATGTACTTGTATCCATTGGGTTTAAAATAAAGTGCATGTATTTTCAGCCCAAAAATATAGATTGCAAAAGCAATTAAAAAGGGAGCATATGAAACTCACCTTAGCAGCACATAAGGTTATTCACCAAAAAGTGACCGAAACTCAAAATGAAAAATTTACCATAGATCTCAATCTAGAGAACATATGTTGGTCAATACATATCTAATAAGCTAGGTTGGGTCATAGTGTATCACAATCCTAATGCTCGAGATAGACATACAAAAGTTATCAAAAGTCATTTCAAAAAGTCAACCTGACTCAATAGTAACTTTTAAAATCTATACTATAGTTTGAATGATCATGGTAATTGGATATATTTTAACATTTCATATAGTTTCCTAATACTTGTAAAACCAGATTTAGTATTTATAAAGCTTTAAAACATGATAAGATAGTCAACTTGACAATTGGTCAACAAAACGAGACGTGCCTTATATGGAAATTCATTTACTCGATTAGTAATATCTAAAAATCTAATTTATCAATCTCATAGACAAGTTGTTTAAATATTAATTTACAGTTTCAAACACAATTTCAATTAACGTTAATCATAATTCAGTTGTCCATATCTTTTAATTCATTCATCGAAATTACACGATCTCTAAATGAAAAGTTATTGATTTTTTGCCAGCTTTCTAAAAACATGCATATCATATACCTTTTATCAATAACATATGTATCAAATTCCTGATCTATCATAAACTATTTAACGACAAAATTAATCGTACTAGCATGCATAATCCTATATACTCGAGCACTAGTCAGGGATACACTATTAATATATAATAGATAAGATATAAATGCTTACGTATCAATATTGTGATTCAATATTGTAGGAAAGTACGTAGACGCAACGGAGATGATAAACACTAGATTGACCTCATGAGCTATACCCCGATCCATACCCATAGCCTCCATATAACCCATAATTTCCTTAATTCTGTCCCTCTCGAAAAATTCATTTTGAAAACATGCAAGCAGAACCTCGTCGTAGTATTTTATGTATAAATAATAATAATACTAATACTAATAATAATAATTAATATTAATAATAATAATAATAATAATAATAATAAAATTAATAATAAATATTTTTTGTATTTATATGCTTGAGAGATCGAGAGAAGTGAATTGTGTGTGCAAAACTGAACCGAATGATTGAGCTTTATAATGTGGCCTGATTCTGATGCCCATGCGAGTGCATGGGATTTTAGTGCAAATCTCATGCACTTGCATGAGCTCATGCACTCGCATGGGTTTTATGCCTATTTCCCATGTGATCGCATGACCGTCAGATCCAGCTCACATATTTTTTGTTTTCTTGTTTGTCGACATAATTAAATATAATATATATAATTTATATAATTTAAATAATTAATTATATATTATATTAAATTCATGTGCATAGTTGACTTGTAATTTTCATTCCGATGACTCGTACGTTGTCACTCGACTTATGTCCCGGTTTCGGTTTCTCGAACGTATTTTCGTAAGCTTAGAAAACTCGCAATTTACGTTTTGTGACTCGTACCTTTGTCAAAATATAGTCCTAAATTATCAATAAACTATATCATTCAAAGTGTATCTTAAACTTTCGAGTGATTTGGTCATTTACTTCTATAAATCATTGTCTCGCTATTTGTTGATATATATATATATATATATATATATATATATATATATATATATATATATATATATATATATATATATATATATATATATATATATATATATATATAATAACAAATCATTTTATGACCAAGTTAATATATATTTTCAACATTCATAAACACGTTTTAAATATACGTCGTAAGTTATTCATACAATTCCAACTTATTATATATATTCAAATAAATAATTAAACCAATAAGTTTAATGTACGATATCAAACAATTAATACATTGTTACGTTTTCAAGTTATAGTATATATATATATATATATATATATATATATATATATATATATATATATATATATATATACATACATATAATTGTTCGTGAATCGTCAAGAACAACTGAAAGGTATTTGAGTAGTTCAAAAATTTTGAGATTCAGTTTTACAGACTTTGTTTATCGTATCGGAAATGTTAATCATACAAAGATTAAGTTTAAATTTGGTTAGAAATTTTCGGGTCATCACAGTACCTACCCGTTAAAGAAATTTCGTCCCAAAATTTGAGTGAGGTCGTCATGACTAACAATAAAAATGTTTTCATGACATATATGTATTGATAAATAGAGTTTTATCACCGTTAAATAATATGGATAAAACAATCTGATTATTCGAAGCGTATGAGAGAAGTTATCGTAAAAGAGTTAAATGAAGAATAGAGATTCGTCTTAACTCTTGACGTATTAACGATTGATTTCCGTAATTTAAGGAATAGAAAATCTTCATAATCTAAATAAGATTTGATTCTTCGGAATTTAAGGAAATTAAGATTTCTTTTGATTTAAATACGTAATTTGCCTCAATTGCTATGTTTTATATTTCGCTATAAATTGACCTCTTTCGTTTCATTATTTTCATCACTCTTACATCTTCTTCCTCATTTCCTATTTTCAAAAGATTGTAAAAAATGCTTCATCCAGTTCTGATTCTTGATATACTCCTAACTTTCATATCTGTCATTCTTCTTTTTCATCTACCACCGGAGGAATCTGCTTACTTCTACTTTTCCCTTGGGGTTATAGTGCTTTTAATTCTCCCGTGTCTTTATATTGCGATAAACATTGATATACACGGTTTGTAATTTATGTGTTGTTATCGGGCTTTATATTCTCCCTTATATTTCAAAGTTCCTGCTTCTGTCTTCTATAATTATTGTCATCCCTAGTTAATGCTTTCTTTTATTTGCTGCGATTTATACCCCCATTTCTATTTCGGAGTTTTGTCCCTTCGTTTCTTCTTCTTGTGACTAAGCATTGCTTGTAATGGTCTAGAATTCGTAGATATGAATTTCGGAATGAATATTATTAATGTTCTAAGAAGAAAATGGTAATGGCACGATCTTGATTTGTTAAATTACCAGATTACCCTGGAAAAGACAGAATCATCAAGAAATGTTTTCTTGATATTTTAATGATTAACTAGAATACAAGAGTCGTATGACATAACACATGATGACGTTATGATCTGTGAATCATCACGTTCCATTTAGAAACTCAGCATGACATACTGTAATATAATCACGTTGATCAAGTGTCATTATATTATACTAACTCGTGCTTCAGCTCCCAACACCACTTCAAAAATATTCATATTTTAAACTCGAAGGTTTCAGAATTTAGAAACTAAAATAGTTTCTTTTATGATGTAACACAGATATCGCAAGGAGAAAATTGATTTTCGATAAGAATGATTATGGAATTATCTCCAGAAATATGGAGGATATTTATAATGAAAGATACGATGATATCTTAGAATTTCTAATATCATAGGATGATGAAGAATATTGTTCGCAAGGGTTTAGATTCGGAAGCAAGGTATTCGTTAATGGCTTCAGCAGATACTGAATCATTTTGATTCTTTGAAGACAAGTTTCGTCCTTGTGATTTATCCACAGCCTCCTTCATACTTTGCTCAATCCGTTTTCCAGTTCCAAACCTTTTCTTTTTCTAAGCTTTTCCAACACACTATTCTTTATCATCGAACTTTTTACTGTTAGGGTCGTTTACAGTTTTTGCTGCTTCATCAGTACTTTTCAAAATTTTGAGAACTAGTTGTTTAAGGTGTTTTTCTGAAACCTCACATTCAAAGTCTGTAAGTCTTGGAGGTAGAATTTATATGTATATATATAACTGTTGGCATAAAATTGCTACGAGATTCAAAATACTGATTGCTAATTCTCGATGAGTCGTATGGCAATTCTTGTTACAAGATGCGGATGAGTAAATAATAGGGTTCTGATAAATATAACAATTTTTCAGAAAATCCTAGATCATTATGGTTGCTGATAAGTTTACTGCTAATGTGGTGGAATATGAAAGGTTCTCCAGTAAAAATGATGAAGGGGTAATCGTTATAATAAGGCTTATTCGAATGAACAATTGAAGGTGATTTGCTAGAGTAGTGACAAAACTGTCTATTTTGAAAAGGGATTGAAAAGTTATTTTAGCTAATAAATGCCAAAGGGTCTGACACGGATATGTGTTAATCTATGACTTTAGTTTCGAGGGTTTTTCAGGTATAAGACTGTTGTTAACATGTGGTTGGATCATCATCTCGATGATTCATTATTTGAAGCGTCTTCAGGAATTTTCGAAGGGTTTGAACACAGATTGTAATCGTTAATATACATATAATGTTCTAGCACAGTTTTGAAGTCGAAGTATAGCTTTGAAAGATTTAGGAATCTAAGAATGATGTCTTTTGTTAAATCTTGTCTTGGATTCTAATTTTTTTTCTTTCAAAATCAGAATATGTAATCAAATTTGGATGAGGATGGTTGTTTTGATTTTTATAAAAGAATATATATTGTGTGAAAGTAGTGAGTATAGTTGATGATTTGTTGAATCAGAATTGAAGAATGTAACATATTAATTATGAATTTATATATCTCTCGGGTATTACCTACCCGTTAAAATATTCTCACCATTAACAGTTTGTACAAAAGAATTTTCTTAATTACAATCTTTATAAAAATATACTTACATATATATTTTCTTTAGATGTAATCATGGATTTAATGAGTTAACATAATATTAATCTCATCTGGCTTTTGACTAGTACTAGAATATATAATCTCTAAAACTTTTAGAAACTACATATTCTCTGCAGAATATTTCTTCGATGAAGTTATGAATCAATACTTCATCGTTTGTTGTTGTTGGTATTCCTTGGTATCTATGGTGCGTATGACGTTGATGTTCGAGGTACAGATTGTGATGTTGAGGTGTGCGATGCGGATGTTGTTGTTGGTGGTGGTAATGATACTGTTGGCGTTGATGATGGTGATACTGTTGATGCTGCTGGTGCTTGTAACCTTTGTACCATATTCTCTAAAGTCACCACTCTAGCACGAAGCTCATTGACTTCTTCTACTACACCGGGATGATTGTCGGTTCGGACGAGCGGACGAATAAGATTTAGAATGTGAGATAGTATATAATCATGACTAGATACTCTGAAAATGAGAGAGAAAATGGTATTACGAACAGGTTCGCCGGTAAGTGCTTCAGATTCTTCGCCAAGAGAGCAATGTGGTGGATGGAAGGGATTGCCTTCTTCTTGTCTCCAATAACTAAGTAAGCTACGAACCCATCCCCAATTAATCCAGAATAGATGATGGCTAATTGGTTGATCTATTCCGGTTACACTGTCTTCGGAGTTAAGGTGAATATCCATATCGGAATAGCTGTTAGAGTTTAAGGAATTTGAACTAGATACGGGATCCATCTTGTATAATTAGAGAGATGATTTTTGATATAAAATAGATTATAGAATATATAGATTGGTACTCTTCAATACATAATTTACATATGTATATATAATACTAAAATTCCATAAATCACGGAGGAATTTTCGGAAGATGTCAAGTAAAGTTTACAGTAACAGATACGCTAAGATATGAATTTTGTCAATACATTATCTGTGCAGTAAATGCAGGAAAACGTGTCTAAATAAGCATGTAATTTCTGACAAGAATTGATAAGCAAAACTCGGTAAAAATAGATACGGTCATAGTCCAGACTCACTAATGCATCCTAAAAATTACCAGTTAAACACACTAATGCAAATTCTGGTTCCCTATGACCTCAAGCTCTGATACCAACTGTGACGATCCTTCCAAATCCCTTTAGACGAATACATCATTCATTGATTTCATAGTGAGGTTTTGACCTCTATATGATACGTTTTGTAAACATTGCATTCTTTTAAAAAGGCACACCATAAATGAATATATAAATCCAAGGTTTTCAACGTCTGATAATTTCCACGTATAGACAATTACCGTATATAATAGTTTACAATACTACGTTCGTTGACAAAGCAGTCAAAATAAGATACACGGTGATGATTTTGTGAATGCAAAGTTTTCTTGAATATAGCATGTATGACTCCATGCACATAGCTTGTATAACGTATAAGCAAACAGCGAAAGACTTCTAGGAACCTGAGAATAAACATGTTTAAAAGTGTCAACACAAAGGTTGGTGAGTTCATAGTTTTAATGTTGCGCATAATCTGTATATAAAGGTGGATCACAAGATTTCAGTTGTTTCATCCAGAAACGTTTATCAAAAGATTCTACGTAACAGAGCACCCTGGTAACTAAACTTTAACGTCTATATAATAAGTACCCTTTGTATAATAATCTTAATAATACACACAAACCAACGTATACGCTTCTCAAATAGCATACGTCCGTTAAAAGGCTAGTGCTCTAGCTCGGACGGGGATGTCAAGCCCTATGGATCCATATACTACTACTCGCGCCCACCAGTTCTTATAACCGGTAGTTACTAGTTACCAAAGCTAAGGGATTTTTGGTTCAAGCTCAGTGTAGAATTAAGCATGTACTTGTATCCATTGCGTTTAAAATAAAGTGCATGTATTCTCAGCCCAAAAATATAGACTGCAAAAGCAATTAAAAAGGGAGCATATGAAACTCACCTTAGCAGCACATAAGGTCATTCTCCAAAAAGTGACCGAAACTCGGAATGCAAAATTAACCGTAGATCTCAATCTAGAGAACATATGTTGGTCAATACATATCTAATAAGCTAGGTTGGGTCATAGTGTATCACAATCCTAATGCTCGAGATTGACATACAAAAGTTATCAAAAGTCATTTCAAAAAGTCAACCTGACTCAATAGTAACTTTTAAAATCTATACTATAGTTTGAATGATCATGGTAATTGGATATATTTTAACATTTCATATAGTTTCCTAATACTTGTAAAACCAGATTTAGTATTTATAAAGCTTTAAAACATGATAAGACAGTCAACTTGACAATTGGTCAACAAAACGAGACGTGCCTTATATGAAAATTCATTTACTCGATTAGTAATATCCAAAAATTCAATTTATCAATCTCATAGACAAGTTGTTTAAATATTAATTTACAGTTTCAAACACAATTTCAATTAACGCTAATCATAATTCAGTTGTCCATATCTTTTAATTCATTCATCGAAATTACGCGATCTCTAAATGAAAAGTTATTGATTTTTCGCCAGCTTTCTAAAAACATGCATATCATATACCTTTTATCAATAACATATGTATCAAATTTCTGATCTATCATAAACTACTTAACGACAAAATTAATCGTACTAGCATGCATAATCCTATATACTCGAACACTAGTCAGGGATACACTATTAATATATAATAGATAAGATATAAATGCTTACGTATCAATATTGTGATTCAATATTGTAGGAAAGTACGTAGACGCAACGGAGATGATAAACACTAGATTGACCTCACGAGCTATACCCCGATCCATACCCATAACCTCCATAGCTATAACCCATAATTTCCTTAATTCTATCCCTCTCGAAAAATTCATTTTGAAAACATGCAAGCAGAACCTCGTCGTAGTATTTTATGTATAAATAATAATAATAATAATACTAATAATAATAATTAATAATAATAATAATAATAATAATAATAATAATAATAATAATAATAATAATAATAATAATAAAATTAATAATAAATATTTTTTGTATTTATATGCTTGAGAGATCTAGAGAAGTGAATTGTGTGTGCAAAACTGAACCGAATGATTGAGCTTTATAATGTGGCCTGATTCTGATGCCCATGCGAGTGCATGGGATTTTAGTGCAAATCTCATGCACTTGCATGAGCTTATGCACTCGCATGAGTTTTATGCCTATTTCCCATGCGATCGCATGACCGTCAGATCCAGCTCACATATTTTTTGTTTTCTTGTTTGTCGACATAATTAAATATAATATATATATAATATATATAATTTAAATAATTAATTATATATTATATTAAATTCATGTGCATAGTTGACTTGTAATTTTCATTCCGATGACTCGTACGTTGTCACTCGACTTATGTTCCGGTTTCGGTTTCTCGAACGTATTTTCGTACGCTTAGAAAACTCGCAATTTATGTTTTGTGACTCGTACCTTTGTCAAAATATAGTCTTAAATTATCAATAAACTATATCATTCAAAGTGTATCTTAAACTTTCGAGTGTTTTGGTCATTTACTTCTATAAATCATTGTCTCGCTATTTGTTGATATATATATATAATAACAAATCGTTTTATGACCAAGTTAATATATATTTTCAACATTCATAAACACGTTTTAAATATACGTCGCAAGTTATTCATACAATTTCAACTTATTATATATATTCAAATAAATATTTAAACCAATAAGTTTAATGTACGGTATCAAACAATTAATACATTGTTACGTTTTCAAGTTATAGTATATATATATGTATCTATATACATATAATTGTTCGTGAATCGTCAAGAACAACTGAAAGGTATTTGAGTAGTTCAAAAATTTTGAGATTCAGTTTTACAGACTTTGCTTATCGTGTCAGAAATGTTAATCATACAAAGATTAAGTTTAAATTTGGTTAGAAATTTTCGGGTCATCACACCTATAAAGCCGTTCTCTTGCCGTTCTTCACAAAAAGTTTGAGGAGTTGAGTCGAAGGGAGGAGTTGTACATGGACATTGACCTTACCTTCTCAGTTTCACTAAAGATTGTCACGGCTCAAGCTAAAAGCAGATAGTTTCCGACTCAGAAAAGAGGCACGAAAGGAAGTCAAGGAAATCGAGCAACTGTCCTCCATAACCAAATTCAATAAGAACATTTGAATATTCTCATTTTAAAGCATTCAACGTTTAATTGTTCTATTTTATCAAATGTAAAGTTTAATAGTTATTGATGATGGACTTAGCGTGAATGATTAATGTTGGTGATTTTAGTATCATCCAACTATCATTTTAGCTGATTGTGATTTATTAGAAAGCAGCAGTTGACTAGTGATACTTAACATGAGTTCGGTAAGTGCGGAGTGCACGCCCATAAGAGTGAACTAGACACTGGCGCACGGTAATGGCGGGGTTTAAGGGTGTGACAACCCGGAAATTTCCAATCAAATTTAAACTTTATCTTTATATTATTCCGACACGATAAGCAAAGTTTGTTAAGTTAAATCTCAAGAATTTTAAATTGTGTTCATACATTCATTATAACCTCGACCAAATTCAGACGATTCACGAACCGTTATATATAAATAAATATGTATATATATGTATATATATATATATATATATATTATAACTTGAGAATATTAATAAAGTATTAAATGTATAATACTTTACATGATCGTATTTGTTTCAATATGTTTATCGATGGAATTAGAAGATAATATCAAATTGTTGATTTATCAGATACATTATGATATGATTACGGGTCTATGTTATGAGGTCCACTGTGATTTAAGAAATCTATTCTTTTTGACAACATTCGGAAAATGGTAAAGTGATTTATAAGTAAGAACGTGAAGTGTAAATAACTTAGATGTTGGATATCGACAAGTTAAGTAACTCGACATTTTTCATTAAGATAATTTCATACGTTTATTTAACCTTTGAACTTTATCCCATGCTTCACCAACAAACTGTAATTTAAAAACTTGAAACCTATTATGAATATATATGATTCTACTTTTTTAAAACATTTTATGATATAACGATTTCCATTATTTTAACCTTTAAACAAAATGATTCTTAAAAATATATTTGGTTTTGGAAAACAAAATTATTATATTTATTTGATTTAGTTTCAAACGTACAAAAACGTTTTCAGTTTAAAAAGAGCTTTATTATTAAAACGTATATAACTTTTATAAATATCTAGAACCACTTTTGACAACTCATTACTTAACCAGTATGATAAAGATAACGATATTTATATTTTATTTTATTAAATATATATAACGATTTAAATTAATATTATATATATTTATACGCGTATTATACGTACATAGTTTTATACTTTTACTATACTTAAACTTTACCTTTACTTTATTTTTACTTTACTTTAACTTTAATAATTCACTTTAATAATTCATACTTTAATAATTCACTTTAATAATTCATACTTTAATAATTCACTTTAATAATTTATACTTTAATAATTCACTTTAATAATTCACTTTAATAATTCATACTTTAATAATTCACTTTAATAATTCATACTTTAATAATTCACTTTAATAATTCAAAAATCTATTATAAATAGAATTCAATAGGTTTCATTATTTCATAGAAACTTAAAAATATTTTTCTCTAAACTCTCTCAATCGATTTACATATATATATTTACTCCGTATTATTTCAAGATATTATTAGTATACATAAAATATTACGTCAGAGTGCTGTCCGAGTGATTTCGAAATTATTTTTCGAGTGAGATTGGATTAAGGAAATTATGGGTTATAGCTATGGAGGTGATTGGTATGGTTCATGGGTATGCTCGTGAGGTCAATATAGTGTTTATCATCTCCGTTGCGTCTACGTACCTTTCCTGCAATATTGAATCTCAATATTGATACGTGAGTACTCATAATTTAACTTTTACATACTAATAGTGTATCCCTGACTAGTGCTCGAGTATATAGGATTATGCATGTTTGTACTTCTGATATTGCCTTTAGTTAGGTTATGTTGAATCCTGAATTAGTTATATATGCGACTGAGATAAGGTATAAGATATGCATGCCGTTGGAAAGCTAGCGAAAAATTAAGAACTTTTCATTTAGATATCGAATGATTTCGATGAACGGATTTGAAGTTATAGTCCATCAAATTTTTGTATTATTATTAAAAATGATTATTATTATCGTCGTTATTATCGTCGTTTTAGTTTTTTCTTATTATTATTATTATTATCTTTATTAATAAAAGGATTTATCATTAAAAATTGTTATTTTTTTTATTATTACTATCGTTATTATCGTTAAAGTTATAATTAGTATTATTATTATTATCCAATTATTATTATTATTATTATTATTATTATTATTATTATTATTATTATTATTATTATTGGTATTATTATTATTATTATCATTATTAATATATATATATCATTATTTAAAAATGGTTATTGTTATTGTTATTATTATTATTACTATATTATCATTAAGATAATTATTAGTATTATCGTTAATAATGTTATAGTAACTATCATTATTAATATTAGTGTAATTAAAACAAATATTTGTAACACCTAATTATTTTGATTACTATTATTATCATTATTACGAACACGATATAAAAGACGATTAAAAGCTATTAAACGAAATGATTAGGAAATAATGGGTAAGAGTATCATGATGAAATTAAAATATTATAAGATATTGATTTAGATAAAATTATCGTTCTTATTATTTTTATCATTACTATTATTATTAAAATTATCGTTAGTATTAAAACTATCATTTTAACAAAAATTATCATTTTAATAGAAATGTCATTGTTACTATAAAATATCATTATTATTATTATTATTTTAAATAGAATTATTATTTTAAAGATAATATTAAAAATTATCGTAAATATTAAAGTTATCATAATTAGAATTATCGTTTTATCATAATGTCATCTTAGTAATTATAAATATTGATATTTTTATAATAATTATTATTATTACAAAATAATACAACTTTTACTTACTATCATTATAGATATTATTTTATCAAATAAATATTTGATACAAACATATTTTACTACGTGTAATAACTTACTTTAATAATACGTATCATATTTTCTTTATAATATTAAATGAACCCTATAAATTTTATTACTTAATATATATAAAAGTATATTTTATTATATAAATATAATATAAAATTTTATTTATTAATAAATAAATTATATTATTTACTCTAATAAATCTTTAAAAACTATTTAAAAATATAAAACGACGATATTTAAACTATATATTAATCATGTATAAATTGTTGGAAATTATTTTGAGTCAAATTTACTTTTGTTGACTTTTGCATATTAGTCTCGAGCATTAGGATTGTGGTACACTATGACTTGACCTAATTTGTTAGACAAATATTGATCAACACATAAATATATATAATTAATTTAGGTTTGTGAATCCGAGGCCAACCTTGCACTTGTTCAATGACGTTATATGTATTTTTACTACGAAATACAGTATGGTGAGTTTCATTTGCCTTTTTACCCTTTATATTTTTGGGCTGAGAATACATGCGCAATTTTTATAAATGTTTTTCGAAATAGACACAAGTAATCGAAACTACATTATATGGTTGAATTATCGAAATCGAATATGCCCTTTTTTATTAAGTCTGGTAATCTAAGAATTAGGGAACAGACACCCTAATTGACGCGAATCCTAAAGATAGATCTATTGGGCCTAACAAACCCCATCCAAAGTACCGGATACTTTAGTACTTCGAAATTATATCATGTCCGAAGGAGGATCCCGGAATGATAGGGGATATTCTTATATGTATCTAGTTAATGTCGGTTACCAGGTGTTCACCATATGAATGATTATTTTTTGTCTCTATGCATGGGACGTATATTTATGAGAACTGGAAATGAAATTCTTGTGGTCTATTAAAATGATGGAAATAAATGATTATGATAAACTAATGAACTCACCAACCTTTTGGTTGACACTTTAAAGCATGTTTATTCTCAGGTGTTAAAGAAATCTTCCGCTGTGCATTTGCTCATTTTAAAGATATTACTTGGAGTCTTTCATAGCATATTTCGAAGAACGTTGCATTCGAGTCATTGAGTTCATCAAAGATTATTATTAAATCAATTTATAGTTGGATAGTGGATATTATGAAATGGTATGCATGCCTGTCAATTTTTGATGTAAAGAAAGATTGTCTTTTAAAAACGAATGCAATGTTTGTAAAATATATCATATATAGGTCAAATACCTCGCAATGTAATCAACTATTGTGAATCGTTTATAATGTATATGAACGGGTCCTTTCAGTTAGTATCAGAGCGGTGGTCTTAGCGAACCAGGTCTGCATTAGTGTGTCTAACTGATAAGTCGTTAGGATGCATTAGTGAGTCTGGACTTCGACCGTGTCTGCATGTCAAAAGTTTTGCTTATCATTTCTAGTCGGAAATCATCTGCTTATCATCCATAGGAAATTACCTGCTTATCATTATTAGTCTAGACACGTCTTGCTACATTAATTGCATGAGTAGTGTATAGACAAACTTCATATCTTAGCGTATCTGCTAAATCATATCTTATCGTATCTGTTACTTTAAACTTTACCTGACATACCCCGCAAATTCCTCCGTAATCTATGAAATCTTTTGATCTCTATATATAGATATCCTATGTAAATAGAATACCACCCGATAGCCGAAAAATCATTTTTATATCGAAAATCCTTTATCCAATCGTACGAAATGGAATTTGTCATCAGTTCAAGTCACTCGGATTCCGAAATGGAATCTCACTCAAGCTTCGAAAGCAGTGTGACCGGAATGGATCAACCAATCAGTCATCACCTATTCTGGATGAATTGGGGATGGGTTCGTAGCCTCCTCAATCATTGGAAACAAGAAGAAGGCGATCCTTTCCATCCACCACATTGCCCTCTTGGCGAAGAACCTGAAGCACTTACCGGCGAACCTGTTCGAGACACCATTTTCTCTCTCATTTCCAGGGTATCTCGTCACGATTATATACTACATCAAATTCTAGATTTTATTTATCCGCTCGTTCCGACCGACAATCATCCTGGAATAATAGAAGAAGTCAACGAACTTCGCGCTCGGGTAGTGGCTTTGGAGAATATGGTGCAGAGATTACAAACACCAGCAGCAGCACCAGCAGCATAACCAGTACCACCATCATCAACGCCAACAGTACCATTACCACCTCCAACCACAACCGCGTTGTAAACCTCAACTTCACAATCTGTCCCACGAGCATCAACGTCGTACGCACCATAGATACCAAGGAGTACCAACAACAATAACTGACGAAGTATTAATTCATAACTTCATTGGAGAAACATTCCGCGGTGATTATATAATCTCTAAAGTCTTAGAGATTATCTAATCTAGCCTTAACCATAAATCAGTTAAGCGAACCAAAATGATAGAAAGAAGAGTAGAAACCCTGACAAAAATGGTGTGTGATTAACAAGTTAAACTTGTTTTACCAACAACATCAACAGTACCGTCAACGTCACCAGCATCGTCAGTACAGTCAACATCAGAATCAACAACACCTATAACATCACAAACTCCGTCAGTTTAAGAATCACTGTGGACATCATTACGAATCAATAACGTTTATATTGTATCAACAAGTTATGAAGAATTAACTCATTCCCTCTGAAGAAATTATATATATATTATATATATATATATATATATATATATATATATATTTTGAAATAAAAAACAAATCTTTCCGTGCTAAGCTATTGTGTGTGAATCTTAACTACTCAGTTAATTCATATTACAAATATGCAATAATGTACGTCCCTCACCCGCGACTTAACCATCGTTAACTACAATCTCTGTCTCAATATAGAATTGTGAGTTTTGTAGCTTATATGGTGAAGTTTTGAGATTTTATTATATCTCTTCTTGAAAATGTTCAAGCTCAACGGATTAATAAAGTGCAACATACTTTTTGATCTATTATAGTAGCAATTTTATGATGTTGGCATAAATGTAAGATAAGATGTCACCAACAGCATCAACAGTACCGTTAACGTCACCAGCATCGTCAGTACAGTCAACATCAGAATCAACAACACCTATAACATCACAAACTCCGTCAATTCAAGAATCACTGTGGACATCATTACGAATCAATAACGTTTATATTGTATCAACAAGTTATGAAGAATTAACTCATTTCCTCTGAAGAAATTATATATATATATATATATATATATATATATA
Organism: Rutidosis leptorrhynchoides; assembly: GCF_046630445.1. Lineage (NCBI taxonomy): Eukaryota > Viridiplantae > Streptophyta > Magnoliopsida > Asterales > Asteraceae > Rutidosis > Rutidosis leptorrhynchoides. The sequence goes on from NC_092340.1 coordinate 320,629,520, forward strand.
TATATATATATATATTTTGAAATAAAAAACAAATCTTTCCGTGCTAAGCTATTGTGTGTGAATCTTAACTACTCAGTTAATTCATATTACAAATATGCAATAATGTACGTCCCTCACCCGCGACTTAACCATCGTTAACTACAATCTCTGTCTCAATTCAACAAATTCCAATTCCTAATAAATCAAGTATATATTTAATTTTACACTTCATCATTGATGTAACCGAAACTTTTCAGATAACATCATTCGTACTTTGCGAAGTTCACAAGAATTTAACGAAAACCAACATCACTTCTCAACAAATAACGAAGTATTGATTCATAATTTCAATATTATTGAAGAAATACTTATGTAACCTCTAAACCTTCAAGGAATTATTCAATTCTAGTTCCAACCGTAAATCGAATGAGTTTAATTTAGTATTAACTCATTAAAATCTATGTTACATCTGAGGAGAATATATACATATATATTTTCATAAAGACTGTAATAAAATTCTTATGTACAAAATATTAATTGTAAAAAAATTTTAACGGGTAGGTAATACCCGAGAGATATATATAAATTCACAATTAATATGTTACATTCTTCGAATCAGATTAAGCAAATTATCAATTATACTTCCTACTTTCACAATAATATACATTCTTTCATAGAAATCAAAACAACCATACTCATTCAAACCCAATTACGTATTCTGATTTTAAAATCTCAGAATTCAATTCGAGATATAACCGGTACCATTACTTTTAGATTCCTACATCTTTCAAAGCTATACTTTGACTTCAAAAGTGTGTTAGAACATCAAATGTATACAAACGATTACAATCTATGTTCAAACCCTTCGAAAATCTCTGAAGACACTTCAAATAATGAGCAATCGAGATGATGATCCAACCACATATTACCCACAGTTATGTACTTAAAAAGCTCTCGAAACCAAAGTCATAATTCAACACATATCTGTGTCAGATCTTTTGGCATTTATTAGCAAAAATAACCTTGCAATTCCTTTGCAAAGTAGCAAATTATATCACAGCTCCAGCAAGACAACTTCGATTTTTTCATTCGGAGTAGCCTTATCATAATTTTGATATATGTGATTACCCTTTTGTTACCGGAGAACCTTTCATATTCCACCACATTAGCAATAAACTTACCAACAACTTCACTGATCTTGGGCATTCCGAAGAATCTTTATATTTATCGAAACCTCATCATTTACTCATCTGCCTCTTGTAACGAGAATTGTCATACGAATCATTGGGAGTTAGCAATCAGTATTTTGAAATCTCACAGCATGTTGACGCCAACAGTTATACATAACGTCTATTTCCAAGGCTTACATACTTCGAATGTGAAGTTTCTGAAAAACACTCTGAACCGCGAACTAGTTCTCGAAATGCTGATGAAGCAACAAAAACTGTAAACGACCTTAGCAGTAAAAAGTTTGATGATAAAGATTAGTGTATTAACAAAGCTCAGAAATAGAGAAGTTTTGGAACTGGAAAACGGATTGAGCAAAGTATGAAAGAGGCTGTGGACAAATCACAAAGACTGAACCTGCCTTCAAAGAATCCAAATGATTCAGTGTCTGCTGAAGTCATTAACGAATACCTTGCTCCTGACACTAAACCCTTACAGACAATATTCTTCATCATCCTCTGATATTAGAAATTCTAAGATATCATCGTATCTTTCATTATAAATATCCTCCATATTTCTGAAGATATTTCCATAACTATTCTTATCTGGAATCATTTATCTCTTTGCGCTATCTGTATTACATCAAAAAGGAAACTGTTTAGTTCCTATAATCTGTAAACCTTTGAGTTTAAAATATGAATGTTTTTGAAGTAGTGTTGGAAACTGAAGCATGAGTTAGTATAATATAATGACACTTGATCAACGTGATTATATTACAGTAATTCATGCTGAGTTTCTAAATGGAACGTGATGATTCACAGATCATAACATCATCATGTGCCATGTTATATGACTCTTGTATTCTATTTAACCTCTAAAATATTAAGAAAATATTTCTTGATGATTCGGCCTTTTCCAAGGTATTCTAGTAATTTGACAAGTCAAGATCGTGCCATCACAATTTCCTTCCTAGAACATTAACAATGTTCATTCCGAAAATCATATTTGTGAATTCTGGACCATTACAAGCGGTGCTTAATCGCAAGAAGAAGAAACGAAAGGACAAAACTCCGAAATAGAAATTGGGGTATAAATTGCAGCAAATAAAAGAGAGCATTAACTGTGGATGACAATGATTATAGAAGATAGAAACAGAGACTTTGAAATATAAGGGAATATATAAAGCCCAACGACAAACCAAAAATTATAAACCATATATATCGATGCATATAGCAATATAAAGACACGGGAGAACTAGAAACACTATAAACCCAAGAGTATAGTAGAAGTAAATAGATTCTTCCGGCGGTAGATGAAAAAGAAGAATGACCGATATGAAAGTTATAAGTATATCGAGAATCAGAACTGGATGGAGCATATTGATGAATACTTTAAAATATGAGTTGAGGGGGAAAGAATAGAAGGTGATGAAACATGACTAGGAACTTAGAAATCAACAGATTTAATTCACACAATGACGGAATAAGTGAATCAAACCCTCTAGTGAATAGGTTAAGCTTTTTGTGATTAATTTAGTCATACCACAACTAAATCAAGTGTGATTAGATCAACACCTAGAGCTATTATTCACCACCTGGGTGATTTGGGTTGAGAGAGAATCGGAGGAGCTCACCAGATCTGAGTGTGTGTAACAAATGAGAGGCTTAACCTAAAAATGAAGAACATAAGACTTTATATACCCCTGCTGTTGACTCACCCATACGATTCATCCATCACACATACGAGTTGGCTTCATCAGCCGTACGGGTGATCACTCACTCGTGTCTTCTCATTTAGATTATAATTGTGACTTAGCTCAGCATCAACCGTGCGTATGAGCCTGTCAGCCGTACGAGTGAGGCTTCACTCGGACGTCTAACTAAGTCTAACATAGTCAAACATCCACATCTCGTTCCTGCAGTTTCTGAAACCACATACAAACACAAATAGGATAATAACGAACGATCATGGTGGCCTGTAAACTGTTGTACCTGCAATGGACGTGGGTAGATGTCTAGGGACTTGCATAAAATGCATCAACAGAAGGTGTGAGTTGTAAGAAAAGGAAGGAGGTGAATTTATTAGAAAATCTCCGACAGAACAATTAAAATGGACGATCGCATTTAAAGCGGATCCTAATTCCTTTTGTTACCGGAGAATCAAATCTTATTACAAAGATTTTCTTCAAATCCCTTGAAATCTGGAAATCAATCATATCTACGTCAAATGATAAGATGAATCTACACTTACTCATTTCACTCTTCTATGTTAGCTTCATTCGTACTCTTCATATAAATGGATTGTTTATCCAAATTATTCGCTGATGATAAAACTCAAATTTTCAGCCTGTATGCATCATGAAAACATACTTATTATCATTCACGACCTTTCCACTCAAATTTCGGGACGAAATTTCTTTAACGGGTAGGTACTGTGACAACCCGGAAATTTCCAATCAAATTTAAACTTTATCTTTATATTATTCCGACACGATAAGCAAAGTTTGTTAAGTTAAATCTCAAGAATTTTAAATTGTGTTCATACATTCATTATAACCTCGACCAAATTCAGACGATTCACGAACCGTTATATATAAATAAATATGTATATATATGTATATATATATATTATAACTTGAGAATATTAATAAAGTATTAAACGTATAATACTTTACATGATCGTATTTGTTTCAATATGTTTATCGATGGAATTAGAAGATAATATCAAATTGTTGATTTATCAGATACATTATGATATGATTACGGGTCTATGTTATGAGGTCCACTGTGATTTAAGAAATCTATTCTTTTTGACAAAATTCGGAAAATGGTAAAGTGATTTATAAGTAAGAACGTGAAGTGTAAATAACTTAGATGTTGGATATCGACAAGTTAAGTAACTCGACATTTTTCATTAAGATAATTTCATACGTTTATTTAACCTTTGAACTTTATCCCATGCTTCACCAACAAACTGTAATTTAAAAACTTGAAACCTATTATGAATATATATGATTCTACTTTTTTAAAACATTTTATGATATAACGATTTCCATTATTTTAACCTTTAAACAAAATGATTCTTAAAAATATATTTGGTTTTGGAAAACAAAATTATTATATTTATTTGATTTAGTTTCAAACGTACAAAAACGTTTTCAGTTTAAAAAGAACTTTATTATTAAAACGTATATAACTTTTATAAATATCTAGAACCACTTTTGACAACTCATTACTTAACCAGTATGATAAAGATAACGATATTTATATTTTATTTTATTAAATATATATAACGATTTAAATTAATATTATATATATTTATACGCGTATTATACGTACATAGTTTTATACTTTTACTATACTTAAACTTTACCTTTACTTTATTTTTACTTTACTTTAACTTTAATAATTCACTTTAATAATTCATACTTTAATAATTCACTTTAATAATTCATACTTTAATAATTCACTTTAATAATTCATACTTTAATAATTCACTTTAATAATTCACTTTAATAATTCATACTTTAATAATTCACTTTAATAATTCATTTTAATAATTCAAAAATCTATTATAAATAGAATTCAATAGGTTTCATTATTTCATAGAAACTTAAAAATATTTTTCTCTAAACTCTCTCAATCGATTTACATATATATATTTACTCCGTATTATTTCAAGATATTATTAGTATACATAAAATATTACGTCAGAGTGCTGTCCGAGTGATTTCGAAATTGTTTTTCGAGTGGGATTGGATTAAGGAAATTATGGGTTATAGCTATGGAGGTGATTGGTATGGTTCATGGGTATGCTCGTGAGGTCAATATAGTGTTTATCATCTCCGTTGCGTCTACGTACCTTTCCTGCAATATTGAATCTCAATATTGATACGTGAGTACTCATAATTTAACTTTTACATACTAATAGTGTATCCCTGACTAGTGCTCGAGTATATAGGATTATGCATTTTTGTACTTTTGATATTGCCTTTAGTTAGGTTATGTTGAATCCTGAATTAGTTATATATGCGACTGAGATAATGTATAAGATATGCATGTCGTTGGAAAGCTAGCGAAAAATTAAGAACTTTTCATTTAGATATCGAATGATTTCGATGAACGGATTTGAAGTTATAGTCCATCGAATTTTTGTATTATTATTAAAAATGATTATTATTATCGTCGTTATTATCGTCGTTCTAGTTTTTTCTTATTATTATTATTATTATCTTTATTAATAAAAGGATTTATCATTAAAAATTGTTATTTTTTTTATTATTACTATCGTTATTATCGTTAAAGTTATAATTAGTATTATTATTATTATCCAATTATTATTATTATTATTATTATTATTATTATTATTATTATTATTATTATTATTATTGGTATTATTATTATTATTATTATCATTATTAATATATATATATCATTATTTAAAAATGGTTATTGTTATTGTTATTATTATTATTACTATATTATCATTAAGATAATTATTAGTATTATCGTTAATAATGTTATAGTAACTATCATTATTAATATTAGTGTAATTAAAACAAATATTTGTAACACCTAATTATTTTGATTACTATTATTATCATTATTACGAACACGATATAAAAGACGATTAAAAGCTATTAAACGAAACGATTAGGAAATAATGGGTAAGAGTATCATGATGAAATTAAAATATTATAAGATATTGATTTAGATAAAATTATCGTTCTTATTATTTTTATCATTACTATTATTATTAAAATTATCGTTAGTATTAAAACTATCATTTTAACAAAAATTATCATTTTAATAGAAATGTCATTGTTACTATAAAATATCATTATTATTATTATTTTAAATAGAATTATTATTTTAAAGATAATATTAAAAATTATCGTAAATATTAAAGTTATCATAATTAGAATTATCGTTTTATCATAATGTCATCTTAGTAATTATAAATGTTGATATTTTTATAATAATAATTATTATTACAAAATAATACAACTTTTACTTACTATCATTATAGATATTATTTTATCAAATAAATATTTGATACAAACATATTTTACTACGTATAATAACTTACTTTAATAATACGTATCATATTATCTTTATAATATTAAATGAACCCTATAAATTTTATTACTTAATATATATAAAAGTATATTTTATTATATAAATATAATATAAAATTTTATTTATTAATAAATAAATTATATTATTTACTCTAATAAATCTTTAAAAACTATTTAAAAATATAAAACGACGATATTTAAACTATATATTAATCATGTATAAATTTTTGGAAATTATTTTGAGTCAAATTTACTTTTGTTGACTTTTGCATATTAGTCTCGAGCATTAGGATTGTGGTACACTATGACTTGACCTAATTTGTTAGACAAATATTGATCAACACATAAATATATATAATTAATTTAGGTTCGTGAATCCGAGGCCAACCTTGCACTTGTTCAATGACGTTATATGTATTTTTACTACGAAATACAGTATGATGAGTTTCATTTGCCTTTTTACCCTTTATATTTTTGGGCTGAGAATACATGCGCAATTTTTATAAATGTTTTTCGAAATAGACACAAGTAATCGAAACTACATTATATGGTTGAATTATCGAAATCGAATATGCCCTTTTTTATTAAGTCTGGTAATCTAAGAATTAGGGAACAGACACCCTAATTGACGCGAATCCTAAAGATAGATCTATTGGGCCTAACAAACCCCATCCAAAGTACCGGATGCTTTAGTACTTCGAAATTATATCATGTCCGAAGGAGGATCCCGGAATGATAGGGGATATTCTTATATGTATCTAGTTAATGTCGGTTACCAGGTGTTCACCATATGAATGATTATTTTTTGTCTCTATGCATGGGACGTATATTTATGAGAACTGGAAATGAAATTCTTGTGGTCTATTAAAATGATGGAAATAAATGATTATGATAAACTAATGAACTCACCAACCTTTTGGTTGACACTTTAAAGCATGTTTATTCTCAGGTGTTAAAGAAATCTTCCGCTGTGCATTTGCTCATTTTAAAGATATTACTTGGAGTCTTTCATAGCATATTTCGAAGAACGTTGCATTCGAGTCATTGAGTTCATCAAAGATTATTATTAAATCAATTTATAGTTGGATAGTGGATATTATGAAATGGTATGCATGCCTGTCAATTTTTGATGTAAAGAAAGATTGTCTTTTAAAAACGAATGCAATGTTTGTAAAATATATCATATATAGGTCAAATACCTCGCAATGTAATCAACTATTGTGAATCGTTTATAATGTATATGAACGGGTCCTTTCAAAGGGGGCTGCGCCACCTTGCGGGTTCCAAGGGGTAGCGCCCCTGGCGGGGTCCAAGGGGCAGAGTGATACGTTTTAATGAAACGTTTAAAGAAAACGTTTTTTCCCGCTCCTTTCAACAGTCATAACCATTCAAATAATAACCGCCGATTAAACTATTTTATATCATCAGTTTGAACACTGCTTTCATATTCTCTTTCAATTTCACACAGAAACATACACAAAAATCTATACACTAAATCGCGTTCTTCTTCTCTGGAAATGATTTGCATTTCTAGTCTTATCCCAATTGAAATTTCGTGTAAGCCGAGTCAAAGAGGGTCGGAATATTCAATTAGAAAAGTGTTTCACGATTATAGAAATATCCGGATTATCTGTTTACATACCCTATATCTAACAATTAACCTCAGTATGATGTTAAAGGTAAAGAATGACGACCTTGTCACCCGTGCCCTTGCTCTAATAAAATGTTCTGAAATAAACTCATATATAAATGCGTTTAATTTGAAGTTTATGTATCACATGCATAATATAATAGTATACACCTTTCGTCTCTAAATTTTTTTCACTTTGTTATTTTATAAATAATTGTCACCAAAAAGATTACCAAGTAAAAAGAAATTTTTTAATGTTGGTATTTAACACATTCATTAACTTATTTGATTATTATTATTGGTTGGCTCACATGATACCCGAATTCACATGTGACCTTGTCTAGTTCTTTTGATATTTATATTTATATTTTTTTTTCATTTTTATATAATTTTATCACCTGTTATTTTTATATATCTGATCTGATCAAATTTAAAAGCGTATTACTCCCCAGAATCTTAAATAACATGATCGCTTCAGGTATACCAGAATATGTTTACCTTGATTAGTTGCATAAAGAAATGGACAAGAACGTTGGCTATATTATTAATAAGAATTATACATTTTACATTGTTTGTTTGATTTGGAGAGCTGAGCATATATTATTAATAGGTTCTTTTTATCTTTATATATATATATATATATATATATATATATATATATATATATATATATATATATATATATATATATATATATATATATATATATATATATATATATATATATATATATATATATATATATATATATAGATAGTGGTAGGATCAAGAGGGAAGTAACCATTCGGGGGAAGCGGGGGGAAGCAAAAACTTTTTTTTTTTTGTTTTTTGAAAAAACTTTGTTTACGAACATTATAGATGAGATGAAAATATGAACATTTAGTAGAGACACTTTGTGATAAATGTTTTTATTTTGGCGGGAAAACGCTCGAAGAAGTAATATATAACAATTATCGTGTTTTTCGAGCGTATTTTGAGGTTTTAGCTATTGGGGTTTAGATATTAGGGTTTAGATATTAGCGTTTAGAGGGTTTAGATATTAGGGTTTAGAAATTTAGGGTTTAGGGTTTAGATTTAGGGTTTAGATTTAGGATTTAGATTGAGTTTTTAACACGGACGGTTTAGAGTTTAGGATTTAGGGTTTAGGGTTTGGTGTTTTGGGTTTATGGAATAAACCCAAAACACCAAACCCTAAACCCTAAACCCTAAACTCTAAATCGGGCTAAATTTTACTTCACAAAACATGAAAAAAAGGTTCATGTTCTTCACGAACAATATTATCTTGAATGTTATTTTTGTCGATCGTTTTTCCGCCTAAATAATAACATTCATCACGAAGTGTCTCTTCTAAATGTTCATATTTTCGTGTGATCTTGATGTCAGAAAAAAAATTCAAAAAAACGAAAAAAAAATAAAAAAAATTGCTTCCCCCCGCTTCCCCCCGATTGGTTACTTCCCCATTGATCCTGCCCCTATATATATATATATATATATATATATATATATATATATATATATATATATATATATATATATATATATATATATATATATATATATATATATATATATATTATTAATAGGGCATAAAGCCATAGTTTAACACCAACTGTTACTTTCTTTTCGAACGATCAAAAGTTTATTAAGTTAGCGAGAAGCTAGAAAAAGGAACAAATTTCAAAAAGTACAAAGGAGTATGTAACCACGTCGTCCAATTAATAGTAGACTTTTGATATCTCGAATACAACCAATTAAAACTTGAAACAACAATCCAATCAAACACATGGGATTTTCTAAAATTATGATCTTTGAAGACTACACTGTTGCGGAGCTTCCATATGTTTCACAAAGTCGAATAAACAACGGCCTGAATGATCAATCTGTTGTTCCTTTGAGAAGCAAATGACTCTAACCAACCCCAAATCTCGTCAATTGAATTCCAAATGGGAATACTAATGCCAAGCCAACGATCAACTTTAGATCATATTTGATACAAACATCACACCGAACGAATAAATGGATGTTACTCCAAAGTTTATAAGGAGTGTGTTTTTTACATAACATAAAATTCAATCGAGATCTAAGCATTTTTCCCTATCAAATCTCATGTACATTATACATTTGTTGAAAAAATTGAATAAAATGATGGCAAGAAAATTAGAAGTTACTAGTTAATGTGGTATTTTTACTATTAAATGTGACTTTTCATTATTTCACAACAAATGAGTATTATGCATTTATTGTATTAAAATTTAGTTTAATTGGTATTAAAGTTGTTGTTAATAACTATACATCTTCCATTTGATATGAAATGAGAATTTGCTCATGTAATGATTTATTATCTTGGTTCTTATTTGATAGTAGACATTATGTCATCATAAAACACGCACATATAAAAAAATTACTTATCATAAGTTTATTAGTTTTGTTCTAATTCATTGACAAGTTTGGTCAAGTGAGAAACAAAATATTTGAGTTAACTTGCGAAGGACTTTTTTTGGGACATCAGTTTGGGATCACCCAGATGAGCTTAACCACCCAGGCGTTCATCTCCCATAGTTGTATAACTCGCCCCTAACTACTGTCCTGGAGGAAACACGAACCAATTCGAGGGCATGGCCGGTAAAAACCCCTCCCCGCTGTCCCCGCACTAAGCGAAAGGCGACCTGGGTGGATACCTCATGCCAGGGATAACATTGATTGCAATGTTGCAGCCAAGCGGAGTCGAACTCCTGACATCTATTTTTTCGGAAAGTGTTCAAGTCTGACAGTGATACTGCTTTGGCTATTGTACCCTGGGAAACAGATAGGGGTGTAAACGAGCCGAGCCGAGACCGAGCTCGACTAGGCTCGAGTTCGGATTGTTTAAAACTCATAGGGCTCGAGCTCGAGCTAGGCTCGATTCGAGCCTAATATCTTAAACTCGAATTCGGCTTGTTTGGTATTATAGAAGCTCGAGCCCGGCTCGAGCTTGACTCGTTTATTACATAATACTTTTTGTGAATATCTTTTTATTAAATAGTAATTTAGTGTATATAAATTAAAAAAAAACTCGTTTAGGCTCGCGAGCTTGTTTGAGCTCGAGATATATGAAGCTCGAGCTCGGCTCGTTTACTAAACGAGCTTCAGAATATGTTCAAGCTCGGGCTCGAGCTCATTTAGGCTCGACTCGAATCGAATTTTTAACGAGTCGAGCTCGAGTAGCTCGAGCTCGTTTAGTCCTTTTACATATCTTTTTGACTACACCATTTTAAAGTGTATTTTGTTATATTTTTTTTCTTATTATAATGAATATATAAAATATAAAATGCATTTTCGGGTACATTTCCTACAAATTTAAAACAGTCTAACTTTTAAGATACCCGTTTGAATGTTAAAAATAAACCTTGAAAGAGTCTATCTGGTTAAACGGAATATATGGAATACTTGAAAGATCAATTATAAAAAGTTAAGTTTCACAAACTAAATTGGTTTATTTTGGGTTGAGAAATAAAGGCTTACACGGTTGCTCTAACAATTTGAGAATACCAAATTACATTGGTTGCCTTTAAAATGAACTAGAACAATAATTGACCGCGCATTGCGACGGTTTTGTTTGATTGCATTCGGATATTCATTGTTTAATACCTTATCTGAAAATTGATTTGTATATGGACATAGCTCACATATTATTGATTATATAACTGGTTATGCATAACTGCTGAGTATATACGTACTGCTTATTACATATGACAACTACTACTTACTAATTACGACATACTTACTACTATTATATATATTTGGATATACGTTGCTTGATACCTAATACATCTAATGGCCCGCGCGTTACGTTCAATGGAACATTTTAACATATTTTAAGAAACTAATGTTGACCGAGAAGTGAGTAAAAAAATTGCGAAAAATGAGAGAGAAGAAATCGAACTCGAATCTTTTCTCTTACAAACTCAAGAGCTTACTACTTTCTCTAGCCATCCACATGATATAATTAGTTGAGTTTGTTTATTTTATATATATATATATATATATATATATATATATATATATATATATATATATATATATATATATATAGTTTGTTTATTATATATATATATATAGTTTGCGACGGTTTTGTTTGATTGCATTCGGATATTCTTTGTTTAATACCTTATCTGAAAATTGATTTGTATATGGACATAGCTCACATATTATTGATTATATAACTGGTTATGCATAACTGCTGAGTATATACGTACTGCTTATTACATATGACAACTACTACTTACTAATTACGACATACTTACTACTATTATATATATTTGGATATACGTTGCTTGATACCTAATACATCTAATGGCCCGCGCGTTACGTTCAATGGAACATTTTAACATATTTTAAGAAACTAATGTTGACCGAAAAGTGAGTAAAAAAATTGCGAAAAATGAGAGAGAAGAAATCGAACTCGAATCTTTTCTCTTACAAACTCAAGAGCTTACTACTTTCTCTAGCCATCCACATGATATAATTAGTTGAGTTTGTTTATTATATATATATATATATATATATATATATATATATATATATATATATATATATATATATATATATATATATATATATATATATATATATAATAGTATAATATAAAACGCTTCGTTTCGAATATAATTATTTCCATATTGTTCGTAAAATTATTTCGAGTTTAACGGTGACGACGGATAAACCTGACTCGCATCGAATAAAAAAAAAATCTCGTAAAAAAATTGGGTGGTTTTATTTAATAATTTTTATATTAAATTGAAAAGTTATATTTTAACCCTTGAAGTTTCTAAACATTTTCAACATTTACCCCTAAATAATTACATGTTGTACTCTTAAACTACTTGACATTTTATATATATATATATATATATATATATATATATATATATATATATATATATATATATATATATATATATATATATATATATATATATATATAATAGTATAATATAAAACGCTTCGTTTCGAATATAATTATTTCCATATTGTTCGTAAAATTATTTCGAGTTTAACGGTGACGACGGATAAACCTGACTCGCATCGAATAAAAAAAAAATATCGTAAAAAAATTTGGTGGTTTTATTTATTAATTTTTATATTAAATTGAAAAGTTATATTTTAACCCTTGAAGTTTCTAAACATTTTCAACATTTACCCCTAAATAATTACATGTTGTACTCTTAAACTATTTGGCATTTTGCTCAAACTTTCGTTGGCCAAAACACAAACTCTATCAAATGAAACGACCAAATTCTTTGTAACTATTAGTAGATATGTTAATAATTATTAATGTCTTTAACTTTTTTTTAGTTAAAATTTATTTGGATATATTTTCAATATAAAAAGATTGTTTTTTTATAGAAGCGTTGTTGACTTGATGCTCATGAATCTGACTATATGTGTCTTTGAGTGTAAAGGTTTACGGAAAACTTCTTTAGCACCTTTGTTGAAAACATAGCTGTAAATATTTGGTTGAAAGACTACTTTATTTTGTAATTTTGTGAGCTTCTTTGCACTTTATTTTGTTGGACCACATACGGGAATGAATATGGAAAATTGGAAAGCAAAGAGTTTGTATCCGTAAAGAAAAAAAAAAGGTATTTTATGATGGCTAATGGAATAATTATTGATATAAAAGGTAGATACGATTTAGGAAATGCATGCGTTTTCTATGAGCATAGGTACAAGACCCAATTTATTTTTAATCAAGTTGATTAGTTTACATGCAGATTCTGTTTTGTGGTATGTTGCTAGAATTAATTCGGGTACTATTTAGAATAGTTTTCTAAACTATTTTTGTTATTAGTACAAATACTAAATACTAATACTAATGTGACTAGCTTATATAATTGAACTAGTTTTTTCATTATGGATTTCTTCTTAATGGATGAACCTGGTTGGTTTACTTCATTTCGTCTATATGTTTTAATACTCACGTAGAAACATGTTCATTTCATTTAAAGAAGGAAAATGGTGAGTTGAACATTTATTTGCATTATATATAAGTTAATGTGATACAAGTACAAATTAAATGAAATTTTAATTTAGGATATCAATTGGCAATGTTAAGTAAAACCGTTAATTTTGTATTAACTTTCTGAATGTGTAATATTTTGCTAACATTGATGATGAATGATAACTAATGATAAAATGTTCACATAATTTTTGGTTGAAAAATGCAAACGTTGTTTTGATTTATGTTATGTTAAAACATAGTAGAAGTCAAATGTTTAGAGTTGTTTTCAAAGTGTACAGGTAGGGAATTAATTCCACGAGCCCATGATCAAACATGTAACGATTCGATGATTGAATTAAGTATGGTACTTACTAGTATCATACTCTGTATTATGAGTTTATATGGTTTGATAAAATGACCTATGTTTGTAGTTTGTTTCAAACATAGATGATTGAAGAAAAAACGACTCAAAATCGTGAGTTCTGAAAGGAGACAATATTTATGTAGAGTTTGTTTCTACATATGAAATACTGAAGACTAATTTAGTCTTATTGACCAAACAATTATTGGTGTAGAGTATGTTTCTACACAAGAAAATATTTGACAAAATTCATAATTGTAGTCCTTTTGACAAAACGTTATTTGAGAAATCGTTATAAGTGCCACGTATTGGCTCTACTAGAAACAAACATATATGTTTTGTTAGAATGGTTTAGAACATACCTTTAACTTCAATGTTTTTTGGGATAATGTTTAAATCCTTTATTAAGGTTATAAAGATGTGTGGAGTGTGTTTCTACAAAAAATATATCTTTACATATGGTAAAGATTATTGACATTATCTAAGTTGTTAAAGTAATTTTGAATGATGAATTTAACAACATGATGTAATTTGAAAAATAGAATTCAAACATATTGGTTTTGAATAAATGCAAAACGTAAGTTCTAGTAACTTATTTTGTTTGAGGTTTATTGCTTCTTAGTTCCGAAAATATAGTTGGTATTCAAAACGCAAGGTTAAGTACCTTCATAGTTAGAATGTGATTGTATTCAAGATTCAAGGTTGTTGGATACCTTCTTCAATAGTAGTTAACAAGAACGGCCTACTACTCCATGCGTAGTTAGTTAATTATTTAACGATAAAACTTAAGAATTTATTCTTATTTGTTCTAAGTTTTAGTCTCTTAATGAAACATGAATATGAAATGGTGATGTCAGGATCTCCAAATTGGTAGAACTAAAGCAAATTATATGAAGGCCGTGACGAGAGTTATATGGACATATTACATATCTCATACGTGTGAGAAAAATTTGTTTGGTTTACCTACTTGGGTTGAGACTTATTTGGTTTAACATGTTTTGGTTGAAACCTATTTGGTTGAACATTGTAACACCGCACTTTTTTTACTTTTTTTTTTTAAATCACAGCGGAAACATATCGTATGTATATATAAACATCTATAATTATATAATTAACCAAACATAATTATTGCATCAACACTGGTTTTACGTTATTACAAAATTATATGTTTTAAAGTATCAAAACACAGTCATCAGAGTAAGCTTGTCAAACACTTCCAAAGCAATCACTCCCCAAAATTCTAGCATGCAATGAAAGGACCCGTCCTAATCTATCCGGACGAAGTCCATATCGATTACAAACGATTTACAACAGTTGATTACATCGCGAGGTAATTGACCTCTATATGATAACTTTTACAAACATTGCATTCGTTTTTAAAAGACAAACTTTCGTTACATCGACAGTTGACAGGCATGTAAAGCATTTCATAATATATCCAAATATAATTGACTTAATAATAATCTTGATGAACTCAACGACTCGAATGCAACATCTTTTGAAATATGTCATGAATGATTCCAAGTAATATCTCTAATATGAGCAAATGCACAGCGGAAGATTTCTTTCGTACCTGAGAATAAACATGCTTTAAAGTGTCAACCAAAAGGTTGGTGAGTTCATTAGTTTATCATAAAGAATCATTTCATAATTTTTAATAGACCACAAGATTTCATACTTCCATTTCTCATAATCATACGTCCCATGCATAGAGACAAAAATATCATTCATATGGATTGAACACCTGGTAACCGACATTCACAATATGCATATAAGAATATCCCCATCATTCCGGGATCCTCCTTCGGACATGATATAAATTTCGAAGTACTAAAGCATCCGGTACTTTGGATGGGGCTTGTTGGGCCCGATAGATCTATCTTTAGAGTTCGCGTCAATTAGGGTGTCTGTTCCCTAATTCTTAGATTACCAGACTAAATAAAAGGGGGCATATTCGACTTCGATCATTCAACCATATAATGTAGTTTCGATTACTTGTGTCTATTTCGTAAAACAGTTATAAAAGTTGCGCATGTATTCTCAGTCTCAAAAATATATATTGCAAAAGCATTTAAAAAGGGAGTAAATGAAACTCACGCATATAATTATTGTAAAACAGTTAATAAAGCATTTGCATGTATTCTCAGTCCAAAAATGTAAAGAGTAAAAGGGAGCAAATGAAACTCACCATACTGTATTTTGTAGTAAAAATACATATGTCAACATTGAACAACTGTAGGGTTGGTCTCGGATTCACGAACCTATATCATGTATATATATTAACACATATCACATTTAATCGACTAAGTTTATTTATATTATGTAATGTATTAAGATTAATATCTTTATATATATAGGATTATATTAAGATATATTTTTATATAACTACTACTTTATTTGGTAAAATAAAATTTATAATAGAAAGTTGTAATATTTTTATAAAAATAGGGATACTAATAATAATAATAAATAATAATAGTGTTGGCAAAAATGATGATAATAATATATGAAAATCTTGATAATGATAATAATAATAATAATAATAATAATAATAATAATAATAATAATAATAATAATAATAATAATAATAATAATAATAATAATAATAATAATAATAATAATAATAATAGATATCTTACTACCTTAAGAGCTTTTCGAAAAATAAATGCCTCAGACAAAGCTTGAACCCAAGACCTCTCGCTCACCCAGTAACTCCCTTAACCATGGATCCGTCTACTATTTTTCTAACAAACTCGCAGACCCAAAATATTTAGCCCGAATTATTTGCTTCCCTTAACATTATTACTTGGCCCAATTTCATTTTCGGCCCAACAACACTTAACAGCCCTCGGCCCAGCTACACAAGATGGATCTTCAGCCCACCACACAAACAAATTTCGGCCAAAATTAGATCACACATACTGATGATGATTGTTGGTCGTTTAAAAAAAAAATTATAAAACACTCAACAATTTCGGTTCCTCAACAAATCATCTAGGACTTGTTTCCACTTTCAGACCCCACTATATCATTATTATCCCAATTTTCAAGCCTAATTAGTTACATAACTTGTGAGTTTTAAAAAAAATAATAACTGGATATTATTGTTGATGGGGTCTTTGAAAAAAAAAATAATAATAAGCACTCGGTATTATTGTTAGGTTCGTATGCAGCAAGGGATAATTTTTAGGATTCATTTTTTTAAGGACAAATATAACAGACAAGTTGCAAAAAAAATCATACGGCCAAACCTCAAACACTTATTGCCAAAAAAAAACCAATGCATGTAAAGTCTTTGTATTTGTTTACTTGCAAGTGGTGTGGTTGTTGATCACCTAATCCATTTCTAATTCTATATGTTCTATATCCTACTCGTATCATCATATAATAATCTATAACCATAATCGCACTAACACAAGACCAAATTTAATAATAAACCATTTGATACCTTTAATCTTTTATAATAACTTGAGTGGGTTTGAGATAGAATTGTCGGCCATTATTGACAAGAAGTACACGCCAAACAATTTGAATCATTAGTGTCAACTTTGGTTTGAATATATATAATGGTTATGTGGTGTTTTCGAATTTGCTTCGACCAGTACACAGAGACGGGTAGAAATAGTTGAGATTTGGTGAAGATAGTAAAGTAGTGTTTGTGATGTTAATCGAAAGTAGAGTACAAGCTGTAGCATTAATAATTCATGTCGTGTTGGTGATGGTGTTTGAAGGAAGGTGGTGATTTAGATGGTGACGACTCTCGGTGAAGATGGTGAAGAAAAATGGTGATGGAGTGGTGGTTATTCTCGGTTTATAGAAACAGAATAAGGATGCAATACAATGGTGATTTTGTAGCAGTTTTTGTTGGTTTAATAATGGTGGTGGATGGTGATTATAAGGTGACTCACAATTGTTCATGGTGGTGGGAGGTTTGGTGATTTGTGGTTGAAGGTGGCGGAGTTGGTTAGCTTGGTGATGGAAGTTTATAGAGGAAAATGAAAGTGAGGTTTCCACGAAAAAGAAAGACAAGGGAAAAAAATTGGTATCATTTGAGGTGGTGGTTCAAGAAGGTGGCGAGGATTTGCAAGATGGCTTGGTGGTTCATAGTGGAACAGAAGATGAAGATAGTTTTTTTTTTTTTTTAAAGATGAATTGAGGATGGATACATTAAGAAAATTCCCTCAGTACTTGTCTACCCACGATTGATTTATATAATTGAATTCGATCGTACCTGTTTTCTTTATCACACGAAAACAATAATGAAGGAGAAAAAGAGTGCGGTTTGATTATGATGGATAACAAATTTTTGTTTGTTATAGAACTTTGATTTCGACTGGTAACTATTTTAGAGACAGGAAACAAAAATCACAATAGTAAGATCGTGATTTCTAACTGAATGGAATACTTCTATCTTTTTACTTTATATTTATATGAGTGTGATATTTAAATGAATTTGTTTGTATCGTGTATTGTTTAAGTAATCAGATAAAAGACAGGAATTGAGCCAAAAATCAAAAGTGAGGAAAAAGTCTTGAACCCACTTTTGGATTTGTCTGGTTGATTTATATATACATAATTAATATTAATTATTAATAAATATAAATTCCTTAATAATATTAATATTTCTAATATTATTAATAATAATAAAAGTAATAATAATAATACAAATAACAAGGATAATGATAATTATTTTAATAAAAACACTAAGTTTAATAATTAATAATAATGGTAATAATAACTATAAAGATGATAAATGATAATAATATTAAGTAGTATTATTTATATAAAATAAATGGTAATATAATAATAATAATAATGATTCTTAATGATGATTCTTAATATTAATACTAGTAATATCAAGTAATATGTTTCAATTTTTATATCTATATATTATTTTACATTTTTAATTCCAATTTCTTAAAGTGTATCATATTAATTCAAAATATTATATATACACTTATATATATATATATATATATATATATATATATATATATATATATATATATATTTATTCACACACAATTGTTCGTGAATCGTCAAGCACAGTCAAAGGGTAATCGATTACATGAATATAGATTTTAAACTTTCGAGACGCAACATTACAGATTTTACTTATCGTGTCGAAAACATATAAATATTAAAGTTTAAATTTGATGGGAAATTTCCGGGTCATCACAGTACCTACACGTTAAAGAAATTTCGTCCCGAAATTTGAGTGAGGTCGTCATGGCTAACTATAAAAGTGTTTTCATGACGAATATGAGTTGATAAATAGAGTGTTATCATCATTAGGTAATATAGATAAAACAATTTGCTTATGTGAAGAGTACGAGTGAAGTTATCACAAAAGAGTGAATTGAGTAAGTGTAGATTCGTCATATATTTTGACATAGATAGGATTGATTTCCAGATTTTAAGAGTTTTGGTGAAGATCCTAGTAATAAGATTTGATTCTTCGAAAATTAAGGAAATTTAGGATCCGCTTTAAGTGCGATCATCCGTTTTGATTGCTCTGTCGGATATTTTACTATAAATCCACCGTCTTCGTTTCCTTACAACTCACACCTTCTATTCTTTCTTTTCAATTCATACTTTAAAACATTCGTAAATATGCTCCATCCCGTTCCGATCCTTGATATACTCTTAACTTTCATATCTGTCATTCTTCTCCCTTGCCTTTACGTAGCAATACGTATTGATATGCACGGTTTGTAATTTATGTGTTGTTGTCGAGGTTTACATTTTCTTTTATATTCAAGAGTTCCATACTTTTGTCTCCTCTTCCCAACTTCAAGTCGAGCGAATAATGGTCCAGAATTCGTAGGTATGGATTTTGAAATGAACATAGTTAATGCTCTAAGAGAGAGATTGTAATAGCACGATCTTGATTGGTTACGTTACTAGAATTCAAGAGAAAATATAGAACTATCAGGAAGATATGTTCTTGATATGTTTGGAGATTAGGTAGAATGTAAGAGTCGTGTAAATGGCACATGATGACGGTATGTTCTGTGAATCATCACGTTCCATTAGAAACTCAGCATGAATTACTGTAATATAATCACGTTGATCAAGTGTCATTATATTATACAAATTAATGCATCAATTTCTTTACATTTCTCCAGAATTTATTCATAAATTGAACTTAGATTTTACAGAAGTTTCCAATATAATGAAACACAGGAAGCACGAAGAGGTATATAATTTCGGACGAGAATATTTATGAAAATATCCTCAGAAATATCGAAGATATTGATGATGATATTTTGGAATTTCTAAGTTCGATGGTCGACGGAGAAAGATTTTCCGCAAGATTTTAACATGACTTTGGAGCAAGATATACTCTAAAGATTTCAACGGATCCAGTATTATCTGGATTCTTTGAGTATAGGGTATGGTCCTTGTATTTGTCCTTGGTCTCCTTCATGGTTAGCTCAATCCATTTTTCAGTTCCAACCTTTCTGAGCTTTTCCAACATACTATTCTTTATCATTAAACTTCTGACGATTAAGGTCGTTTACGGTTGTCTACAGTTTCTGCTGCTTCATTCAGCTTTTTCAACATTCGGAGTATTGGTTTGTAGACTGAGTGCTGTTCAGAATTTCAGAATGAAAGACCATAATTCTAAAAGATAAAGGTTATATATATAACTGTTGATGTAGATATGTTGTGCGTTTTCAAAGTACTGATTGTTGATTCCCGATAATTGGTATGGCAGTTCTCGTTACAAGATGCGGATGAGTATATGATAGGGTTTCAATAAATAAATATAATAATTTATCGGAGAGATTTAAACCAATAAGCAACGAGGTTGCTGGTACGTCTGCTGGTAATATGATGGAATATAAAAAGTTCCCCGGTAACAATAAAAGAGTACACATATATATCAAGGTTACAATAAGGTTGTTTCGAACGAAAAATCGAAGTTGACTTGCTGGAGCTGTGAAAAAATTGGCTAATTTAGAAAGAGATTGCAAAGTTATTTTCGGTAATAATAACGCTAAAGGAATTAGCACAGCTATGCGTTAAACGTTTATTCAGTTTTCGAGAGTTTTTAGGTGCATAGCTATACGCATCAATCTTTTCTTTCTGTAGATGAAGTGTGGTTGGTTCATCCTCTCGATTGAGGTGTTTTCAAGAATCATGAATGGTTTGAACGCAGATTGGAATCGTCAAGATACAACTGAGGTTTAAGACGAAATCAAGTGGCAGACTTGAAGTATTGTTTAGTTTCATATGTTATAATCAATATTTTAATTCATTTTAATTGTCCACTGTTGGTAGTCCTCAGTTCATTAATCCGCAGTTAGCTAGGATTTTGTTAGTGTGGATTCTTAACAAAATTTCTCATAGTTAATTAGTCTGTTTCTAACAAATTTTATTTTGTCATATGTTTTCTTCATTATGCCACTTATTGGATTCTGATAGGTCAAAATCCGAATATGAAATTGAATAAAAATGGTTATTCTTGTGTGAACGGATACGAATATTGGTGGTTGTAAGTAAGATAGTAAATGACTGTTGAATCAGATTCGAAGAATGTACAGTATAACATGTTAATATGAAGGTTAAATATTTCCTCGGGTGTTACCTACCCGTTAAAATATTTTCACCATTAACAGTTTGTACGAAAGAATTTTTCAATTACAATTATTATGAAAATATATATACATATATATTTTCTTTAGATGTAATTATGAATTTAATGAGTCAATATGATATTAATCTCATTTGATTTACCGTTAGAACTAGAATATCTATAATCTCTAAAACATTGAAGATTACATAATCGTCATGTCGAACGAAGATAAATGAGGTAGAACGATTCGTAGAACGATGATTATGCTTGAGGTACATAATGAGATGTTGAGGCGTATTTTGTTGAAACTTGAGTTGTTGGTGGTACTGATATTGATGTTGGTGGTACTGTTGGTGCCGGTGATGTTGCTGAAGCTGGTATATTTTGCACCATATTCTCCGAATTGATTATTCAAGCGCGAAGTTCGTTGACTTATTATTCCAGGATGATTGTCGATCTGAACGAGCGGATGAATAAGGTTCAGAATTGTGGATAGAATATAATCTTGTCGAGTTACTCTGAAAATGAGACTGAAAATGGTGTCTCGAACAGGTTCGCCGATAAACGCTTCAGGTTCATTGTCAAGAGGTGAATTCGGTTGGTGGAAGGGATCGCCTTCTTCGCGTCTCCATTGTTTAAGTTGACTACGAACTCATCAAATGAATTGGGAATGGCTGATTGATTGATTCATTCCGATGACACCGCTTTTGGAATTTAGGTGAATATCCCTGTCGGAATAGCTGTCGGAATACTTATCGGAATAGCTATCGAAATCTGTGGGACTCGAACTGGTTGTGGGATTCATCTCGTACGATCAGATGAAGGATTTTTGATAAGAAATAGATTATAGGATGTAGATTAGTACCCTGCAATGCATAATTTACATATGCATATATATACTAAAATCCCATAAGTTATGGAGGAATCTACGAAAGTTGTCAGGCAAAGTTACAGTAACAAATACGCTAAGATATGAAGTAGCAGATACGCTAAGATATGAATTTTGTCTATACACTATTCATGCAGTCAACGCAGTAAAACGTGTCTAGACTAAGAATGATAAGCAAGTGATTCTCTAAGAATGATAAGCAGGTAATTTTTGACACGAAATGATAAGCAAAACTTTTGACATGCAGACACGGTCGTAGTCCAGACTCACTAATGCATCCTATCGACTTATCAGTTAGACACACTAATGCAGACATGGTTCGCTAAGACCACCGCTCTGATACCAACTGAAAGGACCTGTCCTAATCTATCCGAACGAAGTCCATATCGATTACAAACGATTCACAACAGTTGATTACATCGCGAGGTAATTGACCTCTATATGATAACTTTTACAAACATTGCATTCGTTTTTAAAAGACAAACTTTCGTTACATCGACAGTTGACAGGCATGTAAAGCATTTCATAATATATCCAAATATAATTGACTTAATAATAATCTTGATGAACTCAACGACTCGAATGCAACATCTTTTGAAATATGTCATGAATGACTCCAAGTAATATCTCTAATATGAGCAAATGCACAGCGGAAGATTTCTTTCGTACCTGAGAATAAACATGCTTTAAAGTGTCAACCAAAAGGTTGGTGAGTTCATTAGTTTATCATAAAGAATCATTTCATAATTTTTAATAGACCACAAGATTTCATACTTCCATTTCTCATAATCATACGTCCCATGCATAGAGACAAAAATATCATTCATATGGATTGAACACCTGGTAACCGACATTCACAATATGCATATAAGAATATCCCCATCATTCCGGGATCCTCCTTCGGACATGATATAAATTTCAAAGTACTAAAGCATCCGGTACTTTGGATGGGGCTTGTTGGGCCCGATAGATCTATCTTTAGAGTTCGCGTCAATTAGGGTGTCTGTTCCCTAATTCTTAGATTACCAGACTAAATAAAAGGGGGCATATTCGACTTCGATCATTCAACCATATAATGTAGTTTCGATTACTTGTGTCTATTTCGTAAAACAGTTATAAAAGTTGCGCATGTATTCTCAGTCCCAAAAATATATATTGCAAAAGCATTTAAAAAGGGAGTAAATGAAACTCACGCATATAATTATTGTAAAACAGTTAATAAAGCATTTGCATGTATTCTCAGTCCCAAAAATGTAAAGAGTAAAAGGGAGCAAATGAAACTCACCATACTGTATTTTGTAGTAAAAATACATATGTCAACATTGAACAACTGTAGGGTTGGTCTCGGATTCACGAACCTATATCATGTATATATATTAACACATATCACATTTAATCGACTAAGTTTATTTATATTATGTAATGTATTAAGATTAATATCTTTATATATATAGGATTATATTAAGATATATTTTTATATAACTACTACTTTATTTGGTAAAATAAAATTTATAATAGAAAGTTGTAATATTTTTATAAAAATAGGGATACTAATAATAATAATAAATAATAATAGTGTTGGCAAAAATGATGATAATAATATATGAAAATCTTGATAATGATAATAATAATAATAATAATAATAATAATAATAATAATAATAATAATAATAATAATAATAATAATAATAATAATAATAATAATAATAATAATAATAATAATAATAATAATAATAATAATAATAATAATAATAATAATAATAATAGATATCTTACTACCTTAAGAGCTTTTCCAAAAATAAATGCCTCAGACAAAGCTTGAACCCAAGACCTCTCGCTCACCCAGTAACTCCCTTAACCATGGATCCGTCTACTATTTTTCTAACAAACTCGCAGACCCAAAATATTTAGCCCGAATTATTTGCTTCCCTTAACATTATTACTTGGCCCAATTTCATTTTCGGCCCAACAACACTTAACAGCCCTCGGCCCAGCTACACAAGATGGATCTTCAGCCCACCACACAAACAAATTTCGGCCAAAATTAGATCACACATACTGATGATGATTGTTGGTCGTTTAAAAAAAAAATATAAAACACTCAACAATTTCGGTTCCTCAACAAATCATCTAGGACTTGTTTCCACTTTCAGACCCCACTATATCATTATTATCCCAATTTTCAAGCCTAATTAGTTACATAACTTGTGAGTTTTAAAAAAAATAATAACTGGATATTATTGTTGATGGGGTCTTTGAAAAAAAAAAATAATAATAAGCACTCGGTATTATTGTTAGGTTCGTATGCAGCAAGGGATAATTTTTAGGATTCATTTTTTTAAGGACAAATATAACAGACAAGTTGCAAAAAAAATCATACGGCCAAACCTCAAACACTTATTGCCAAAAAAAAACCAATGCATGTAAAGTCTTTGTATTTGTTTACTTGCAAGTGGTGTGGTTGTTGATCACCTAATCCATTTCTAATTCTATATGTTCCATATCCTACTCGTATCATCATATAATAATCTATAACCATAACCGCACTAACACAAGACCAAATTTAATAATAAACCATTTGATACCTTTAATCTTTTATAATAACTTGAGTGGGTTTGAGATAGAAGTGTCGGCCATTATTGACAAGAAGTACACGCCAAACAATTTGAATCATTAGTGTCAACTTTGGTTTGAATATATATAATGGTTATGTGGTGTTTTCGAATTTGCTTCAACCAGTACACAGAGACGGGTAGAAATAGTCGAGATTTGGTGAAGATAGTAAAGTAGTGTTTGTGATGTTAATCGAAAGTAGAGTACAAGCTGTAGCATTAATAATTCATGTCGTGTTGGTGATGGTGTTTGAAGGAAGGTGGTGATTTAGATGGTGACGACTCTCGGTGAAGATGGTGAAGAAAAATGGTGATGGAGTGGTGGTTATTCTCGGTTTATAGAAACAGAATAAGGATGCAATACAATGGTGATTTTGTAGCAGTTTTTGTTGGTTTAATAATGGTGGTGGATGGTGATTATAAGGTGACTCACAATTGTTCATGGTGGTGGGAGGTTTGGTGATTTGTGGTTGAAGGTGGCGGAGTTGGTTAGCTTGGTGATGGAAGTTTATAGAGGAAAATGAAAGTGAGGTTTCCACGAAGAAGAAAGACAAGGGAAAAAAATTGGTATCATTTGAGGTGGTGGTTCAAGAAGGTGGCGAGGATTTGCAAGATGGCTTGGTGGTTCATAGTGGAACAGAAGATGAAGATAGTTTTTTTTTTTTAAAGATGAATTGAGGATGGATACATTAAGAAAATTCCCTCAGTACTTGTCTACCCACGATTGATTTATATAATTGAATTCGATCGTACCTGTTTTCTTTATCACACGAAAACAATAATGAAGGAGAAAAAGAGTGCGGTTTGATTATGATGGATAACAAATTTTTGTTTGTTATAGAACTTTGATTTCGACTGGTAACTATTTTAGAGACAGGAAACAAAAATCACAATAGTAAGATCGTGATTTCTAACTGAATGGAATACTTCTATCTTTTTACTTTATATTTATATGAGTGTGATATTTAAATGAATTTGTTTGTATCGTGTATTGTTTAAGTAATCAGATAAAAGACAGGAATTGAGCCAAAAATCAAAAGTGAGGAAAAAGTCTTGAACCCACTTTTGGATTTGTCTGGTTGATTTATATATACATAATTAATATTAATTATTAATAAATATAAATTCCTTAATAATATTAATATTTCTAATATTATTAATAATAATAAAAGTAATAATAATAATACAAATAACAAGGATAATGATAATTATTTTAATAAAAACACTAAGTTTAATAATTAATAATAATGGTAATAATAACTATAAAGATGATAAATGATAATAATATTAAGTAGTATTATTTATATAAAATAAATGGTAATATAATAATAATAATAATGATTCTTAATGATGATTCTTAATATTAATACTAGTAATATCAAGTAATATGTTTCAATTTTTATATCTATATATTATTTTACATTTTTAATTCCAATTTCTTAAAGTGTATCATATTAATTCAAAATATTATATATATATATATATATATATATATATATATATATATATATATATATATATATATATATATATATATATACATATTTATTTACACACAATTGTTCGTGAATCGTCAAGCACAGTCAAAGGGTAATCGATTACATGAATATAGATTTTAAACTTTCGAGACTCAACATTACAGATATTACTTATCGTGTCGAAAACATATAAATATTAAAGTTTAAATTTGATGGGAAATTTCCGGGTCATCACATGCAAAGCTTAACTTGCAAGGGAGGAAACTGTGGGGGTTAGCATAAAGCTAAGTGAATGGAAATATCCTAACAGTCATAGGTATCTAGCATCAAGCTAAGCACAAATGCATAACATTAATTAAACAAACAACAAATAGAGGAACGGGGGCTTGTACGGGCCATTCCACTACTAGCTGATCGGGCTAGAGTTTACCGTTAGTTCCTGTTACTGTCTCCTTCATATAGTAATCCGGACGTAGGAAATACGTCATTCAATACTATACTACATGAATAGTAACACTTGAACCCAACCTCACAATTCAAGGTTGACCTCCACCCAACTTCACAATTCAAAGCCAATTGTCGAGCTTCACAATTCAAAGCTGACAATACTAATGTGTACACCATCACCACAAATAACATAGTATATCATACACTATTAAATCAGGTCAAACATAGAAGGACAACAGTAGCATAACCCGCTTCTGCATACATATAACAGTATCAGATAGTCTTACGCATCTTATAAACAACAAGAACTCAGAAGTCTTATATTATTGAGTCTTCTCCGTTCCTTTATTACCTGAGAATACCGTATCTAAATTTAGCACATATCTAATCAATAATATCGTCATTTCATATCTAAGCAACATCATATAGTCTAATATATCGATATATGACAAGTTTACATGGTTCCCCATTCAATTGCAACTACCAAACACTTGTAAGACAAGGCATACACGCTATCACATCATGTTGAACCAAATTAAAATTTAATTTAGTGTTTTAAAACCTTACCATTGGAAAATAGACCTTATTACATTTCCAACGGTAGTTTATTCATCGAAAACGGAGTTACGGTTTGAAAGTTACGGCCAAAACAAGTTTTATAAAATGCTGACATCTTGCAACCGCACGGATGTACCTGCAACCGTACAGATGCATTTGTATCCGTACGATTGCATATGTAACCATAAGGATGCACCCAAAATGGCCCGGATACAACCCG
This sequence comes from Rutidosis leptorrhynchoides, assembly GCF_046630445.1. Taxonomy (NCBI): domain Eukaryota; kingdom Viridiplantae; phylum Streptophyta; class Magnoliopsida; order Asterales; family Asteraceae; genus Rutidosis; species Rutidosis leptorrhynchoides. Next base: position 320,657,499 of record NC_092340.1, read on the forward strand.
TATCCATACAGATGCATCCTGTATCCTTACGGATGCTATTCATCAGCACCAGGTCGATGTTCTCGTGATTTTAAGCCTCAAATCTCATTTTTGCACTGGTTTGACACTAAAAATCACTTAGAAAACATACATAACTCATGTACAAATGTTTACTAACTTCAATTTAACATAAACAACACTTCAAATACAAGTTTTGATTCAAAAACCCATTTTAACACAAAAACTCATAAAACCAAAGATTTCACTTGAATTAACATATAAAATCAGCTTAAAACTACCTTGTGGAGTTATTGAAATCACTAAACACGAAAATCAGCTTTCAGTTGAGATTAAAATCACAAGATTTAGGTTAGGGTTTGTGAGGATATGGAAGCGTATGTGTGTGTATGTGTTATAATTTCCAAAAATGAAAATAATGAAGAAGCAGATGCATATAAGGCAAAAGGGGTTTTCTTCACTTGAAGGAAACCTCTTCCGTATAACACACGGGTATCAGTTTTCAAAAAATACGAAAAATTTCATTAAATAGTCCAAATGAGGTCCAATTTAAATAAACAAACTTGTTCCGTGACCCTTGTCACGGACTAGTTTCAAGTATATAATTAAATAATTATAAACATGTAATTATTAAAATTACATATAATAACACACAAGGGCAATTAAGATAATTACTACTAGGCCCAATGTGAGGTTGTTACAAACATGTTTTGGTTGAAACCGGTTTGGTTTACCTGTTTGGTAGTTGAAACTTATTTGGTTTAACCTAGTTGTGATCATTAGAACTTCCGAATTAGTGAAGAGATGATCACGAGTGAGAATGACTTGGTGGTCATTTCTGATTGTATCCAGGGCCGGTCAAACTTTGGTTAAAGTTTGTGCATGCCCCGGGGGAAATGATTATAAAATGCCCCCAACAGTTACGCAAACATATATCTTTGTGATGTTTAAACTATGGGTATTAATAATTTTTTTTGAAATGATGCCCCTAATCGCGTGATGTCCCGGGCCGTCGCCCGCTTCACCCATAGCCTTAGCCGGCCCTGATTGTATCAGGTTATCACTTGAATGAGATAACTATAATCAAGGACGGAATTGACATATCTCATAATTAAATTGAAACGGACAATGACGATGTCTAGGGTTTTTTTATAGCTTGTCATAAAAAAAAATTGTACCCGTAAAGTGTAACATCCTCAGATCGGGCCCAGATGTAAGATGACATTTTTGCCCTTAGATATAATTGTGTGGTTAATTATGCTTTTATTTTAATATAATGTTTATTGTTATTTTATTATTTGGTTAAGACTAGTTTGTGACAAGGGTCACAGAACATGTTCGTTTATTTAATTTGGACTCCGTTAGGGCAGTCAAATTAAGTACGAAAGTTATCAGATAACTGGTAAATACCCGTGTGTGATGGGGTATGGTATTTAACATAAATATATAAGCAAGAATTCAGCCTTTTCTCTCATTTTTCTTGAATCTTCTACACACACCGTACCTACTTCTCTTCTACTTTCAAACCCTAGATTCACCAAAACTTGTTGTTGATCTTTAATTTAGTTGGAGATCAGTGTCTAGTGATTTCTTGTGTTCTAACAAGGTATTAATCGTTCCAATTCGTGCTTGAATCTTGATGTGCGAGCGGAGGTGTACGAAATACTATCATATTTTACTACGAAATATGAAGAAATATTACACAAGTTTTATTTATTTACGGATGGGATATACCTAAACCTTGCTACAACACTTATAGGCAGTGTACCTGATCGTAGAGTAGTATAATTTTTAGTAAGTCCGGTTCGTTCCACAGGGAGCTAGTGATTACATACTATATTTTTAACAACTATATTTATATATATAATTAAATATAGTAATATTATATAAAAGGGGGTTTACCGTTTAATGACCGGTTTGTCAATTTTATATTTTAAGCGTAAAGATAAATGACGATATTGTAAATGACAGAATTTAAATTGCAATAAAGTAAATTGCAGTAATTAAAATGACAGTAAATAAAGGTACGATGAAATATGAAATAAAAGTATTATGCTTATTTAAACTTTCGTAATCATAATGTTTGACGTTTTGATTTTAATTCATTACTCTGGGTTAATTATCCTTTGTCCTGGATTTATTTGAAACTTATCTGGTTTTTGTCCATAATAGTCCATCGGTCATAATTATAAAATGCTCGTCAAATTAACCTTATTCCCGAAGTCAAATATTCCAACTAATTAGGGATTTAAACTGTAATAAGGTTTTAATACTTTGTTAATAATTACACCAGGTTATCGACTGCATGTAATCCAAGGTTTTAATACTTTGTTAACAATTACACAAAATACCCTTGTATGTAATCCACCCCTGTTTTAATTAGTCCATGATATATTAATTTATCCACTTGGCCAAAATGAATAATCAATTGCCCAATCCAATTGATTAATTAAATGATTGTAAACGATGATGTATAAACGTCACTAAATAGGACATTCGTAATCAAATTAATAATTATTAGATTAACTAATTTGAAGATAGGTTCGACAGATTCCAATGAGTTGTCATTCAATTAGACAATACCCCTACCTATTAATAGTCAATAGTCCAATGTTCACAAGTATCGGTCTTTTGTCCAAACCCGAATTATTGTACAAAATCCAATTACCCCATCTTAATATTTAGCCCAATATCACAATTACTTCGGATCAAATAAGCATAATAATAACTTAGTTACGAGACATTAATTTAAAAAGGAAGAACATAGCTTACAGTGATTATTTATCGCGTAGCGTTACCCAGACAGAGTTTCGACTAAAAACCCCGTAAAACATTTCTTACAATAACCCAACTAAACCATAACTTTATTATTAAAATTAACTTATATTAAATTTATAATATAAATATATTTATGTTTACAGAAGAAGGAATGAAAAGAGTGTGTAAAATTCGGCTGAAAACATTGCAATTTATAGGACCTGGCCAGGATTCTGGGCTAATGCGATCGCATGAGATTTGTGCTTCCAGGCCATACGATCGCATGGCCAGCTGGGACAGATATTTTTGCTTTTCAAATCGTGGGCTGCTCGATTTTAATAATATATAATATAATATATATATAATTTTATATAATTATATATATATATATTATATTATATTCTTGTGCATAGTTGACTCGTAATTTTAGCTCCGATGTCTCGCTCGTTTACGCCCGGTCTATGTCTCAGTTCCGGATTTTCGAACGTCTTTTTGTGTACTTAGATATCTTGTACTTTGCGTTCCGCGACTTGTACTCTTGTAATTTTTAGACGTTTCTCATCAATAAATTAAACCACTTGGATTGTATCTTGTACATTTGAGATTTTTGGTCATTTGCGTCTTCAAATCTTCATTTGTGTCTTCAGTCTTCGCACTTATTTATTTAAACGAATATTACTTGGGATTAGAACAATTGCAACTAAAAACTTTACATATTGGGATGATATTGCGACTAAATATATGTTCATTTAGAGCACTATCAAATTTGGTTTTTATTAAAGTAGGTTTTGATGTCAAATTGGTCTAATTTGATGTTGTTTGAGTATGAAATTTGTGGGTTTAAGTCCAAAAAGGTTTTGTGCAAAAGATGTAACCATTTTCAAGGTCTAAAAACGAGTCCAAAATCGAGATTTGGTGAATTGGGGATGAAACCCGTCAGTTTTCTGCTGCTGCTGCTCGATGAACAGAACCGTACGGTTTCAGCTTGCAACTGCACGGGTACACGGTGCAACCATACGGGTGCATGTGCAACCATACGGATGCAGTGGTGTGGTGCAACTGGGCAGAAAGTGTGAAACCATACGGATGCACTATGCAACCGTACGGATGCATGTGCAACCGTATGGATGTAGATCAGTGATGCAGTATTGTGTAATTTAGTTGTTTTCTAGCCGTTGTGCTGTCCGCATGACTTATGATGATCAGGATGTAAATTTTGAAAATGCATAAGTGTTAGGTGGACTTTTAGCGGCGCTTTTTGTGACTGATTTACGGTACTGTGCTGTTTTGTGTTAACAAACATAAACTAACTTGATTTGCCTTATGTTCAGGTTGTAACGACCCAACAAAATTGTCATTGACGGCGCCGTTAACTTAGGTCCCGTTACGTGGTCATAGTCCCTATATGAGACGCGTTTGACCAAAATTATGTCGTATTAATTTGAAGCGTACAAGACTGCAAAGTTTAGTTTACCAAACGGATCGACAACAAGTTTAAGTTTACAAAAAGTTATAAAGTATAAATGAAATAACTTGCGACATAATTTGTTTAAAATCACGGCTACTATAAGTAGCGTAAGTATGTATGCTTTAAGTTTGAATCCAAAAGTGCTATCGCTAGCGTATGCATGTATGCTTGACTCCAAGCAAGTAATCAAAGTGTGCGGAAGCATGTATCAAGTAGCCAAGTATGAACCTGAGAAACATATAGAAAACTATCAACGAAAAACGTTGTGAAATCATAGGTGTATTTGTAAACGTTGTTTTAAACCACAAGATTTAGTATTTCCATAACGTTGATTATCTAAATCATTTGCAATCCAAAAGTATGTTCGCGAGCACCCAATTATCAAGACTTAACTTTCCTTCCATAGAACCCCATCACAATAGTGTTAAAATATACACTGTTTCTCGAAAATATATTTCATCCGCACAACGGTAGCGAACCGTCCGAATGAGGGTTTGTCAAACCCGTATGGCCACACAATATAAGTTCTCGCTTACACCCTGCAAGTGTAACTAATGATAATCGAATTGAGGATTTTTGTTCTAACTCGCTGTGGAATGTTTGTTTCCGTACTTGTGTTCAAAGTATAAAAGTATGTAGTATAAAACTGTATATGTCTCTCATCCCGTGATTTAAAAGTATAAAAGTTGTTGAAAGATGGGACTATGATCTCACCTCGAGTGCACGAGTATAAAGGTACTTCACAAAGTAAACGTGTGCATGAAAGTTGTTTAGCCTTGACCTAAACAAGTAAGTTGTATCAATTACCGGTTATGACACAAGGTCGGGCGAAATGTGTTCAATTAGTCATATGGCTCGTTACGACTCGATTATATATAGCATGTGAATCACATTGTCAAGTTTCATGCAAGATATAAGTATAAAAGTACGTTAGAATGATTGCAATAGTGTTTGGTTAAGTTTGACTAAAAGTCAAACTTTGGTCAAAGTCAAAGTCAAAGTCAAAGTCAACTTTGGTTAAGTATCCGACGATTTTTCTAAGTTATATATATATTCATATATGAGCATGTTAGAACAAGTTACATGTTACTCGGAGGTGCGTAGCATAGTTAGAATTAAACGGCAAACGACCAAACGAAGAAAAAATTTGTAGTTCATCTGGAAGGCGTCCAAATAGGCTGGACAGCGTCCAGATGTGAAATCCAGGACGGCGTCCAAGATATGGGGCGGCGTCCCAATGAACTACAGGTTGTTGAAGCTGAAATTTGACAAGTCTCGAACCAAACTCATTTCAAACACAACTTATGAACCAAAAACACTCAAGACACGTATCTGATATCGTTGAAAAGGTATTTTGATGAGGAATACAACTAAACACATATCATCAAACAAATACATCATTTAAAATGACCAAATCCTCATCGAATGATTGTTAAAAGTTCATCATTGATGTTTCAAGTTCGTAAAACGCATTTTATGATTCGGGCAACCAATTTACATGTATTATATGCAGTTTCGAAGGTAATTTAACATACATTGCAATTAAACACTTTCTAACAATGTCTCATGGAATTCAAGACATCAAAAGTTCATTTTAAAAGCTATCAAACCCTAGCCAAGAATCACAAAATCAATAATCATGTTAATGCAAGGTTTTCATGTCATCCAACATACCAAAACGAAGCAAATGATGCTAGTAACACCTTTAACACACAAGGTTTAACATCTAACAACATTTAATCAACCAAAATCAAAGATTTAACAAACCTATTTCAAGTGTTCATTCTAGTTTATGCAAAACAACAAGATCGAGCAAATATTTCACATATTCATGCTAGACTCGAGCCATAGACACTAACTAACACCATTTCAAGTCTATAAAACGAATTTGAGAAATCTAGAGCTTTTAGAAATCTTACCCCAAGTAGTGAAATTGGTACCAAAATGTAGAGGATGAAGAGAGGATAACAAAAGTACAATTTGTTTTGATGTTTGTTTGATTGAATTGAAATAGATGATGAATCTTTGAAGTTGGGTGAAAGGGTGTTCTTGGTGACTAGAGAGAAAGAAAGGAGGAGGTAGGAGAAGAAGTGAAATGAATGGATGAGATGGTGGGTTGACTAGTTGATCTAGTCAACTAGTTTGCCCACTAGCCAACTTTGGTCCCTCAAGTTTCAAAGCGGGTGCGTGAATTAACCGAACGAATATTTAAAAAAAACGCTAGTAAACGAGAGATGTTAAATCAAATAACGGAAATATTAAGAACGTTAGTTAATGAAAGATACGAATTTAGATAACGAAATATATTATCTAAAAAAAAAGACGGTGTTAAAAATAAATTTAACGGAAAAACGCGGGATGTTACACAGGTGATAAGGATAAGAAAGCCGCTCAGTGATAGATTATCTGAGCTAGTTACTGGTATTAGGTGAGTGGGTCTATCTCCGGATAGAGTATTAAGTAGCTGACACGCTACTTGTTCAGACTCTTTATTATTATGTTTATGCCTTGTATGATTGCCATGTGTAGTTAGATATTGCAATGCTAGTTAGGACGATTGCATGACTGAATATCTATGAAATTATGTGCGCACTGTTAGTTGGACACCAACCGAGGCGGCAAGGTTGGGAACCCACCGAGGCAGCAAGGTAGGGTTGATGTGAGGTCGACTGTGGTAGCCTGGTCAGGTTATGGTGTTACTGATTGTTCAGTATAGCATAGAAGGACGCATGTGTTGCGTCTGGACGGTTATGCAGTGGAGTCAGTAAAGCGGACTATCGATAGACTGTAGCTTGATCAACTAAGTCGTGTGCTCGTACAAGCCACCGATCCTCATATTGTTAGTTGTTGTTATATGCTAGTTCAGGACGTTAGCATATCTGTGGCCTTTGCATGTTTAGTTGCTTATGCTTGATCTGTTAGATAGTATCCATTCACTTAGCAGTTGTGCTAATTCCCCCACATTTCCACCCCTTTACAGGTTTAGGTACTGCTGTTTAGGATGGGTGTTGCGGACGGGTTTGAAGAGATGTTTGACTACGTGATTAACTCTGATGTTTTCAATTTTAATGATGTTTTCACATAACACCGTTGTTGTATAAAGTTGGTTTGTAAACAAAGTTATGTAAATGTTAATTAAGGCTATTTTAGTAATTAAGTATTTACTTCCGCTGTGTTTAAAAAAAATCAGGTTGTTACAACTTGGTATCAGAGCGTGGTTTAGCAGCAAGTATGTGCGCGTATTTGTTCCTAAACCCTGAGTTAAGTCAAACATGTCCGTGGGGTGGGACAAAGTGAATGTAGGATTTGGTGCATGTTAGTGTTTAGAAAACTAACAGTTATCCACTAAGCTTTTGTTCGAGTGTTTTGTAGCACATATGGCAGATGATAGGGATGTGAACGCTACAAACCCGATCCACCCCAGAACGTTCAGTGCTCTAGATGTGGAGGATGAGGCAGAGGTTTACGATGCTAATTATGTGCATGAGCTTGAAAGCAATTTTAAGGAAGCTCAGGAAAAGATTGCTGAGCTTGAGTTAGCTAGAAATTCGAGTAATGAGGATACACCACCGGGTTTTGCCACTGCTCAATCACACACTGTACCGCAAATACACCAGAACCAATACCAATACCCATTCCAGAATCAATTCTCTCAATGCATCACGCCACCACAGATCAACTACCAGTACCCAAACACAATGATGATGAATCAAGTTCAGCCACCCATATATCACCAATCATTTCCACAACAGCAATTCCAACAACAATACCAGCCACCAAAAAGATGTACCTTTAAACAGTTCAGGGATTGTGGACCTTCTCCTTTTTCGGGAAGTACTGACCCAGCCGTGACTCTCAATTGGTTACGGGAGGTTGAAAAGGCATTTGATGCCTGTCAATGTGAGCCAGAATTAAAGGTGACTTATGCGAGCATGTTGTTGAAAGATAGAGCAATGGTGTGGTGGGATTCTGTGATAGCTAGTGTCCCTCCAGAACAAGTTAAAATGATTACTTGGGAACAGTTTTATAGTAAGGTATGTGAACAGTACTGTAATGTGTTTGACATGAACATAATCAAGATGGAATTTTTGGAGATGCGGATGACACCTCAGATGTCAATTGATGAGGTGATGGAGAAATACATGGACAAGTTAAGGTTTGTGCAACAATGGGTGCCTGATGAACGATCAAGAATCCATCATTTTGTGAATATGATCTTACCAGAATACATAACATTTGTAAGGTCCGCGCCGACGTTATCTCAGGCATTTGTGATGGCAAAGATGGTAGAAAGTGATGTACGAGCAGCAAGGGGTATGAATTTGGGAAACGTTATATCGCAGGGTAGTCAGGCTACCAGTCAGTCAGGTTCTAAGTCTAAGAAATCTCTTGGGTTTAGACAAAAGAGTAAAGGTAATCAAGAAAGGTCAGGGTCTGGTTCAGGAAGGAGAGAATGGTGTAAAGGTTGTATGTCTTCTCACAGTGGGCAGTGTTCAGAGGCAACGAGAAGGTGTTTAAGATGTGTTATGGTAGATCATGAATACCAGGGGTGTTCCTTCAGGGAGAATGTGTGTTGGAGTTGTCATCAGCTAGGTCATCGTTCAGCAAGTTGTCAGGCGTCAAAGGGCGCAAGTTCCGGGACAGGGTCAGGGGCGCGTTCAGCATCTGTTGGGGGTTCCACAGCCTCAAGTGGACAAAAGAGAAAGAACCCGCCGAGTGCGGAAGCCAGGGCCTTTCAGATGACAGTTGAGGCCTCAACTAATAATGATGATGTCATAACCGGTATGTTCTTGATCAACTCAATACCTGCTAGAGTATTGTTTGATTCAGGTACAAATAGGACATTTATGTCTATAGATTTCTGTACTAAGTTAGGGTTACCTGCTATTGTGCTGCCTGAGCCTGTTAGAGTAGAGGTAGTTGACGGTAAGACGGTTCTAGTCACAACGTATGTGTCTGGAGATAGTATAGAAATTGATGGTAGACCGCTTGCTATGTCCTGTTTAGTGTTGCATATCCCAAGTTTTAATGTAGTGTTCGGGATGAACTGGATGAGCCTGTATAAGGCCCACATTAAGTGTGATAAGAAGATTGTGACCTTTCGTTTGAATGATGGAACCCGTATTGTGGCCCGAGGGGAACAAAGTGGGTTCAGTTTTCCATTGATTTCTATGATGAAAGCGAAGAAGTCACTTTCTAAGGGGTGTGAATCTTTTATGGCCTATGTTATTGATGCTAAGATAGAGAAGAGATCTGTTACTGATATTCCAGTGGTTTCGAAATTTCCTGAGGTGTTTCCTGATGAGTTACCGGGATTGCCGCCGGTAAGAGAAGTAGAGTATAAAATTGAGTTGGTTCCGGGAACAACTTCAGTGGCTAAGGCTCCTTATAGGTTAGCACCTTCTGAAATCAGAGAAATGATGTCTCAGATACACGAATTGTTAGACAGAAGGTTTATAAGACCGACTTCTTCGCCGTGGGGTGCGCCGGTGTTGTTTGTAAATAAGAAAGACGGTACTCTGAGAATGTGTATAGATTATCGAGAATTGAATAAAAGAACGGTTAAGAATAAGTATCCGTTGCCTAGAATCGATGATCTGTTCGATCAGCTTCAGGGTGCGTCGTACTTTTCGAAAATAGATCTTAGATCCGAGTAACATCAGGTTTGGGTTGCAGAATCAGATATACCGAAGACAACGTTTAGAACGAGATATGGGCATTACGAGTTCTTGGTTATGCCATTTGGTTTGACGAATGCTCCAGCAGTTTTCATGGATCTAATGAACAGGATTTGTAAACCGTACTTAGATCAGTTTGTTATTGTGTTTATCGATGATATACCGGTGTATTCAAAGTCAGAGGCTGATCATGCGACGCATCTTCGATTAGTGTTAGAGTTATTAAAGAAAGAACAGTTATATCCTAAGTTCTAGAAGTGTGAGTTTTGGCTTCGAAAGGTGTAGTTTCTGGGTCATGTTATCTGTGAGGCAGGTATTAAAGTGGATCCGTCGAAAATAGAAGCGGTAATGGATTGGAATTCGCCAAAGACGCCGACAGAAGTTAAGAGTTTCTTAGGTCTTGTGGGTTATTATCGCCGATTTATAAAAGATTTTTATAAAATAGCGGGTCCGTTGACTAAATTGACCAGAAAAGACGTAAGTTTTCGATGGAGTGACCAACATGAACATGCTTTTCAGACGCTTAAACAGTTGTTGTGTCAGGCTCCAGTGTTAGCGTTGCCAGAGGGTTCAGACGACTTCGTGGTTTATTGTGATGCGTCTATTGCCAAGTTGGGGTGTGTACTGATGCAGAGGGATAAAGTTATCGCGTACGCTTCTCGTCAGTTAAAGACACACGAACGTAATTATCCGGTTCATGATTTAGAAATGTCCACAGTGGTATTTGCGTTGAAGATTATGGAGACACCACCTATACGGTACAAAGTGTGTGATATGTACAGACCATAAGAGCCTCCAATATATTTTCACGCCAAAAGAACTGAATATACGACAGAGACGATGAATTGAGCTTATAAAAGACTACGGTTATGAAATAAAATATCACCCGGGTAAAGCAAATGTTGTTGCTGATTTAAGTCGTAAAAAGACCGTAGAGACCGTGAAATTTATGAGAACCGAAATAGTTTCAGACCTTATTAAACAAATAAGACAAGTTCAAGCATAAGCTTTATTTTAGGAGAATTTAAAGACTGAATTGATGACCAAAATAAAAGACCAATTGACTCCCGATTCCAGAGGACTTAAGACATTTAACAACCGAATTTGGGTGCCTATGGTTGGAGATTTAAAGAAATTGATCTTAAATGAAGCACATAAATCGAGGTTGACTGTCCATCCGGGTAGTACCAAGATGTATAATGACTTAAAACCGATGTATTGGTGGCCCACGATGAAGAAAGATGTTGCTCAGTTGGTAGAAAAGTGTCATATTTGTGCACAGGTTAAGGCCAAACACTAGAAACCCTATGGTTCGTTACAGCAGTTGAAAATTCCAGAGTGGAAATGGGATCATATTACGATGGATTTTGTAACTAAATTACCTAGATCTCAGAGAGGTAATGATATGATATGGGTAATTATTGATTGACTGACGAAGAGTGCACATTTCTTAGCAACAAAAGAGACAGCTTCGTTGAGTACTTTGGCAGAATTATACTTGAGAGAGATAGTTAGTCGACATGAGGTTCCGTTGTCTATCGTATCCGACAGGGATTCTAGATTTATGTCTAACTTCTGGAACAGTTTACAGAAAAGATTGGGAACGAGGGTAAATCTAAGTACATCATATCATCCACAGACCGACAGTCATAGTGAACGTACAATACAGACACTAGAGGATATGCTTAGGTCCTACGTGTTAGAGTACGGTGGTCCATGGGATATACATCTACCGTTGATCGAGTTCGCTTACAACAATATTTATCATTCGAGTATTGGTATGCCGCCTTATGAGATGTTGTATGGTCGCAAATGTAGAACGCCGACTTGTTGGTTAGAAGCCAGAGAGAAACAGTTTGCAGGTCCAGAATTAGTTCAGATAACAGCTGACAAGGTAGCGATAGCACGTGAAAAGTTGAAAGCGGCACGTGACAGACAGAAAATGTATGCCGATCCACGTAGACGTCCAGTAAATTTTGAGGTGGGTGATCGTGTTTACTTGAAAGTTTCGCCATGGAAGGGTGTTATTAGGTTTGGTAAGCAAGGTAAGTTAGCTCCAAGGTACATTGGGCCGTTCAAGATTATTTAGAGGATTAATGATCAGACGGTTGTGTTAGAGCTTCCAGCAGAGTTAGCAGGGATACATAACACTTTCAACGTGTGTTACCTTAGGAAGTGTAAGGTTGATGATGAGACGCAACTGGTTCTGTTAAGTGATTTGAGGGTTGACTTAAATCAAAATTTAGTTGAAGAACCGGTTAGGATAGTTGATATAAAGGTAACTAAGCTGAGAAAGAAGGAGATCCATATGGTGCTTGTTGAGTAGAAGCATAGTTTAGGATCGAACCTTATGTGGGAGACCGAAGAGCTGATGAAGGCTCGTTATCCACGTCTATTTGATCAAGACCAGATTCCGAGGATGGAATCTCTTTAAGGGGGTTGGATTTGTAACATCCTCAGATCGGGCCCAGATGTAAGATGACATTTTTGCCCTTAGGTATAATTGTGTGGTTAATTATGCTTTTATTTTAATATAATGTTTATTATTATTTTATTATTTGGTTAAGACCAGTTTGTGACAAGGGTCACAGAACGGGTTCGTTTATTTAATTTGGACTCCGTTAGGGCAATCAAATTAAGTACGAAAGTTATCAGATAACTGGTAAATACCCGTGTGTGATGGGGTATGGTATTTAACATAAATATATAAGCAAGAATTCAACCTTTTCTCTCATTTTTCTTGAATCTTCTACACACACCGTACCTACTTTTCTTCTACTTTCAAACCCTAGATTCACCAAAACTTGTTGTTGATCTTTAATTTAGTTGGAGATCAGTGTCTAGTCATTTCTTGTGTTCTAACAAGGTATTAATCGTTCCAATTCGTGCTTGAATCTGTGTCAAAATGGCTTTTAAAATTAGGTTTTTATTAAAGTAGGTTTTGATGTCAAATTGGTCTAATTTAATGTTGTTTGAGTATGAAATTTGTGGGTTTAAGTCCCAAAAGGTTTTTTCCAAGAGATGTAACCATTTTCAAGGTCAAAAAACGAGTCCAAAATCGAGATTTGGTGAATTGGGGATGAAACCTGTCAGTTTTCTACTGCTGCTGCTCGATGAACAGAACCGTACGGTTTCAGCTTGCAACCGCACTGGTACACGTTGCAACCGTACGGGTGCATGTGCAACCGTACGGATGCAGTGGTGTGGTGCAACTGGGCAAAAAGTGTGAAACCGTACGGATGCACTATGCAACCGTACGGATGGACTTGCAACCGTACGGATGCATGTGCAACCGTACAGATGTAGATAAGTGATGCAGTATTGTGTAATTTAGTTGTTTTCTAGCCGTTATACTGTCCGCGTGACTTATGATGATCAGGATGTAAATTCTGAAAATGCATAAGTGTTAGTGGACTTTTATCGGCGCTTTTTGTGACTGATTTACGGTACTGTGCTGTTTTGTGTTAACCGACAGAAACTAACTTGATTTGCCTTATGTTCAGGTGATAAGGCTAAGGAAGCCGCTCAGTGATAGATTATCTGAGCTAGTTGCTGGTATTCGGTGAGTGGGTCTATCTCCAGATAGAGTATTAAGTAGCTGACACGCTACTTGTTCAGACTCTTTATTATTATGTTTATGCCTTGTATGATTACCATGTGTAGTTAGATATTGGCATGCTAGTTAGGATGATTGCATGACTGAATATCTGTGAAATTATGTGCGCACTGTTAGTTGGACACCAACCGAGGCGGCAAGGTTGGGAACCCACCCAGATGGCAAGGTAGGGTTGATGTGAGGTCGACTGTGGTAGCCTGGTCGGGTCATGGTGTTACTGATTGTTCAGTATAGCATAGAAGGAAGCATGTGTTGCGTCTGGACGGTTATGCAGTGGAGTCAGTAAAGCAGACTATCGGTAGACTGTAGCTTGATCAACTAAGTCGTGTGCTCGTACAAGTCGTCGATCCTCATATTGTCAGTTGTTGTTATATGCTAGTTCAGGACGTTAGCATATCTGTGGCCTTTGCATGTTTAGTTGCTTATGCTTGATTTGTTAGATAGTATCCATTCACTTAGCAGTTGTGCCAATTCCCCCACATTTCCACCCCTTTGCAGGTTTAGGTACTGCTGTTTAAAATGGGTGTTGTGGACGGGTTTGAAGACATGTTTGACTACGTGATTAACTCTGATGTTTTCAATTTTAATGATGTTTTCACGTAACACCGTTGTTGTATAAAGTTGGTTTGTAAACAAGGTTATGTAAACGTTAATTAAGGCTATTTTGGTAATTAAGTATTTACTTCCGCTGTGTTAAAAAAAATCAGGGTGTTACATAAAGATACATTTAAGTACAAAAACTTGAAATGAATAGTTTTGGTTGGTTCATTTGCGATATAAACCTACTACATTTCATAAAAGAGTTTTAATCAATGAAATAGTGTTCCCTCTTTATAATTATGATTTTAACGAAGTGGTAAAAAAAGGATTTTAGTTGTAATGCCTTTAAAAATGGGTCATGACAATAATTGGAAGATAAATCATATATGTAATTTCACGACTTGAACTGATATGACAAAACTATGTGTGGACGTATTAAGTTAAATACGATTCAAGTTTATGGTATTGAAACGCATGTTATTGTAAATAACATGGCTTGAGGATATGTCATCGTATGAGAAAATTCTATGTGCGAATTTAAGATATAACACTATAATGTAGAGTCTTTCAAGATTCACATATCGGTTGGTAGATATTTCTACCTTGGATGGTCCGATTAAGTGTTCGGAGTACTGGCTTGACAATACCGAGGTCAAGTTTGTAATAAAGGGATTATTTATATCCTTTAAAATGTTATAAGATTATGATGTTGTTATTTTGATTTATTTTGTGATATGGACTCCGGATAAGTCTAAGATAAACTCTTTTTCGAGACAATCAAAGAAACTTCATATATAAGTCACATACACTTTGTGATTATGAAGAAAGTGAAGTTGAATAACTGATAAGAGACTTAATAAGACACTTAGAATGATGTCTTAGTCTCAAGTGGATTTTGTCATGATACAAAAGACATGGTATGGGATTCCTTGTGAGAAAGCTATGGAGAATTTGAATGATGTCTCTTCGAATCTCTTGTATTGGTCTTGAAGTTTATAGCATGCTAGACTTAGACATATTAATAATGATCACCGCAGAGATCAATTAACAATGAATGCTCCATTTCTGTAGAATTGATGTTAAGACAATATCAATATTAAATTCAGTAATTGAAATATTTAATATATTGTGAAACTAAAACAGTGATAACAATGGTGTGAATTATTTCCATTGTATATGGAATGAGATTCGAAGTATGAAGTTGAAGATAATTTTTAAACATAAAGATAGCTATCTTTATTATATTATCTTGATCAATTATTTTGGAATTGCCAAAAGAGAATTCAGATTTACAAATATAATTTGAATGCGAAAATTTATTTAGTTTTCTAAATTCGACGTCTCTAGGTCAAACCTAAGTTTTTCAAAGGGAGTTTATTCAGTGATTAGTAGACTTCCTAGTCCATTTCTAAAAGTGACAAGTATGAGGCTAAGCCTATGGCTTTTTATGATTCGACTGAGGTAGCCATACATGATCAGTAGACATTCATGCTGAATCATCTATGTGAGAGAGAAGTGGGATCGCTTCGAAAGGTATTGTTGGGCAAAATACTTAATGGATCTTGTATAACAAGGCTAGTGTTTCAGGACCATAATGAACATGACTATCAGGACTTGACTTTGTTAATAAGAGTCTTGTGTAAAGCGTATAGTCGCCTACACAAACGGCAGACGAGTTCAAAGACATCGTCTACTCAGATCCAGTAGACTAAGTGTGTTTCATGAGCCAAGATTCAAAGGGTAACACATACATATCGTATGCAGGATTCAATTGCTGAAATTTTGTTGGAACATGTGTGTTTTTTTCTAGATCGATTACTATTCACGTTTTGAAACTCAATGTGAAACGAGATTCACATCAACATTGGAATATATGGTTATGTAGTCGGTGACCAAGATTTCATAACAACAAGTTATATTTTCAAAGTAGATTTTAAGTGAATGAGATCGATGCATAAAGTGATGTTTAGCGCCAAGATGAATGAAAAATTGTGTTATTGATACTCTTAATTATCAATTTCGATCATGTGGCGGATTGTTGGAAAAATTTGAATAAAATCAATGACACGAAAATTAGAAGTTACTACTTAATATGATATATGTTATAATTAAATGTGACTTTTCATTATTTCATAACATACGAGTATTATGACTTTTTTTTAACAACAATACGAGATCATCCAGGGAGATTTAGCCACTCACGCATTCATCTCCCACAGTTGTATAACCCGCCCCCAACTGTTGCCCAGGAGAAAACCCAACCCAATTTGAGGGCATGGGCGATAAAACCGCCCCTCCCCTTGCCCCTGCGATGCGATGTACAGAAGACACCCTTAGGTGGAATTTAAACCACCGAAGCTTGGCGTGAGTGGTAAGGGGTGGGATTCAACTTGGAGTACTGCCAACCCAGGTTCAATTCCTACTTCAAGCAAGGAGTTTCCAACCTTTGTTGGTACTGCCAACATCAATGCGATTTGGGAAGGTCTTTGGGGGGGTTTTCCAACCTTCGATGGTACTGCCAACATCGTCGCGAATTGGGTTTCCTCCTAACGCGTGTGTAGGTGACAAATGAGAGCATTCGATGTCGATATCGCCGTTCAAAAAAAGGTGGAATTTAAGGGTAAAGGGGCAATTTGTGTGCGATGTTGAACCCCACGGAAGTTGAACTCCAGCCCTCTCGTTAAGAGAGGCAGTAGATGGAGAAATTGTTTTAAGGGAACCGTGTTAAACACGGACCTCAGCTTCTCTTTGTAAGATGATTCATATATCATTTTACATATTTTTGATACACCACTTATTTCATTATATTTGATTGGATTCATTATTATAATATATATAAATATATAAAAATATAAAATATATTTTCAGGTACTATTTTCAACACAAATATCTAAATTATACAAAGTACAAACCCCTTAGACCATAAATAGTGGAGCGTGGTCACCATCGGAACACCACCATCACGCCACCATAGCGCCGCTGTGGGGCGTGATGGGGCAAAAAAATCTTAGGCGCGATGAAGCCATCACCGAGAGTGTTCTGATTTTTGCTTTGTTCTGATTGGTTGTTCGAGCATATATCCGTTGTGATGTTGGAGTATGTAGCCGTTGCAAAAATAAAATTGTAATAAATTATTTAAATAATAAATTTTTTATAACTCTATAAATAGTTAAATACAATACATCCCATTCCATTTGTTCTCGCAAAACACTCATTTCTCTACAACTACATGGAGTATTTACTTTCATGTTTAATTTTGAGATTATCAATATTGACTAAATATATACGGAGTATTTACTTTTAAAGAATGTTTAATTTTGTATAACAAGAAGAGTTGTATTCCTTTGAAACCAAAAATTTGCTTGAAATTCAATGGACCAATCAGAGCGCGACATGTGGCGCGACAATCACATGTGATTGGAAAAAAAATTAAAAAAAAATTTTGAAATTTTTTTTTTATGAATTTTTTTTTTTTAAATTTAGCATGTCAAATCCAATCACATGTGATTGTAAAACCCAATCACATGTGATTGTGGAACTCAATCACATGTGATTCTGCATATCAAATCCAATCAAATGTGATTAAAAAAAATTACAATTTTAAAAAAAAAATCAACTGGAAACATACTTTAATTCGGTGATTTGATCAAATTTGTTAGCGTTTCGTGATCATATCTTCAAAATGTTAGACGTTAATTCGGTGATTTGATCAAGTTTTGATCCAAAACTTGGTGTTTGAAGGTTTTAGCACAAATTTAGTGAAATTCGTCATTATTCGTCATTTTACTGAATTTTATTTTTCAATCACATGTGATTGGATTTGGCATGCAATAATCACATGTGATTGGGTTTTACAATCACATGTGATTGGCATGCCCAATCACATGTGATTTACTGCATGTCAAATTTAATCACATGTGATTGAAAAAAAAAATTGAAAAAAAAATTTCGAAAAAAAAGTTTTTTGAAATTTTTTTTTCGAAAAAAAATTTTTGAAATTTTTTTTCGAAAAAAAAAATTTTTTTGAATTTTTTTTTTCAATCGCATGTGATTATCGCGCCACGTGTCGCAATCTGATTGATTCCTTAAATCTCAACTTAAAACTTGGTCTCATTTGAATATTCCTTATAACAAGAAACTCAAACCACCTCTTAATGAGTTAATGGTAGTGTTGATTCTGATTTTAATCAAAGACTATTGATAACGCCAAATAGTTGCCGGAGAATTTAATTTGCAAGTCCTCTGCAGAGGTGGCTGGCTATTTGTAGTGTTTACAGTCACTGACAAATCTAAAAAAAAATTGACAGAACTAAAAATTGATATCTTTTTTTGGGTATATCCAGGTCATCGAAATTTAACATAAAAATCTTAAAAAAATAATTAACATGAGGAGCAGCTAACTCAGTTTCTCTGAATCTGCCCCTGCTTACAGTCGAGGTGACTATCAGTTTTTTGGTGATGGAAGGTTGGTTGGACATACAATCGCCGATGGTGGTGATCTAACGAATTAACCTCAACTTAATTTAATTTAAATATATAGTGTTGAGTGCGAAGAATTAAACAAAGAAGTTGTGATGTGGTTTAGCGGTTGGTGGCCAGCCTTCTTTAGGGGAGGTCAGAAGTTCGACCCCCGTTGGCTACATATTAAAAACACAATTTCATCACTGCACCTTTACCCTGCAGTGATGGGGGCGGGGTTATTATCGCTGCATCGGCATAGTCGAAACGGGAGATGATCGAAACTGGTCGTTTAGTCCCCCTCGGCTGATCCCAATCGCTGTCCCAAAAAAAAAAAAAGAATTAAACAAAGGAAAGAGAGCTGGGAACACGAAAAATATAGTGAAAAATCTCTGGTTAAAAAAGAGTTAAACAAAGGAAAGAGAGCTGGGAACACGAAAAACATAGTGAAAAATCTCTGGTTTGCGCTCGTGGAGTAAACTTTTCTCCATGTTTTGGAGTTGAGATATAACCACGTTAAATCCTGTGTCATTTATGTTTATCGCTTTATGCCTTATTAATCGTTTATCGTTCGTGGGTTAGTGATTAGATAAATCATTTGTGTTGGTTGGATCCTACGATTCCTAAGATATAGTACAAGTAATAATATAAAATCAAAATTTTCATTTATTTTCCCATTGGATTCTTGAAAATGGGGTGTACGGTGTCGAATAAAACTATGATAACTAACATGGTATCTGTCTAAGGACTATGGTGGTTTTTAAATTATTACTGTATATGGTTTTTGTTTTTAGCTTTTTAGTCCTTTTAAAAACCAAAACTACCATGATTAGGTTATGTGGATCTATCTATCTACTCCGTATCTATTATATACAGTAACGAAAAAAATTCTAATACTACGTAATACATTATACATATTGCACGTTACAATATGCCAAAATGCAATCTAGTAAGTTGCAATGTTCTGTTGCAATATATGCGGAAAACCAAGTTGCATATGATTGGATAAGAGGAGTAGAAAAATAATTGAGTTAATTATACTATTGGTCCCTATGATTTATTTAAAATTATAGCGGTAGTCCTTTTCTTTTTAAAATTATACTGGTAGTCCTTGTGGTTTTTAAAATGCACAATGGTTGTCGAAAATCTAACGCCGGATAATTGGTTCCCTATGACTAACGACCTTTAAATAATTTCGTTAAAATCAATCACATGACTAGCATGTGACGGGTATAATTCGCTGTATCCTTTGTATTTCCCCTTTTTTCCTACACCCACCTTCATCTCCCCCATCAAACAAACTTAAATCCTCCATTTCTTTATCAACTGCAGAAGAGATACTAAACACAATTGGTTACGATTAAAACACAAATCTGAAGCGTACCTATATTTCAAGACACATTGACTTTATTTCCTAAATCTGTTCAAAAACCATCACCTTTTTTTCACAATTGCTTATTATTTTAAAGGAAGGTTTCCAAATCTAATCAAGAACCATTGACTTTATTTCCCAAATCTGAAACGTACTTATAATCTGAAACG
This sequence comes from Rutidosis leptorrhynchoides, assembly GCF_046630445.1. Lineage (NCBI taxonomy): Eukaryota > Viridiplantae > Streptophyta > Magnoliopsida > Asterales > Asteraceae > Rutidosis > Rutidosis leptorrhynchoides. Next base: position 320,677,555 of record NC_092340.1, read on the forward strand.
AATTTTGGATATAAACTTCTTACAAAAATTGAATCCAAACCCAAAAACCAAATCAGATCTGAAACGAAAAACGCCAAAACTGAAACTATTGAATATCTAAATAAACGAATAGGGAAGAAAAAAAGGAGTGTGGTGGTGTTGAAACCGCCGACGGCGTCGGAGTTGATGAAGTCACCACCGAAATTGCTGCCGGAGTTGATGAAGTGACTGTCGACTTTGCTGCCGGAGATGATGAAGTCACCATTAATCCTAGATTTTTTAATTTTGGAGATGGATGTGAAGATGTAAATTAAGGTTTATGCATTACAAAATCTTTAAATAAAATACATACGCATATATATTTACACAACAAGCCACTTGATTCTTGAGAAACCCACCCACCCATTTTGCATAAATGAAGCTACTAAGTTTCAAATATCGATTGCAGGGAAATATTATATTATATTCTATTTATTTAATTGTAAAAAAAATGTAAGATCTTAATATACATATATGGGAATCGAATACTTCAAAGCTTATGATACATAGGAAAGTGATTTGATTTGGAGTTTATAGTTTATGTTTTTGATTTCGTAGGGAAGTTGTTTAGGTCGAAGAAGATGAAAAAGGGAAAACTTTAGAGATCCATCATGTTAAAAAAATGTTTAAAGACCTCGAATGATATATCAGGTGAACTGCAGGGACGCTTCATGTAATATTCTCTTTTTAAAATGCGCAGTTATAGTCCTAAACATAACGGCAGTTAATTTGTTTCGTTAATCAACTAACCGATATTAAGTTTTGGATCAAGACTATGCATTTTAAAAACCATAGGTACCACTGGTATAACTTTAAAAAGATAAGGACTACCGGTATAATTTTAAATAAACCACAGGGACCAATTGCATAATTAACTCAAAATAATTATATTTTTGAGATAAAAAAAAATACATTTTCATTTAGCTAAGTGGCAATATCCCGAGATTTTCCTTGACTTCCTAGATATAACCGGGTGAGTGGTTTATGGCCTCTATAAATGACCTTAATACCGATGTTAAAAAAATATATATGTGATATTAAAAGCTGAATTAACATCTAGTTTCGTATTTCTTTGTGGGCTCCTTTTGAGCTTCTCATCGTTGTACCAAATTCTTTTAGTGAATAAAACTTTGATCTTTCAAAAAAAAAAGACACAGAATTAAACGAGCAACCTATTGATGTAGTCTCTCTGTCCTAGATCTATTGTCATGTTTTGACTTTAAAGATTTTTTTTTTTCAACTTTGACTTTGAATTATTTGTTATGTGTTATATAATACTTAATGAACGTTATACTGTTAAAATATATATTCAAAAACCAATCCATTGATATAAATTTCATCGAACAAAAATATATAATGCAAAAAAAAAATAAATAAAGTCAAAGTTGAAAGAAAAATGCCCTAAAGTCAAAACAGTAAAATAGATTTCGGACAGAGTTTTTATTCTGGCTTGAATGGTCATATTGGTGTCAATGTTTTCCAAACGTCCCGAGTGCAACCCTTCATTTGACTTTTTTTTTTTAATTAATTCTTTCTGATTTGTAAACACGTGTCCTTTTAAGAATTATTTTCGACCCCCGTGTTTCTGATGTGGCTATTGTTTATCCCGTTATTTATGTTAGTATGTTTTTTTTTTTCAATATATCTTTTTCAAAATTTCTGTCGTAGGCGATTACTCTTTTGCCAACTGCATGCTATCGTCGTCGTCGATTTAAAGGGATTACATTGTCGATTCGCTCACTTTTATATCTTTCTATCTGTAAGTGCAAGCGTTAGTTGACGTTTTCTGCTTTTTGTATAGATTTATAATTCCCGTATATGCGCCTTTTTTGCATATATGTGTCCAGTAGCTAACGTTGCGGTAATAAGGTATTAGTCATCGTTTCTTTTGATTAGTTGCTTGAGTATTTGTTAGTTATAGTTATTTCAGTTCTTTCAGGTCCTGTGTTGTTTATGATATATATCAAGTATCGTTTGCAAATAAAGGTATATTCTGCATTGTTGTTCAAAAAGGCAAGACTATGTTGATGGGAATTGGAAGTTTTCAACTTTGGGTATGATATGTTTACTTTATATACACATGTATCTTTATGCCTTTTGTCTATATAGACTTTGTGAAATATACATACATTGTTTATGTCTTATCTTTTTAATTGATGCATGTTTATGTTTATATATATCTTTATATTTTAATGTGCAGGTTTAACACGTTTTAACTAAGACATTAGTTTATTGCAGTCGTGCTTGCACTTACTGTGATGCTGTGTTTTGGTATGAAGAGCACCTTCGGCCATTTTTAACGGGATTTCATTATCATCTTCGTTGTGAAGGTGGCCGTGTTGACTTAGATAGAGAAATGGAACCTCCACATGCGATTAAGGAGCTCTTGAATAGTAAGAGTTATATGGAGAACATATGAACAATTACATGTCCAAATATACCATTGGATAGGTTTTTTATGCCTTGAAGAATAAGATCCTCAACGGTTTCCTGCAATCACACACACACACACATATATATGACATGGCCAATGAGATTACCAATTAATCGAAGTTTTAAATAGACATAACAAGTTGGTAAAAATTTTCAGATTAAGAGATGGAATGAATGAAGTGGAAATACATAACTTTCAGATCAGATTATATAGTGTGGTTGAGGTAATAAGACAATATGAACTACTCCCTCGTCCCATATTTATTGTCACCAGACAAAAAACACACAGTTTAAGAAAATCCCACTAACTTCATTTCTCCACCAATGAAATATTTTCTCTCTCCAGATCCACCAATGAAATATCTTCTTTCCTTTCCATTTATGAAAGTGGACAATTAATTTAGGACATCCCAAAATGGAATAGTGGACAATAATATAGGGACGGAGGGAGTACTACGCTAGGATTAAATAGTGTGGTTGATGTGCTAAAATACAACCAAAATATTGAGAACTAAACTAATCATATTAACACATAAATCAGGCAACTATTCATGATCAATGCAGTAAAGATATAGCAAGCACAAGCTTCACTTCACAGGGAGCAGTTAAATTTTTGGATCTAAAACTAATAATTCACTACTAGAAAATCTGAAATTACCGACGGCAAAATCTGTCCCTAATCCGTCCCAAAACACGTTTAGCGACGGATTTCCGACGGATTTAGTCCGACCCTAAAATCGCCCTCGGTAAAAATTAGGGACGGATTTTGTGACGGCAGTAAAACTTAGTGACATATTTTCGACGACAGATTTAGCGACGGATTTGCATCAGATTTGCGTCGGATATTCATTAGGTCTTTCTGACGCATTTGGGACGGATATATTAGGGACGGATATATTAGGGACGGACATATTAGGGACGGACATACTTACCGTCGGATTAACGACAACGGATTTTAGCGACAACTTAACGACAGTGGCTTTAGCGACGGATTAGCGATGGTAGATTTTAGCGACGGATTAGCAATGACAGATTTTTGTGACAGATTAGCGACCGAATTGTACCGACAGAATTTACCCTTCCTAATCCGTCGCTAATGTAAAAAAATATTTTTTCTTATAATTTGCACATGTTATGAATGTCTGCAATTGTCCTATAATTTTCAATGTATCCAACAAATAAAATTTATATCATTTCACCTTTATTCATCGGTGCACCAACAATGACGGTAGCGTAACATTATTCTCATTACCATTTATTTAAATTTTACTGTAAACACTTTTTAACACAAATAAATTAACAAAAAAGAAACTATTATAATAAATAATAATACGGAGTAATAAATTGCACAAGGTTACATGATACAACAAAACATACACAAAGTACAACAAAATAAGCACAAACTACGAGTCTTTTAAGAGTCGTGGTCGGAAAAATGCACCACCTAGTGGTCGCCGGAGTTCATGTCGGTCGAAAAAATAAAAACAGAACCAACAGATACGGTGGTGGTGGATGTCGGTGGTAGTGGATAGAGGTGCTGGATTACGGTGGTGGCTGGTATAGATTGATGGCAGAGTTGGATGACGGAGGTAGCCGGAGATGGTGCTTGAAAATAGAAGTTCAAGATTTTGTACTTTTTAAGTTTCAAGATGAAGAAAGAAGATATAGAAAAATGGAGAGTAGAGAGGATTGATTGAGAGATACGGAGTATTAGAAAAGCTTATCACAAGTGGGATTTAGAAATTAGAAATCTGAAAATAAGAAGCTTTCTATTTTAGTGGTTGACATCCGTTTGATGAAATTTAATCAGACGGTAGATTTGTAGCTAAAATGGCAATCCGTGTGATGTGTTTTCACCAATCACCATAACTTGCTCCATTGCTTTTACATCTATACTATACTATACTCCATGTTACTCACTATTATTGGAGTATTTATATTTATATATTTATATTTATATTATAATTATAAATATATTATTATATTAATTAATTTATATATTTGTATTTGTGTATATATCGTTCCATTAGTACTTATATGTGTTATTTCGTGCTCATAAACTCGATAAATTTCAATTATAAAAAACATTTGTCCCAAATCCGTCCCTAATTACCGACGGATTGGGGACGACCATATATTTATATATTTTTTTTTTTAATTACGATTTAGTTGAAAACGTATAAACACTCATATCTAAATGCATTTATATTAATTAATAAACATTTTAAAAATGCTAAGTAACGTATGAATGCAAACACACGTACGGGTATGGATATATATTCACTAACAACGATTATGGAATATAAAAACATTACATCAATGATATACATGCGACAAATGCATAATATATTGATGTATGTATGTCATATTTGATAGTAAAAGTGTATTTTAAGATATTTTGGTACTTATACGTGTTCATTCGTGCTCGTAAACTCAATAAAATCTCAATTATTAAAAACATCCGTCCCAAATCCGTCCCTAATTACCGACGGATTAGGGACGGCCATATATGAATATATATTTTTAAATAACGATTTAGAGGAAAATACAGACACTCATTCCTAAATGAATCTATATTAGTTAACAAACATTTAAAAAATACTAAGTAGCGTATAAATGCAAACACATGTACGAGTATGCATATATCCACTAACAACGATTATGGAACTTATATATAAAAACATTATATCAATGATATACATCCGACAAATGCATAATATATTGATGTATATATGTTATATTTGATAGTAATGTGTATTTTAAGACATTTTGGTACTTATACGTGTTCATTCGTGCTAGTAAACTCGATAAAATCTCAATTATTAAAAACATCCGCCCCAAATCCGTCCCTAATTACCGACGGATTAGGGACGGCCATATATTTATATTTTTTTAAATAACGATTTAGAAGAAAATGCTTATACACTCATTCCTAAATGAATCTATATTAGTTAACAAACATTTTAAAAATACTAAGTAGCGTATAAAAGCAAACAAACGTACGAGTATGCATATATCCACTAACAACGATTATGGAACTTATATATAAAAACATTACATTAATGATATACATGCGACAAATACATAATATATTGATGTATATATGTCATATTTGATAGTAAAAGTGTATTTTAAGATATTTTGGTACTTATACGTGTTCATTCGTGCTCGTAAACTCGATAAAATCTCAATTAATAAAAACATCCGTCCCAGATTCGTCCCTAATTACCGACGGATTAGGGACGACCATATATTTTTATGTTTTTTTAAATAACGATTTAGACGAAAATGCTTAGACACTCATTCCTAAATGAATCTATATTAGTTAACAAACATTTTAAAAATACTAAGTCGCATATAAATGCAAACACACGTACGAGTATACATATATCCACTAACAACGATTATGGAACTTATATATAAAAACATTAGATCAATGATATACATCGGACAAATGCATAATATATTGATGTATATATGTTATATTTGATAGTAAAAGTGCATTTTAAGGCATTTTTGTACTTATACATGTTCATTCGTGCTCGTAAACTCGATAAAATCTCAATTATTAAAAACACCCGTCCCAAATCCGTCCCTAATTACCGACGGATTAGGGACGGCCATATATTTATATATTTTTTTAAATAACGATTGAGACGAAAATGCATAGACACTCATTCCTAAATGCATCTATATTAGTTAACAAACATTTTAAAAATATTAAGTAGCGTATAAATGCAAACAAACGTACGAGTATGCATATATTTACTAACAACGATTATGAAACTTATATATAAACACAATAGACCAAAGGTATACATCCGAAAACGTATAATATATTGATGTATATTTGTTATATTTGATAGTAAAAGTGTATTCTAAGACATTTTGGTACTTATACATGTTCATTCGTGCTCGTAAACTCGATAAAATCTCAATTATTAAAAACATCCGTCCCAAATCCGTCTCAAATTACCGACAGATTAGGGACGAATTTATGGACGTAGCTAATCTGTCGGTAATCTGTCTCAAAACTTATATTTAGGGACAGATTACCTACGGATGAGTCGCCGTAGTTAATCCGTCGCTAAGTCGTCGCAAATGTGCTTTTTATGAGTTCGTTGGAAAGTCGTCGGGAATTCGTCGATAATTAGGAACGGAATTATAAGCCGTCGTAAATCCGAAGCTAATTCCAGATTTTCTAGTAGTGATTATTCTAAATAAATTGGTGGGTGGTGTGGGGTGGGTGTTGGGGGGGGGAGGTTAATTCAAAACTAATTAAACTAAGTAACGCAAATTAACAAATAGGAATTCAGATGAGATAGAGGCATTTACTTAGGTGCTGTTTGTTTTTAAGATATTTTTGTCTGAAGATCTGCGGACCATGTCTGTTAAGAAGATGTGGTCTAAAGGTCTGTATGCTGAATAATGAAGACTGTTTGTTTTTATGTCTGCAACATAACTTAATTCTGTCTGCAGCACTTAGAAGCACACTTCTAAGTCTGCGAGGATGCAGACATAATAAGACATTATTTTATCTTAAGTCTTCAGAAAAACAAACTGTCTGCAGTAAAAACGTCTGTGGGCGCGCAGACATAAGACATAATAAGGTCTGCAAACAGGAAAACAAACAACACCTTAGATTCAATTTCTTAGGATTCGGGTTGCTTTTATTAAGACCGCTATAATCATTTCCCTAAGTGTAACTGTCGTTAACCTAGTTCATTAATCAATTATTAATTAGTAAGCTAAGCTGGTTTTCCTCACTTAGATACTAATTATAATGAAAATGTAAGTTAATGTAACAACCCAACCCAATACATTACAAAAACCATTGTAAATTCGTGACAAAAAAAAAATTTTGCTGACTGACCATCTGCGCGCCGCGCGGATACCCTTGCGCGCCGCGCAAATACGGGCTGTCCCCGGTGCACTTTAATGCGAAAAAGATGAGGTGCTTCCCGACACATTTGGCCAAAACGCTTTTAACCGTACGTTAATATATGTAAAACTAGCACATAACTAAGGTATGAACGAGTTTTACAAAGTGGGGCCCACACGTGCCCAAAATGCCATTAAGTGTAAAAATACAAGTTTAATACAAATGAGAGTTTCGACCACAAAAAGTTTAATTGCCAAACGACACAACGAGCATGGTGTTTGGAGTTAAACTACCCAAGTCTCGGTCAAACTCCAAGCCATAACCAAAAGCGCTTCCTAATCATCAAAGCGGGAAACTCAATCCAAGGTAATGCCCTTACCCTTATCCACACACGAACCTATAAAAAGGTAAACAACGAGAGGGTAAGCAAAGCTTAGTGAGCACAATAATTATACATACACATATATAATCTACTTACTTGCATCACTTACACAACATCATACTCGGTTTAACAATTCGACAATCATGCAACAATATTATGCATATACCATAAACCGCAAATCCACAAGTAGCTAATAATACAAAAGCATACGATTCATAAATAAATACTTTCAATACATAACTCACGCAACCTTGGTTAACCAATTCGAACAAGGGAAACGGTACATACAAGACCGTTGGAGTTCATAACATCCGTTAGTGCTACTTAATCAACGCGTAGTCACTAATCCCCCGGGTGATGTCTTAAACAACGCGACTCACTCACCCTTTACAATGTGGCGTCTTAAACAACGCGACGATTCCACATGTCATTCAATACGATGGGTGGTGTCTTAAACAACGCGACATCCACTCCCATACATTGTGGTGTCTTAAACAACGCGACATCCACTTCTTTACCATGTGGTGTCTTAAACAACGCGACATCCACTTCTTTACAATGTGGTGTCTTAAGCAAACGCGACAATGCCACATTCATACGACATAAATAAATACATTATATACACATACGCATAATTATTCCACTCACCTTATGCCTTCGGTGATTATTAAACCAAGCTTGAGTTCCAAGGTAACGTACCTATTTTCACAAGCATATAATCAATCAACTTGGTCTAATCTTACAACCCACACCATCCTAGGTCATCTTGACCCATTTGGACACTTAACCCTAAATTGGGTCATTTTCACCAAAAACCCTAACGCTTGGCACTCAAGGCCTTCCTACACATTAGATCACTAGGTTTTATCACAAAACACAACCATTTACCAACCTTGGTCCAATTTTGACCCATTTGACTCAATAAAAGTCAATACACCCATTTTGGGTCATTTATACCCAAATCACACCCATTTACTCTTCCTTAAGGTGTTCTAACAAATTATTAGCCAATTAGGGTTTCATGACAACAATTAATACTTTTAAAACCCTAGCTAACCCATTATTGAGCCTACATGACCCAATTTACCCAAGAACACCCAATTTACCCAAAAATGGGTCTTAATGTTCATCTTCACACAAACCCTAACCCATACACGAAATCAAAACAAGAATTGAAAGTTAAGGCATACCACAACTATCAAAATGTAGCGAATGACGAGATGAACAACTTTAGAACTTGGACTTTAGCAAGAAACCCTCTTCTTCCTCTTCAAAGTGAGCTTTCCCTCTCTAAAACTCACTCTCTCACTAAAATAAATTGGGAGGTGATAAGGTTGGTGAACAAGGGAGTAAATGAGCTCCCAAACTACTGAACCAAGCATTAAACTCGGCCTTGATGTGAATTTACCAAAATACCCACGTTTAAATTTAAATAAAAACAAGGAATAGCTGGCAGCCGCGTTGCGCGGCGCGCAGACCCCAGTTCAGCAATGATTTTCCCCTTTTTAAATGTATGAAACATGAACTCCACAACTCTAGTCATATAATTACACATACAAACATTATGTACAATAATTACACGGGTCTTACAGTTAATAACGCTGGTTTCTCTCACAGTTCTTAAGAACACAATCAATCAATCTAATTACTCAAAAAAAAAAAAATTATGGGACTCTCCGTTATGTATAAGAAAGTTTAGCCCTTGTGGAATGTTAATATGCCTCCTTTTCCGACCGCTCCTATTGAAGAGCCGCCCATACCTTCATGTAGTAATGATGAGCTATATTATATTTGAATTATTATGGCAATCGAAAATATTTTATTATTTCACATAGCTTTCCAATACATGTAAAATTAGATTATAGTGTTTATAAAGCTTTAAAACCTGATAAGACGGTCAATTTTGACAACTGTTTACCAAAACGAGACGTGCCTTATATAGAAATTCATTTACTCGATTAGTAATATTTAAAAATCCAATTTATCAATCTCATAGACAAGTTTTTTTAATATTAATTTACAGTTTCAAACACAATCTCAATTAACGTCAAACATAATTCAGTTGACCATATCTTTTAATCCGTTCATCGAAATCACGCGATTTCTAAATGAAAAGTTAATAATTTTTCGCCAGCTTTCCAAAAACATGCATATCATATACTTTTTATCAGTAGCATATGTATCAAATTCATGATTCATCATAAACTATCTAATGACGAAATTTAGCATACAAGCATGTACAAACATATATATACTCGAGCACTGGACATGGATACACTATTAATATATAAAAGATAAGATATGAATGCTTACGTATCAATATTGTGATTCAATATTGCAAAAAAGTACGTAGACTCAACGGAAATGATAAATACTAGTTTGACCTCATGAGCATACCCCCGATCAATACCCATAACCTCCATAGTTATAACCCATAATTTCTTTAGCTTTAACCCGCTCGAAAAACTTATTTTGAAATGACTCGAACATCACTTCGTCGTAGTATTTTATGTATAATAATAATAATACTTAATACTACTAATAATAATAATAATAATAATAATGATAAGATTAATAATATTAATATTACTCTTAAATATATATATATATATTTATAATTATACGGAGAAAATAATATAGAAGAAGAATGTGTGCTTAAACTGAATGAATTCGATCGAGCTTTATAGTGTGACCAGGCCAGAGGTGCCATGCGATCGCATGGCTCTCTAAGCCATTTCCCATGCGATCGCATGGGATGGTTTTACAGCTGACATTGTTTGTTTTACTCTGCCGACACATGTTTTAATTTATATAATATATTTAATCTTTATAATTATTTAAATATTATATTATATTTACTTGCATAGTTAATTTGTAAATTTAGTTTTAATGACTCGTACGTTGTCGGTTGACCAAAGTCCCGGTTCCGGTTTCTCGAACGCATTTTCGTACGCTTAGAAAACTTGTATTTTACGTTTCGCGACGTGTACCTTTATCAATAATTAAACTTATATCATCAATAATTATACTAATTGAAATGTAACTTATTCATTTGAGTGTTTTGGTCATTTGCTTCTTTAAATCAACGTCTCATTATTTAATAATATAAATTTAATAATATTATTTTAAATCAAATCGTTTTAAGATTATTTTATTTTATCACCTTGTAAAATATATATATACATTTTTATTTTGAAATAGTGTTTTACTGTAGTAAATAGTGATTTTCAAAAATACTGTAGCTTTTTGGGTACTGTAACAAATAGTGATTTTCGAAAACACTGTAGCTTTTTGGGTACTGTAGCAATTCAAAAATACTGTAGCAAATTAGTGTTTTACTTGTTCATCTTAAACGTTTTAGTTCACTTATCTAAATATCAATCGAATCAACAAACGAATGTTACTATCGTTTACTAAATAACTTGAAATTATATATATGTATATATCTTTATTTAATATACATAAATCAGTTTTTAAATACACATTGCAAGTTATTTATAATTAATTTTAATAATTAATATTCCAACTTATTGTGTGTATATATATATATATATACATATATATATATATATATACATATATATATATATACATATATATATACATATATATATATATATATATATATCTATTTACAAATAGATGTTCGTGAATCGTCGGTCAATAGTCAAAGGTTAACTGAATATATAACATTAGTTCAAAAATTTTGAGAATCAATATTACAGACTTTGCTTATCGTATCGAAAACATTAAATCATTTAAAGATAAAGTTTAAATTTGGTCAGAAATTTCCGGGTTGTCACAGTACCTACCCGTTAAAGAAATTTCGTCCCGAAATTTAGTTGGGATGGTCATGGATGACAATAAGTATGTTTTCATGACTTATCCGAGTTGAAATTTAAAGTTTTATCATCATTGAGTAATATGAATAAAACAAATTGTTTATGCGAAGTGTACGAGTGAAGTTATCACAAAAGAGTGAAATGAGAAAAAGTAAGTTTCGTCATATCTTTTGACGTAGATGGGTTGATTTTCGGAGTTCAAGAGATTTGGAGAAAATCTTCGTAATAAGATTTGATTCTTCGGTAATTAAGGAAATTATGATCCTCTTCGATTTAATGCGATGATCTGTCTCGATTTTCCTGTCTGATATTATACTATAAATCTACCCCCTTCATTTCCTTATTTTCACACCTCCCATTTTCTATTCTTTCTCTCTCAATTCATATTTCTAAAACATTCGTCATTATGCTCCATCTGATTCTAATTCTTGATATACTCCTAACCTTCATATCTGTCATCCTTCTTTTTCATCTGCCGCCGGAAGAATCTATTTTCTTCTACTATTACCTTGGGGTTATAATGTTTTCAATTCTTCCGTGTCTTTACGTTGCAATACATATTGATATACATGGTTTGTAATTTATGTATTGTTGTCAGGCTTTATATTTTCCCTTATATTTCGATGTTTCTGCTTCCGTCTTTCTATAATCATTGACATTCACAGTTAATGTTCTCTCCTATTTGCTGCGATTTATACTCCCATTTTTATTTTGGAGCTTCATGCTTTTGTTTTCTTCTTCTTCCCGACTTTAAGTCAAGCGAATAATGGTCCAAAATTCGTAGATATTGAGTTTTGAATGATCATAATATACAAAGCAGAAAGGAAAGGTAATAGCACGATTTGATTTGTCAAATTACCAGAATATCCGGAAAAGACCGAATCATCAAGAAAAATATTTTTCTTGATATGTTTAGAGGTTAAATAGAATGAAAGACTTATGTAACATGGTTCATGATGAGGATATGATCTGTGAACCTTTATCACATTCCATTAAAAACTCAGCATGACTTACTGTAATATAATCACGTTGATCAAGTGTCATTATATTATACTAACTCATGCTTCAGTTCCCAACACTGCTTCAAAAATATTCATAATTTAAACTCGAAGGTTTACAGAATATAGGAACTAAACAGTTTCCTTTATGATGTAAACAGATAACGCGAGGAGATAAATGATTTCAGATAAGAATAATTATGAAAATATCTTCAGAAATATCGAGGATATTTATAATGAAAGATACGATGATATCTTCGAATTTCTAATATCGAAAGATGATGAAGAAGATTTTGTCCGTAAAAGTTTAGAGTCAGGAGCAAGGTATTCGTTAATGACTTCAGCAGACACTGAATTATTTGGATTGTTTGAAGGCAGGCTTAGTCTTTGTGATTTGTCCATAGTCTCCTTCATGGTTTGCTCAATCCATTTTCCAGTTCCAACATTTCTGAGCTTTGCCAGCACACCACTCTTTATCGTCAAACTTTTGGCCATTAAGACCATTTACAGTTTTGCTGCTTCATCAGCATTCAAAGTTATCATAACCGAATCGTCAGTTACCAATCCGAGGTGTTTTCAAGAGTTCGAAGGGTTTGAATAAAGATTGTAATTGTCAAGATACATATGATGTTCTAGAATTTTGAATGATACAAATATTTTTCTGGGTTTTATGAATAGAAGTGATGTCCTAGCACAATTCTGAAGTCAAAGTATAGCTTTGAAAGATGTAGGAATCTAAGAGTGATATCTTCTGTTAAATCTTAACTTGGATTCTGATTTGTCAAAATCAGAATATGTAATCAAATTTGGGTTAGAATGGTTGTTTTGATTTCCATGAAAGAATGCATATCGTTGTGAAAGTAGTGAGTATTGTTGATGATTTGCTGAATCAAAATCGAACATATTAATTGTGACTTTATATATGTCCCGGGTATTACCTACCCGTTAAAAGTTTCACAAGTTACATTTTGTACCAGAGAATTTTATTACAGTCTTTATGAAAATATATGTATGTATATTTTCTTCAGATGTAATACAGATTTAATGAGTTAATATCATATTAAGCTCATTTGATTTTCGGCTGGATTAGAAATATATAATCTCTAAAACATTAAAGATTTCATAATCTTCGCGGAGTATTTCACTAATGTAATCAATACTTCGTTATTTAGTTTTATTGATATTTCCTCAGTGAATCATGTTGATGCTTATGGAACTCTTGCTAACTTCGCAAGGTACGAATGATGTTTTCTTGAAAGTTTCAAGTACATCGAAAATGAAAGTGTAAAATCAAACATGTATTTAAATAATACACTTGATTTATTATGAAATGGAATCTATTAAGTCGAAGCAGAGATTATAGTTAACGATTGTTGAGTCATTAACGAAGGATGTACATCATAGCATATTAATAACATGAACTAACCGAGTAGTTAAGATTCACACGTAATAGCTTAGTACGAAAAGATTTATTTTGATCTCAAAATTCATATATATAAAAAATATACATATAATTTCTTTAGAGGGAATGATTTAATACTTCATAACTCATTGATACAATATACGCGTTGTTGATTAGTGATGATGTTTGCGGTGATTATGGATCTGGCGGAGCTTGTGATGTTGTAGATGCTGCTGATGCTGACGATGCTGACGGTGCTGACGGTGCTGGTGATGCTGACGGTACTGTTGATGCTGCTGGTAAAATAGATCTAGCTTGTAAATCATGCACCATTCCGATCAGGGTTTTGTTTCATCATTTCTATTCGCTCACTCATCTGGTTTACAATTAGAACTAGAATAAAATCTCTAAAACTTTTAGAAACTGCATATTCTCTACATAATATTTCTTCGATGAAGTTATGAATCAATACTTCATCGTTTATTGTTGTTGGTATTCCTTGGTATCTATGGTGCGTATGACGTTGATGTTCGAGGTACAGATTGTGATGTTAAAATGTGGGATGCGGATGTTGTTGTTGGTGGTAGTAATGATACTGTTGGCGTTGATGATGGTGGTACTGTTAATGCCGGTGATGCTGCTGGTGCTTGTAATCTTTGCACCATATTCTCCAAAGCCACTACCCGAGCGCGAAGCTCGTTGACTTCTTCTAATACACCGGGATGATTGGCGGTTCGGACGAACGGATGAATAAGATTCAGAATTTAAGATAGTATATAATCATGACAAGATACTCTAGAGATGAGAGAGAAAATGGTATTACGAACAGGTTCGCTGGTAAGTCCTTCAGGTTCTTCGCAAAGAGGAGAATGTGGTGGATGGAAGGGATCACCTTCTTCTTGTCTCCAATGACTAAGTAGACTACAAACCCATCCCCAATTCATCCAGAATAGGTGATGGCTGATTGGTTGATCCATTCCGGTTACACTGTCTTCGGAGTTCAGGTGAATATCCATATCAGAATAGCTGTCGGAGTTTAAGGAATTTGAACTAGATGCGGGATCCATCTTGTATAATCAGGGTATTGATTTTTTTGATATGAAATAGATTATAGGACTTAGATTGGTATTCTTCAACACATAATTTACATATGTATATATAACACCAAAATTCCATAAGTTACGGAGAAATTTTCGAAAGATGTCAGGAAAAGTTTACAGTAACAGATATGTTAAGATATAAATTCGTCTATATACTATATATGCAATAATTGCAGGAAAACGTGTCTAGACTCAAAATGATAACAAAACTCGGTAAAAACAGATAAGGTCATAGTCCAGACTCACTAATGCATCCTAACAATTACCAGTTAAACACACTAATGCAAATTCTGGTTCCCTATGACCTCAAGCTCTGATACCAACTGTGATAACCCGTCTTAATCTACTTGGACGAATACACCATTCATTGATTTCATAGTGAGGTTTTGACCTCTATAAGATACGTTTTGTAAACATTGCATTCTTTTGAAAAGGTACACCATAAATGAATATATAAATCCAAGGTTTTCGACGTCTGATGATTTCTACGTATAGACAATCACCGTATATAATAGTTTTTAACAATACATCCGTTGACAATACAATCAAATAAGATACATGGTGATGATTTTGTGAATGCAAAGTTTTCTCGAATAAAGCATGTATGACTCCATGCACATAGCTTTTATAACGTATAAGCAAACAGCAGAAGACTTCTAGGAACCTGAGAATAAACATGCTTAAAAGTGTCAACACAAAGGTTGGTGAGTTCATAGTTTTAATGTTACGCATAATCTGTAGATAAAGGTGGATCACAAGATTTCAGTTGTTTCATCCGAAACGTTTATCAAAAGATTCTACGTAACAGAGCACTCTGGTAACCAAACTTAACGTTATAATGATAATTACCCTATTCATTTTAATACACGCAAATCAACGTGTCATAAACTCAAATAACATACGTCCGTTAAAAGGCTAGCGCTCTAGCTCAGACGGGGATGTCAAGCCCTATGGATCCATATACAATTATTAGCGCCCACCAGTCCACATCATATGTACTGGCAGCTACTAGTTACCAAAGTTAAGGGATTTTCGGTTTAACTCAGTGTAGAATTAAGTATGTACTTGTATCCATTGCGTTTAAAATAAATTACATGTATTCTCAGCCAAAAATATTTAAAGCATTTAAAAAGGGATCTATAAACTCACCTTAGCAGCACATAAGGTCATTCACCGAAATGTGACCGAAACTCGAAATGCAAAATAACCATAGATCTCAACCTAGAGAACATATGTTGGTCAATACATGTCTAATAAGCTAGGTCGGGTCATAGTGTATCGCAATCCTAATGCTCGAGACCGACATGCAAAAGTTAACAAAAATCATCTCAATAGTCAATCTGACCCAATACGATCTTTAAATCTATACATGTTTATTATCATAGTATAAGTCTTGATAATTGAACGAATTTATAGTTTATCAAACTCAAAATATTATTTATTTCAGGAGCTATATTATAAATGAATTATTATGGCAATTGAAAATATTTTATTATTTCACATACCTTTCCAATACATGTAAAATCAGATTATAGTGTTTATAAAGCTTTAAAATCTGATAAGACAGTCAATTTTGACAATTGTTTACCAAAACGAGACGTGCCTTATATAGAAATTCATTTACTCGATTAGTAATATTTAAAAATCTAATTTATCAATCTTATAGACAAGTTTTTTAAATATTAATTTACAGTTTCAAACACAATCTCAATTAACGTCAAACATAATTCAGTTGACCATATCTTTTAATCCGTTCATCGAAATCACGCGATTTGTAAATGAAAAGTTAATAATTTTTCGCCAGCTTTCCAAAAACATGCATATCATATACTTTATATCAGTAGCATATGTATCAAATTCGTGATTCATCATAAACTATCTAACGACGAAATTTAGCATACAAGCGTGTATAAACATATATACTCGAGCACTAGACATGGATACACTATTAATATATAAAAGATAAGATATTAATGCTTATGTATCAATATTGTGATTCAATATTGCAGAAAAGTACGTAGACGCAACGGAAATGATAAACACTAGTTTGACCTCATGAGCATACCCCCGGTCAATACCCATAACCTCCATAGTTATAACCCATAATTTCCTTAGCTTTAACCCGCTCGAAAAACTTATTTTGAAATGACTCGAACATCACTTCGTCGTAGTATTTTATGTATAATAATAATACTTAATACTACTAATAATAATAATAATAATGATAAGATTAATAATATTAATATTACTCTTAAATATATATATTTATTTATATTTATACGGAGGAAATAATATAGAAGAAGAATGTGTGCTTAAACTGAATGAATTCGATCGAGCTTTATAGTGTGACATGGCCAGAGGTGCCATGCGATCGCATGGCTCTCTAAGCCATTTCCCATGCGATCGCATGGGAAGGTTTTACAGCTGACATTGTTTGTTTTACTCTGCCGTCACACGTTTTAATTTATATAATATTTTAATCTTTATAATTATTTAAATATTATATTATATTTACGTGCATAGTTAATTTGTAAATTTAGTTTTAATGACTCGTACGTTGTCGCTTGACCAAAGTCCCAATTCCGGTTTCTCGAACGCATTTTCGTACGCTTAGAAAACTTGTATTTTACGTTTCGCGACGTGTACCTTTATCAATAATTAGACTTATTTCATCAATAATTATACTAATTGAAATGTAACTTATTCATTTGAGTGTTTTGGTCATTTGCTTCTTTAAATCAACGTCTCGTTATTTATTAATATATATTTAATAATATTATTTTAAATCAAATCGTTTTAAGATTATTTTATTTTATCACCTTGTAAAATATATATATATATATATATATATATATATATATATATATATATACATTTTCATTTTGAAATAGTGTTTTTACTGTAGCAAATAGTGATTTTCAAAAACACTGTAGCTTTTTTGGGTACTGTAGCAATTCTAAAATACTGTAGCAAATTAGTGTTTTACTTGTTCATCTTAAACGTTTTAGTTCACTTATCTAAATATCAATCGAATCAACAAACGAATGTTACTATCGTTTACTAAATAACTTGAAATTATATATATGTATATATCTTTATTTAATATACATAAATCAGTTTTTAAATACACATTGCAAGTTATTTATAATTAATTTTAATAATTAATATTCCAACTTATTGTATATATATATATTTATATATATATATATATATATATATATATATCTATTTACAAATAGATGTTCGTGAATCGTCGGTCAATAGTCAAAGGTTAACTGAATATATAACATTAGTTCAAAAATTTTGAGAATCAATATTACAGACTTTTCTTATCGTGTCGGAAACATTAAATCATTTAAAGATAAAGTTTAAATTTGGTCAGAAATTTTCGAGTTGTTACATGATTTGTTTGCTCGATCTCGTTATTTTGCATAAGTAGCATGAACACTTGAAATGGGTTTGTTAAATCTTGGTTTTTGGTTGATTTAATGTTGTTATATGTTAAAGTTCATGTATTAAATGTGTTACTAGCATCATTAGCTTTAATTTGATATGCTGGTTGGCTTGGTAAGACCTCATTAACATGATTGTTGATTTTGTGATTTTTGGTTAGGGTTTGATAGACTTAAATATGAACTTTTAATACATTAAATGCTATTAAATGTTGTTGGTAAGTGTTTAGTTCCAATGTATGTTTAATTACCTTCAAAATGGCATATCGTATGTGTAAATTGGATGTCCGAATCATCAATTGCATTTTTTGAACTTGAAACATTGAATGATGAACATTCAATGATCTTTCGACGAGGATTTAATTGTTGTAAATGCTACTTTTGGTTGATGAAATGTGTCTAGTTGTATTCCTCGTTATATTACCTTTCCAACGATATAAGATACGTGTTTTGAGTGTTTACGGTTCATTAGTTGTGTTAAAATGAAGTTTGATTCGTGCATTAAGTGTTCAAAACTGCCAAGATTGCTGATCTGACACCCTGAGCACTGCTCAAGGCCCCTGGAGTGCCGCTCAAGGCCCCCATATGCCTATTTGAGCACCACTTGGAGCGCCGCTCCGATCTCGGCGGACCAAAATCACTTTGTGTTTTCACAATTCCATTCCCGCTTACTCGCAACTCCGATTAACATGAAACTTGGCCAACATGTTTATATATGATTACTGATGTTCGTAGAGGGGTATACGAAATAGTTATATTTTTATTGCGAAATACTATTAAATACGATACAATTTTACAAAAGTTATTTATATATTTATAGAGTGGATATACCTAAACCTTGCTACAACACTTATAGGTAGTGTACCTAATCGTACAGTAGTGTAGTTTTTAGTAAGTCCGGTTCGTTCCACAGGGATCTAGCCAAGTTTAACGCTATATTTAAAACTAAATTTGTATATAAATATATATATAAATATAAGTTGTATTATTATTATAAAAGGGGGTTTTTACCGTTTAATGACCGGTTTGTCGATTTTAAAACTTTAGTCGCAGTTAAAACTTAATGTAAAATATTAAAAATAAATATAACTTAATTTAAAGCGTAAAGTAAATGACAATAATTAAAGTGCGATAAATTAAAATGCGATAAATAAAATGACAATAAATAAAATTGCGATAATAAAAAAGTACGATTATTAAAAGTGCAATTAAATAAAATGACAGTAATAAAAGTGCGATGAAATATGAAATAATGGAATTATGCTTATTTAAACTTCCGTAATCATGATGTTAGACGTGTTGATTTTAGTTTATTACCATGGGTTAATTGTCCTTTATCCTGGATTATTCAATATGTCCATCTGGTTTTTGTCCATAACAGTCCATCAGTCATAAATATAAAGTGCGAGTGTCCTCGTCAAATTATTCTTATATCCGAAGTCAAATATTCCAACTAATTGGGGACTTAAACTATAATTACACCAATTTTCCTTGTATGTAATTCACCCCTGTTTTAATAAGTCCATTAACTATTAATCCATTCCCGTGTCCGATTAAATGAACGATTATTAGTACTTATAAATATCCCGCCCATCGTGTCCGATCGAGTGTATATGGTTATTTATAGGTACGTCCAATTGTAAATCTTTATATTAAATTAACGAACTATCATTCAATTAAACAAATATAAAGCCCATTAATAGCCCATAGTCTAATTTCCACAAGTGCCGTTCTTTTGTCCAAACCCCAATTATGGTACAAAGCCCAATTACCCCGTCTTTAATATTTAGCCCAACATCATGATTACTTCAATTTAAATAAGCATAATAATAACTTAGCTACGAGACCTTAATTTAAAAAAGGTTGAACATAACTTACAATGATTAATAATAGCGTAGCGTTACACGGACAGAATTTCGACTTACACACTTACAACATTCGCTAACATACCCTTATTATTATTAAATTAAAATTAAAATTAAAATTATAAATTATATGTATGTATATATATATATATATATATATATATATATATATATATATATATATATATATATATATATATATATATATATATATATATATATATATATATATATATCGTAGAGATTGAGAGATAGATTAGAAAAAGGTGTGTTAAAATTGATCAGAATGCGCGACTTTTATAGCCCCACATTTCACTGTATATCTCCGCGAGTGCTGAACTTTTAAGCTTTAAACCTCCGCGAGTGCGGAGATCTGGAATCCAGCTCACAAATTGAATTAAATGTGGGCTGCTTTGATTAAAATAATATATAATATATATATAATTAATTATATATAATATTATATTCTTGTGCATAGTTGATTTGTAATTTTTGGTCCGTTGCGTCGCACGCTGAAAGTTGGTTCATGTCTCGGTTCCGGATTTTCGAACGCCTTTTCGTACAATTTAATATCTTGTACTTTGTGTTTCACGGCTTGTACTCTTGTAATTTTTAGACGTTTCTCATCAATAATTTGAACCACTTTGATTGTACTTTGTACTTTTTAGCTTTTTGGTCATTTGCGTCTTCAATTCGTCGAATCTGTCTTTTGTCTTCACCTTTTATTATTTAAACGAATATCACTTGTAAATAGAACAATTGCAACTAAAAGCTTGTCTTTCTTGAGGGATAATGCTATGAAATATATGTTCATTTTTAGCATTATCAATTACTAATTGAAGAAAAATTGTCGGATACCCGACCCGACCCGACCCCGTTGACTTTGACCAAGTTTGACTTTTAGTCAAACTTGACCAAACACTTATGCAATCGTTCTAACGTGCTTTTATACTTATATCTTGCATGAAACTTGACAACTTGATTCACATGCTATATTAATCGAGTCGTAACGAGCCATAGGACTAATTGAACACATTTCGCCCGACCTTGTGTCGTAACTAGTAATTGATACAACTTATTTGTTTAGGTCAAGGCTAAGCAACTTTTATTTGCACAACGTTAATTTCAAATACTTTGGCGTACAACTACGGTGAGATCATAGTCCCACTTTTACCCTTTTATACTTATACTTGGGATGAGAAAACATAAACGTTTCATTTTCTAAAGTAAACATAAGTACAAAAACAAACATTCTACTTGCAACTTAGAACAAAAATCCTCAAGTCCAATTATCATTAGTTACACTTATAGGGTGTAAGCGAGAACTTATGTTGTGTGGCCATAAGGGTTTGACGAACCCTCATTCGGACGGTTCGCTACCGTTAGCAGATGAAATGTATTTTCGTGTATAGTGTAGGTTCTAACACTATGATGCAGAGGTACTATTCAGTAAAGCCTTGATAATTAGGTGCTCGTGATACAAACAACACCTTTGGAATGCAAACGATTTGGATAATCAACTTATACTAAATCTTGTGGTTCAATACAACTTACTTACTAAACCTATGATTTCACCAACGTTTTTCGTTGACAGTTTTCTATATGTTTCTCAGGGTCATACTTGGCTACTTGATACATGCTTCCGCACACTTTGATTACTTGCTTGGGGTTAAGCATACATGCATACGCTAGTGATAGCACCTTTAGATTCAAACTTAATGTTTACATGCATACACTATTGATAGCATTCGTGATTTTCAACTTATATTATGTCGCAAGTTATTTCAATTATACTTATTAACTTTTGTAAACTTATACTTGTTGTCGAACCGTTTGGTTTATTTAAAACTTTGCAAGTCATACACGTTTCAAATGAATGCGACATAATTTTGGTCAAACGCGTCTCATTTAGGGACTATGACCACGTAACGGGACCTAAGTTAACGGCGTCGTCAATGGCGATTTTGTCGGGTCATCACACCATCTATAGTCTCATGGTTTTGCTTTCCAAAACGCGTCTACCAGAAGAGGTATCCACACCCTCCATTATTAAGGGTGTTTCGTACTCCTCCCCACCGATGTGGGACGAGTCTTACAAAAATACTCCGTACTGTAAAAAGAAAGTAAACCTGAGATAGTTGCAAGTTATACAAGTTTACATGGACTAAACTTGTAATTTAGTCCTTCCGCCCCATATTAAATGTACATTATATTTCTTTTCTTGAATGTCCCAAATTAATTTTCCACTTCTATAGCTGATTGAATCGAACAGAAAACCTGAGATACGATGCGAACAATAAGTCGAAGGAGTGAAGCTTAAAGCCTTGACTTTCTATATTACTCAACGAACTACTGTCCCAATCTTCCCTGTAGGCTCCCTACTATAAGAATAATAAGGTAAAGTTGTTTTATGTTATTATTTTATACTTGTAAAATAAAATAATGGATAAAAAGTAAAAAATAAAACTTAAAATTACACTTAACATATTTGATGGGAGACAATAAATATATGGTCATACTATTTGGACCGTACTCTATATAATGTGAAAATTAGTGAGACCCGTCTCTGCAACAAGACATAATATCACCCAGATCCAACTTTACAAATGAAGTCCATAATGTCAACCAAATTCAACCATATTTGCAACAAACACAAAAAAACATGTTATCTACATGAAATCCAAAATTTCGACCCAGATTTAACCAGAAAAAACAAACAGGGTGGCTAAAAAAATGGATCCGACGAATTAACCTATGATTTTCACTTCAGAGAGTGTTAGAGGTCCGATGAGGTCATAACTAACCTTAGTTGGTACATTACTATATTTCGAGTTTAATGGTGGTGGTGGTGAATTCTAGTTTGTCCGTAAATGAGAGCAATCAACTTTAGAAAGTTACTAGTGAAATGACCCGTGGAAACACGTGTTTGTTTAAATGAAACAGTTTAATGATATGTTTTAGGTATTAAGTGAATGTAAATGTTAAAGTCATTTAGTTTATTGCCTTGTGGAACTACGGATTCCGACTAAGAAACTTGTCGTTGATTTTATAAACATAAAGTTCGCTCAAAGTTGAATATTTATATTTATATTTTTAATAATAATAATAATAATAATAAATAATAATAAATGCTTTTTAAATTTTTTTATAAAAATAAAATTACAATTTAGGAGAAATTAATATTTCCTTTTATAAAATATTTTGTATTATTTTTTTAATTAAATTAATATATAATTATGACATCATTATTATGAAAAGTAAAGGGTAATTTAGCTTAATGATAATGTTATCATTTTAAAGGTTTATTAGAATATATAGATGGTGGTTTTGAACTTTAAGGAGAGAGAAGAATAGAGATATCAGTGTATATTTAAAGAAAGACTAGAAAAATGAGTAGTCTAAATTTATCTAATATTTTTACTTAATCTACCCATGTCTAAATAATAATTATATAACCATCCTTTAGTACTCCGTATTACAAATTTAAAATTTGAAGATAAATTTTATCGGGTAAGTATTCTGATAAGATTGATAATCATAATTAGTTTTTAATTTGAGATTACCCTTCGCTGCCCCAAGCAGCTCTAGATTCTCAAGGCTTTACCAAACGTAAACGGGCTCGTTGTTTAAATTCAGGTGATGATGGTGTGGGTTCGGAGGGGTATGAGGAGGCTATTGAGGTGTGTGATTCGGTTCGAATGTCTAATTTTGGGGCAGCGAAGGGTCGTCCTGTTGATGAACATGTTTGTAATGATGACGTTGATGATTCTCGGGTCGATTTGGGTTCAAGAAGAGAGGGTTTGAAGATGGGTCGTGGTAGTATTGATGGGCTCGGGATAACGTCTGATTTAGATCGTGGTAGTGTAGATGGGCCTGTACCAACGTCTGATTTAGGCCGTGGCAGTTTAGATGGGCCTGGACCAGCATCTACTAGCTTTTTTGAGGATGCAAAAGAACTTGAAAGTTGTATTAGGGTGGAAGGTAAATTGATCGGTTCGAGGACGCTCCCGAAGCTTTTTGTAAGTAAGAGATCTAGGGCAAAGAAAGTTCACGGGGAGGTGCCTTGTAAGGCTAAGCTAAGCGTTAAAGATTCATGAGGTCCCCATTTCGTTGTTGAATTAATTTATTTTCGTCTGATCGTTCGTTGTGTCTTTTAATCTTGTTTTAATTCGTTAAATTGGATGTTGTTTGGTTATGATTTAGTTGTGTTTGTGGGCCTAGTTTCCTTTGTTTGTAACTTTGTTCCGAGTCTTCATTTTTTTGATGAAGATTTCGTGTTTTTTATATAGTTAATGTTTTTTTGCCAAAAAAAAGGACTCTCGCTCCTCTTTTTTCTCAAAGTTCCAAAGGCTCCATCTCCAAATCCTTCAACAAACTATATCATTTTGATAGTAAACTACCTTGATCTTTGTAATTATAAAAATACACCACCACTACCATTGAAGACGAAATAATTTTGTTAAACATAACATAGTATTTCATCATGTAATTCATTAGATAAAGATTAAGACATGAAGATGTAAGGCTTACCTGAATGGAAAGATGAAGCCATAAGAACACAACTAGGATGTTTGATCTTCTACTTGATCCTCTCCTTTAGTGATGGACTTAGATTAATTGTAATGTGTTTTTGTTGTGTGTTTTTTTAGAGGTGAAGAATGAACCTCTATTTATAGGAGAGGTCAAGGAGGGATTAACTCCAAATTTTAAAGAGTATGCAACTTAATATCTCCCATCAAGATTAGTTAAGTGCATTCATTATGGTATTTAAGTATGATCATAAAAGACAACATGTAATCTCACCATATCAATAAGATGGTGACTTGTTATTAATAATGATATCTTGTGATCTCACCCTATCAATAAGATGGTGACTTATTATTAATAGGTTAGGACACATTAATGTAGGAGTAATAAATTAGTCTAACATCCTCCCACTTGGCCGTATACCTATTAATGTTTTGTATAAGTTTGACCAATTAATTGATTTAATAATTAATCGTCATTAGGTAGAATTACTAACGCAAATCAATATAGTCACATGTATCATTTTTCCATACAGGACCCCTATCAATTATACCGTTAGTCATTTACATAATTCATAATTCTCATAATCCATAATGAATTCAAATGGTGATTAGAACATAAGTGGTAACCAACATAAACCATTCATAATAATGATCCATTAATAATCGTTTGTTAATAATATCTCATAATGTGCACAAAATAGAGAATAACAAACTTCAACATGATGTGGATAAAGCATAATAGAAAAGAACGTAATCCTTAAACTAGGTTATTACATAATCCCATGCCGGCAACATGCTCTAGAAAGAGCTTGGGAGGTAAACCTTTAGTAAGTGGATCAGCCAACATGTCATTAGTGCATACGTATTCAATGGCAATGCTCTTTTCTTCAACTCTTTCTCGAATGTACAAGTACTTAGTGTCGAGATACAAACCAGCTCCACTAGAACTAGTGCTATTTGAGAAGCTAACAGCAGCACTATTGTCACAGTATAGTCTAATGGGTCGTGATATGGAGTCAACCACTTTAAGTCCAGAAATTAAGTTCTTGAGCAAAATAGCATGACTAGTAGCATGATAGCATGCAATATACTCAGCCATCATGGTAGAAGTGGTGGTTAATTCTTGCTTATGACTCTTCCATGAAATAGGACCCCCTGAAAGCATAAAAATGTACCCTGAAGTGGATTTCTTATCGTCCTTACATTTGGCAAAATAGGAGTCCGAGTAACCCATAACTTCAAGGTTATCCATTCTTCGATAAGTCAACATTAAATCCTTAGTTCCTTGAAGATATCACAAAACCTTTTTGGCTGCTTCCAATAATCCATTCCTGGATTGGATTGATAACGTCCAAGCAAGCCCGTTATGTAAGCGATATCGGGACGCGTACAAACTTGAGCGTATACAAGACTTCCAACAACTGAAGCATACGGTATAAGTCTCATCTCTTCGCGTTCCAACTCATTTTTAGGATATTGAAATGAGCCAAAACGATCACCCTTAACAACAGGGGCAACTGATGGTGAGCAATTATGCATTTTGTATTTCTTAAGGACTTTTTCAATATATGCCCTTTGTGACAAACCCAAAATGCCACGAGACCTATCTCGGTGGATTTCAATGCCAATTACGTAAGAGGCTTCCTTGAGATCCTTCATGTCAAAATTGCTTGAAAGGAATCTTTTGGTCTCATACAACATATCTTTATCATTACATGCCAAAAGAATATCATCAACGTATAATACTAGGATAGCAAATTTGTTCCCACTGATCTTAAGGTATATACATTGATCCACTGCGTTTTTCTTGAACTGAAACTTATCAATAACTTCATGAAATTTAAGATACCATTGTCGAGAAGCTTGCTTTAACCCATATATGGATTTTTTTCAATTTGCAAACCATGTGTTCCTTGCCTTGAACCTTAAAACCTTCGGGTTGTGTCATATAGACATCTTCATGCAAGTTACCATTTAGGAATGCAGTTTTAACATCCATTTGATGCAATTCCAAATCATAATGAACTACTAAAGCCATAACGATCCTTAATGATTCTTTTCTCGAAACAGGAGAAAAAGTTTCATTATAATCTATTCCTTCCTTTTGAGTGTAGCCTTTAGCAACCAGTCGTGCTTTATATCGTTCAATGTTGCCTTTTTGGTCTAGTTTTGTCTTATAGACCCACTTACACCTAATAGGTTTTGCACCATTGGGTAATTCTGTTAGTTCCCAGACATCATTTATTTCCATCGACTTCAACTCGTCATACATGGCTTCAAGCCATTGAGTTGATTGATTGCTCGTAATGGCTTCGTTATAGGAAGTAGGATCTTCAACTTTGCTTAAGTCATAGTCAATCTCATTTAGGTAGACTACGAAATCATCATAGTTGACAGATCTTCTAGCTCTCGTAGATCTTCGTAATGGTTGTTGAGTATCGGGTTCATGATTTTCTTCATCATCATGTGTTTGTTCATTGATGATGGGAGTGTCATGTGGTAACTCATTATGTTGTGATTCATTAACAACAGGGACACCATCCTCATTTTGAGCTAATGATGGTGTGGTTATCATGTTCGGTGGTAATGGAATATCAGACTTATGAGTGTTTACACTCTCTTCAAGTTCAATATTTCTTCCCCCACTCCCACTATTTTCACCATTCTCAATGAACTCAACATTTCTTGATTCGACAATTCTTGTAGTATGATTAGGGCAATAAAATCGATAACCTTTACTACGTTCGGGATATCCGATAAAATAACAACTAATAGTTTTGGAGTCGAGTTTCTTTATTTGAGGATTGAAAATTTTAACCTCGGCTGGACAACCCCATACCCTAAGATAGTTCAAGTTAGGTATCCTTCCAGTCCAAAGTTCAAACGGTGTTTTAGGGACAGACTTGGAAGGCACTCTATTTAGGATATGAGTGGATGTTTTTAATGCCTCACTCCATAAGTACTTTGGGCGACTTGAATTACAAATCATACTTCTATAACGACCCGTCCTAATCCATCTGGACGAATACATAACATTTGGTTACATCGCGAGGTACTTGACCTCTATATGATACATTTTACAAACATTGCATTCGTTTTTAAAAGACATACTTTCATTTCATCGAAAGTCTACGGCATGCATACCATTTCATAATATATCCAACTATAATTGACTTAATAATAATCTTGATGAACTCAACGACTCGAATGCAACGTCTTTTGAAATATGTCATGAATGACTCCAAGTAATATCTCTAAATGAGCAAATGCACAGCGGAAGATTTCTTTCATACCTGAGAATAAATATGCTTTAAAGTGTCAACCAAAAGGTTGGTGAGTTCATTAGTTTATCGTAATCAATCATTTCCATAATTTTAATAGACCACAAGATTCTCATTTTTTTCATAAATATCATTACATTCGCAAGTGTATAAAATCCATTCGTATGATATGATGAATACCTGGTAACCAACATTAACATAATGCATATTGAATATCCCCGCATACTCGCAAGTATGCCATAAATATTGGCAATCGCAATCACCATTTAAATCGAACTACTAAAGCATTCCAAATTCCAGAATGGGGTTTGTTAGGCGCATAGATCTATCTTTAGGATTCGCGTCAATTAGGGTCCATTTCCCTAATTCTTAGGTTACCAGACTTGAAGGGGTGATATTCGGTTTAATAATCCAACCATACAATATAGTTTTAAGTACTTGTGTCTATTTCGTAAAACAGTTATAAAAGCAGCGCATGTATTCTCAGTCCCAAAAATATATATTGCAAAAGCATTTAAAAAGGGAGCAAATGAAACTCACATATTGTATTTTGTAGTAAAAATACATATGATGATACTGAACAATGCAGGGTTGGCCTCGGATTCACGAACCTATATCATTTGTATATATATTAAAATATTTAATCGTAATCGAGCAAGTTTATATATTATATCTTAGTTTATATACTATATTTATTTAGTTTGTGTATATATTCAAAATGTTTATTATTTATACAGTTATATCAATATATATATATATATATATATATATATATATATATATATATATATATATATATATATATATATATATTTGATTAGCATTTTAATAAAATGCCTAATATGTTATATATGAATATTTATATAAATTTTGTTAATATGATTAAAGCGTACTTATAACCTTAATAATATTCTTAAAACTTTTATTTTCATAAACGTAATTATTTTTAATAATATTGATATAGATAATACTGATAATAATAATAATGATATTTTTAATAATAAATCTCATAATAGTGATAATATCAGTAGTTTTTAATAAATTAAATAGTTTAATAGTAATAATAATGAAAATTATACTTTTTGATGTTAATACTTAGTACTTAGTAATAATAATTGTAACAACCTTATTACTTATGGTAATCTTAATAGTAATATTTTTATTAAAAATAATAATAATTCTAAAATGATACAAATACTAATATTAATAAAAATGATAGTAACTTTTATTATTTTCATCGTAATACTAATTATAATCCTAATAATACTAATAATACATATATTAGTAATAATAATAGTATTAATAATTATAATACTTGTAATAATATCAATAATTAATAATGATAATCATAATAATAATTCTAAGATTCATCATACATAATAATACTAATAAATAACAATAACAAAAATAATATTAACATCTAATAATAATAGTAATAATAATAATTTTTAAAATAGAGAACTACCTCAAAAACTCTCTTAAAAAAGAAAACGCCGCGAACCGGGCTCGAACCCGTGACCTCTCGTAAACCCAAAAACACCCAAGACCACTCCTCTATATCGGTTTTTCTGAATTTATTCCCCAAAGAAATAGATATAACCCGTATTAATTATTATCCCCTCTTCATCTTCTTCCTTATAATTCCATCGACCAGGAAATGAATAACAACGAGTTTATACATTAAATTAGAATGTTAAATTGATTCCAAAAACATTTTGTAATGTGATTGGGACTAATCAGAATAAGAGAAAAAAAACGAAAGCTGTAACAGCAACAACTCGATGGAAACGATGAACATTAAGAACCCAATCATTGATTTTAAGATTCGGACAGTTTCAGATCATAATTTCTATATAAAAAAGGTAGTAAATCCTTACTTGAAGCTTCGTAATTCATCAATTGAACATGAATTGTAATAGAGGACTTTAATTCATTCATAGAAACCTGGTTGACTTTTTTTTTCTCAAAACTTTGACTCAACAATTCATTCACAATTTAGAAAATTGAGACCTGAGAATTTGAGGAAACGTTCACGACATGATTTAGGATACTTCTGCATTTCTACTTCTTGTCAATTCGTTTTGAAAAAATTTAAAGGTTAAATGGGTTTGAGAGAAAAAGAAAGGAAAAAAAAATATCGATTCTGTTTTCAATTCCATATGGTAGCAGTAGATGAAACATATTGCAATTGAATAATTGATATATATGCAGTACAATTGATCAAAATTGGTTGCTGGTGGACGACAGGTAAACACAGACGAAACAGAAGGACAGAACATGATAAAGAATAGATTCAACGAATAATGCTTATGTATATCTGCTTTAATGTAATATATATATATATATATATATATATATATATATATATATATATATATATATATATATAACAGTATTTATTTATATCAGTATTTATACATTACAATTAATCTTATTACTTAAAAAAAATAACAATAATAATATTACTCTTAATATTATAAATAATAATAATAATTTTTAATTTATAATGATATAATGGTAAAAATAATACTTTTATTATTAGTGATAATGATAATAATGATAGTAATATTAATGATTATAATAATAATGATAATAGTATTAATACAACAAATTATTATTTCATACAATGTTATAAGTTTCTATATAAAATTTTATAATTTATTTCTATTACAAAATCCATATATATAATTATGTATAGAAGCTTATATATATATATATATATATATATATATATATATATATATATATATATATATATATATATATATATATATATATATATATATATATATATATATATATATATTATCTATATTGATCTACAATCGTTAATATATATATAAATTCGTTATTAACTTTGTTAAGAATAAAACGAGTATTTTTAGGTAATATATTCAAGGCTTCAAAAATATTATATATATAACTATTTCATAACAAGTTTTTATTTCATAAAATAATAGATTAAATGTATATATATATATACATATATATATATATATATATATATATATATATATATATATATATATATATATATATATATATATATATATATATATATATATATATATATATATTAAATACATAAACTTAAAACATAATATTATACTTTAAGTGTTAAGTTAAAGTTTTTAAGTTTTTATATAAATACACATATTTATATAATATTATTATATGTATGAATATGAATATATACATGTTTATTTATAAACAGTTGTTCTTGAATCGTCGGTAACAGTCAAAGGACAAATGCATTAATGTAAACTGTTCCAAAATTTTGAGACTTAGTTTAATAGACTTTGATTATCTTGTTGAAATCATATAAGATTTAGGTTTAAATTTGATCGGAAATTTCCGGGTCGTCACAGTTGTGATGACCCGGAGATTTTTGACCAAATTTAAACTTAATCTTTATATGGTTTTGACACAATAAGCAAAGTCTGTAATGTTAAAGTCTCAAAAACTTTTGAACTGTGTTCATATATTCATTACCCTTTAACTATCTCGGACGATTCACGAACAACTGTTTGTAAATAAATATGTATATATATATATATATATATATATATATATATATATATATAATTTGAAATTTATAAAATATAATTTAAAAATTTAAAATTAAATATGTGAATTAAGATATAAAATAATTAATTTATAATTAAAATGAATATATAAATATTCAAGATATGTTATTTTAGAATATATTATATAGTTAGTAAATATAACATAAATAAAATATAAATATAATAAATGTAGGTACAAGTTTAATTTTAACTGTTATATTAATACTATTATTACTACTTATATTATTATTATTATTATTAATTTCAATGTTAATATTAAAATTTGTAATATTAATATTATTTCTAATAAAAAAAAATATATATGTATGGATATGAAATTGGACACATATAACTTGTTATATCTTAATTATTATTTGTTTTATTATTAGATATTAGTATCATCTTTATAATTAAAAATCATCATTAGTATTATCAATAATAATATTATTGTTATCATTTTTATATTATTATTATAGTTATCATTAATATTAGTATTATTATTATTAATATAATAATAATAATTATTATTATTAGTATTTTATAAGTAACAGCATTATCTGATTGTTAACCTATTTTATTTATATATATTAATTGTGCTATCAAATTATTAACACAGATAAATGGAATGGAATCTGTTTAAAGTCTCCATCATATTTTTTTATATCTTTTTCTTCCTGGTTCGTTTTCTTTTGACTTCAGATACCTGTCGACACAAAATTTTCCATTCCAGACAAACCTGTGAATAATTCGTGTCTACTTCAATGATTCAATTCACACTATGAATAACCTACTGTAATCTGAGAAAATAACACAGAAAAAAAATAGGAAGATAGTCAATACCCCTGTTCTTGAACTTGAAAAATGAAAAGCTCAAATTCAAAGTATATTTCAAAAACTAATAACGCAGAGTTGTTAGGAATCTTCTATTTAATCTGTCTGTGAAGTTTCAATCTCCATTTCAATGAATTGAAATCGAATTCTCAAGTCAAAGATAGGTTTTCAAAAAGTTAAATGTATGTTCTAAGTTCAAATTGGAGTTCTAGGTGCTTTTTCAGTTGAAATTAATGATTCATATAGTTTCCATGACTCATTTGCAATATAATTCGTTTTGAAATCGTTGTCTAAAACATTCAAGAATTTGGAGTTGAGGTTTGAGTTATATATTTTTTTTGTTTCAACAGCGACGGTTTCTTTATTTTGTTTTTATTATTTTTTTTTAAAACCAATTCAACAATCAACGGATTATTTTTGTTTCATTGTACGATTTAATTTCAAACCGTAACTTGTTGATATTAATTGATTTCAATTTGGGCCGATTTGATTTTGAGGATGAAGAATAGAACAGAAAGATCAGGGTTAAATTAATTAAGGGTAGATATAGTTCCAGGAAAACAGAAATGGTCTAATGGTTTGATGGGTGTTTGTGTAACCAAGAGGTCTCGGGTTCGATCCTCACTTGGTGCCTTCCTTTATTTAAGGCTTTTAAAGGTAGTCTTTTTTTTTTTAAAAAAACTTTTGTTTTCATTATTATTATTATTATTATTACTTGTATTATTATGATGATGATTATTATTGTTTTTACTATGAATATTATTATTATTGTTATTATTAGTATTATAATTATAATTATAATTATTATTATTACTATAACTAAGTATTAGTAAGTATTGTCATTATTGTTAGTATTATTATTAAGTATGACAAATTTTAGGATTATTATTATAATTTTAAGTATTAATTAAT
Organism: Rutidosis leptorrhynchoides; assembly: GCF_046630445.1. Lineage (NCBI taxonomy): Eukaryota > Viridiplantae > Streptophyta > Magnoliopsida > Asterales > Asteraceae > Rutidosis > Rutidosis leptorrhynchoides. Next base: position 320,711,048 of record NC_092340.1, read on the forward strand.
GTTATTATCAATATAGTTTTTAATACGTAAAATCATTATGTATTAGTAGTATTATCATACAAATGGTTATTATCATCATTAATATTAACATAAATATCATATGTATGGTTAATGGATATTATTATCATTCCTATTATGAATAACATAAGGTATCATTATCATTAATATCTGTATTAGAGTACCATTTAACATTAATAGAGTATTATTAAGTATATGATCATCTAAATTCCTATTAAAATAATAATTATTATTAAACATATCATTACTATTAAAATTTTATATTTACTAAGACTATTAATTGTACTTTATCATAATTAGAAAAATTACTATTTTTTTTATAAAATTTTATTATTATTATTATTATTATTATTATTATTATTATTATTATTATTATTATTATTATTATCAATATCATTATTAACATCCTTAGTCTAGTAATTACTACAATTAGTATTTTTACAAAACAAAAGATAAATGTATATAGATATAAATATATGTATTATATAATGTATGCTAATACTACATAAAAATTTCGTTTTAACAATAACATTAATTAAATATCAAATATGTATCATAACGTAATATAGGTATTGATAAAAAAAATTAATATTAATACATAAAATAATATGTATACACTTGTTTGATTACGATTATATGTATTAATAAAAATGCATATGTTATAGGTTCGTGAATCCGAGGCCAACCCTGCATTGTTCAGATTCGTCATATGTATTTTTACTACAAAATACAGTTTTGTGAGTTTCATTTGCTCCCTTTTTAAATGTTTTTGCAATATATATTTTTGGGACTGAGAATACATGCGCTGCTTTTATAAATGTTTTACGAAATACACACAAGTACTTAAAATTACATTCTATGGTTGGGTTATTAACCGAATATCGCCCTTCAAGTCTGGTAAACTAAGAATTAGGGAAATGGCCCCTAATTGGCGCGAATCCTAAAGATAGATCTATGGACCTTGACAAGTCCCATTCGGGGTACGAATGCTTTAGTACTTCGAGATTATTATACAGACGAGAGGTTCTGTTTTGGGGATATTCTATGCATTAAGTTAACGTCGGTTACCAGGTGTTCAATCCATAAGAATGATTTTTATCTCTATGCAGCTTGCGAAATGCCTGATATGAGATTATGTTTATGAGAAATTGAAATATGAAATCTTGTGGTCTATTAAAATTATGGAAATGATTATTATGTTAAACTAATAAACTCACCAACCTTTTGGTTAACACTTGAAAGCATGTTTATTCTCAAGTATGAAAGAAATCTTCCGATGTGCATTTGCTCATTTTAGAGATATTACTTGGAGTCATTCATGACATATTTCAAAAGACGTTGCATTCGGGTCGTTAAATTCATCAAGATTATTATTTAGTCAATTATAGTTAGATATATTATGAAATAGTATGCATGCCGTCAACTTTCGATGTAAATGAAAATTTGTCTTTTAAAACGAATGTAATGTTTGTAAAATGTATCATATAGAGGTCAAGTACCTCGCAATGTAATTAACTATTATGAATCATTTATAATCGATGTGGACTTTGTCCGGATGGATTAGGACGGGTCATGAAAGTTGGTATCAGAGCGGTGGTCTTAGCAAACCAGGTCTTTATTAGTGTGTATAACTGATAAGTCGTTAGGATACATTAATGAGTCTGGACTTCGACCGTGTCTGCATGTCAAAAGTTTTGCTTATCATTTCTAGTCAGAAACCATCTGCTTATCATCTTTAGAAAATTACCTGCTTATCATTCTTAGTCTAGACATGTCTTACTGCCTCTATTGCATAGACAGTGTATAGATAAATTTATATCTTAGCGTATCTATTATTGTTACCTTTGCCTGACAGCTTCCGTAGATTCCTCCGTAACTTATGGGATTTTAGTATTATATATGCATATGTAAATTATGTATTGCAGGGTACTAATCTACATCCTATAATCTAATTCTTATCAAAAATCCTTCATCTGATCATACGAGATGAATCCCTCAACCAGTTCGAGTCCCTCAGATTCCGATAGCTATTTCGATAGTTATTCCGACAGCTATTCCGACATGGATGTTCACCTAAGCTCCGGAAGTAGCGTCACCAGAACGAATCAACCAATCGGCCATCCCTAATTCATCTGATGGGTTTGTAGTTGATTTAATCAATGTAGATGCGAAGAAGGCGATCCTTTTCACCAGCCGAATTTACCTCTTGGCGATGAACCTGAAGCACTTACCGGAGAACCTATCCGAAACACCATTTTCAGCCTCATTTCCAGAGTAGTTTGACATGATTATATTCTATCCACAACTCTAAACCTTATTCATCTGCTCGTCCCGACCGACAATCATCCTGGAATAATAGAATAAGTCAACAAACTTCGCGCTCGAGTAATCAATTTGGAGAATATGGTGCAAAATTTACCAGCTTCAGCAACATCACCGGCACCAACAGTACCATCAATAATAGCACCAGTACCATCAACAAACCATGCCTCGACGTCTCATTCTATACCTCGAGTATAATCATCGTTCTACGTATCGTACTACATCATTTATCTTTGTTCGACATGGCGATTATGTAATCTCTAATATTTTAGAGATTATATACTCTTGTTCTAACGGTAAATCAAATGAGATTAATATTATATTAACTCATTAAATCCATGATTACATCTAAAGAAAATATATATGTAAGTATATTTTCATAAAGATGGTAATTAAAAATTCTTTCGTACAAACTGTTAATGGTGAAAATATTTTAACGGGTAGGTAATACCCGAGGAATATTTAAATTTCACATTAATAAGTTATACTGTACATTCTTCGAATCTAATTCAACAGTCATTCACTATCCTACTTACAACCACCGATATACATATCCGTTCACCGCAGAATGACCATTTTCATCCAATTTCATATTTGGATTTTGATTTACCAGAATCCAACAAGTGGCATAATGAAGAAAACATTGGATAAAATAAAATTTGTTAGAAACAAACATATTAACTATGAGAAATTTTGTTAAGAATCCACGCTAACTGTTCCTAGCTAACTGTTCCTAGCTAACTTTTAATTCCGTATTACCTTTTATTTATCGCAATTTATTTATCGCAATTTATTCAACGCATTTTATTTATCGCAATTTTAATTCTCGCAATTTTATTTATCGTCATTTAATTTCTGTTATTTATTTTACGCACTTTAAATATCGGGACACGTATACAAGGTTTTGACATATCATATCGACACATCTATATATATTATTTGGAATCACCATAGACACTCTATATGCAGTAATGCAGGAGTTAGCTATACAGGGTTGAGGTTGATTCTACAATAATATATATAGTTTGAGTTGTGATCGAGTCTGAGACGTATACGGGTCACGATGCGTATTAATTAATTCGAATACTATATATTAAACTATATATGAATCATTGGATTGTTAACTGTGGACTATCGACTGTGGACTAATAACATTGGACAATTAAAATGAATTAAAATATTGATTATAACATACGAAACTAAACAATTCTTCAAGTTTGCCACTTGATTTCATCTTAAACCTCAATTATATCTTGACGATTACAATCTGCATTCAAACCTTTCATGATTCTTAAAAACACCTCAATCGAGAGGGTGAAACAAACCGCACTTCATCCACGGAAGAAAAGATTTATGCATATAGTTATGCACCTGAAAAATACTCGAAACCTGAGTAGACGTTTAACACGCATCTGTGCTAGCTCCTTCGGCATTGCTATTACCGAAAATAACCATGAAATTCCTTTTCAAAGTAGCCAATAATGTCACAGCTTCAACAAACCAATTTCAACTTTTTACTTGAATAAACCTTATTATAACTTTGATATATAAGTTTACCTTTCGTCATCGTTACCTGGGAACTGTTTATATTGCACCACATTAGAAGTAAACTTGCTAGCAACTCCATTGATCTTTGACTTTTCGAAAAATCTTTATACTCATTGAAACTCTATCATATACTCATTCACATCTTATAACGAGAATTGCCATTCTAATTACCGAGAATTTACAATCAGTATTTTGAAATCTCGTAGCATGTCTACATCAACAGATATATGAATACATATAACATATATATCTTAGAATTATGATCTTTTATTCTGAAATTCTGAAAAGCACCCAGTCTACGAATCAATACTCCAAATTTTGAGGAAGCTGAATGAAGCAGCAGAAACCGTAGACAACCGTAAACGACCTTAACTGTCGAAAGTTTGATGATAAAGAATGGAGTATTGGAAACACTCAATAGAAAATTTAGTACCGAAAAGCGGATTATGTGAAACTATGAAGGAAGCCGTGAAAAAAAAAACAAAGAATAAGTTTGACTTCAAAGAATCCAAATGATTCAATGCCTGCTGAAGTCTTTAGCGAATATCTTGCTCCTTACTCTAAACTCTTGTGGACAATAGTATCCATCATCCTCTGATCTTAGATATTCAAAGATATTATCGTATATTTCATTACAAATATCCTCCATATTTCTGAAGATATTTTCATAACTATTCTTATCTGAAATCAATAATCTCTTCGTGCTATCAGTGTTACATCATATAGAAACTGTTAGTTTCTATATTCTGTAAACTTTCGAGCTTAAAATATGAATGTTTTTGAAGTAGTGTTGGGAACTGATGCATGAGTTAGTATAATATAATGACACTTGATCAACGTGATTATATTACAGTAAGTCATGATGAGTTTCTAAATGGAACATGATGATTCACAGATTATAACGTCATCATATGTCATGTTACATAACTCTTTCATTCTGATTAACTTCTGAACATATCAAGAAAATATATTCTTAATAGTTCTATTCTCAGTGATTCTGGTAATTTGATAAATCAAATCGTGCTATAACATCTTTCTTGTTTAGAACATTAAATTCATTCGAAACTCTATATCTACAAATTCTGGACCATTACCAGAGATGTCCAAGACAAAGCTCCAAAAGAAATAGAAAATTGGAGTATAAATCGCAGCAAAATAGGAGAGAGCATTAACTGTGGATGACAATGATTATAGAAAACGGAAGCAGGGATTTCGAAATATAAGAGAAAATATAAAGCCCAATAACAACACGGAGATTACAAATCGTGGATATTAATACGAATAGCAATATAAAAACACGGTATAATTAAGAATAGTATCACCCCAAGGTAATAGTAGAAGTAAACAGATTCTTCTGGTAGAAGATTTAAAAGAAGGATGATGGAAATGATAATTAGGAAAATAACAAGGATTAGAACAGGATTAAGCAATTTCATAATCTTTTGAATGTATGAACTAAGAAAAAAAGTATAGGAATGGTGAGAATAATGGAGGAAGAGCTTAAATTTATAGTGGAAATATCAGATAGAGTAATCGAGGCAGATCACCGTATTAAATTATAGAGATCTTAATTTCCTTACTCGCCGAAGAATCAAATCTTTTAGATTTCGAAGATTTTCTTTAAATCCCTTGAATTCCGGAATTCAACCCTGACTCTGCCAAAAGTTAAGACGAATATTTACTTTTCCTATTTCAGTCTTTTGCGATAGCTTCACTCATACGCTTCAAATAACCGAATCGTTTAATCTATATTACTCGGTAATGATAAAACTCTATTTACCACCCATATTCGCCAGGAAAATATTTTTATTGTTAGCCATGACGAGCTCACTCAAATTTCGGGACGAAATTTCTTTAACGGGTAGGTACTGTGATGACCCGGAGATTTCCGACCAAATTTAAACTTAATCTTTATATGGTTTTGACACAATAAGCAAAGTCTGTAATGTTGAAGTCTCAAAAACTTTTGAACTGTGTTCATATATTCATTACCCTTTAACTATCTCGGATGATTCACGAACAACTGTTTGTAAATAAATATGTATATATATATATAATTTGAAATTTATGAAATATAATTTAAACATTTAAAATTAAATATGTGAATTAAGATATAAAATAATTAAGTTATAATTAAAATGAATATATAAATATTCAAGATATGTTATTTTAGAATATATTATATAGTTAGTAAATATAACATAAATAAAATATAAATATAATAAATGTTGGTACAAGTTTAATTTTAACTGTTATATTAATACTATTATTACTACTTATATTATTATTATTATTAATGTCAATGTTAATATTAAAATCTGTAATATTAATATTATTTCTAATAAAAAAATATATATGTATGGATATGAAATTGGACACATATAACTTGTTATATCTTAATTATTATTTGTTTTATTATTAGATATTAGTATCATCTTTATAATTAAAAATCATCATTAGTATTATCAATAATAATATTATTGTTATCATTTTTATATTATTATTATAGTTATCATTAATATTAGTATTATTATTATTAATATAATTATTATTATTATATTATTATTAATATTTTATAAGTAACAGCATTATCTGATTGTTAACCTATTTTATTTATATATATTAATTGTGCTATCAAATTATTAACACAGATAAAAGGAATGGAATCTGTTTAAAGTCTCCATCATTTTTGTTTATATCTTTTTCTTCCTGGTTCGTTTTCTTTTGACTTCAGATACCTGTCGACACAAATTTTTCCATTCCAGATAAACCCGTGAATAATTCGTGTCTAATTCAATGATTCAATTCACACTATGAATAACCTACTGCAATCTGAGAAAATAACACAGAAAAAAAGGAAGATAGTCAATATCCCTGTTCTTGAACTTGAAAATTGAAAAGCTCAAATTCAAAGTATATTTCAAAAACTAATAACGCAGAGTTGTTAGGAATCTTCTATTTAATCTGTCTGTGAAGTTTCAATCTCCAATTCAATGAATTGAAATCGAATTCTCAAGTCAAAGATAGGTTTTCAAAAAGTTAAATGTATGTTCTAAGTTCAAATTGGAGTTCTAGGTGCTTTTTCGGTTGAAATTAATGATTCATATAGTTTCCATGACTCATTTGCAACATAATTCGTTTTGAAATCGTTGTCTAAAACATTCAAGAATTTGAAGTTGAGGTTTGAGTTATATTTTTTTTTTTGTTTCAACAGCGACGGTTTCTTTATTTTGTTTTTATTATTTTTTTTTAAAACCAATTCAACAATCAACGGATTGTTTTCGTTTCATTGTACGATTTAATTTCAAACCGTAACTTGTTGATATTGATTGATTTCAATTTGGTCCGATTTGATTTTGAGGATGAAGAATAGAACAGAAAGATCAGGGTTAAATTAATTAAGGGTAGATATAATTCCAGGAAAACAGAAATGGTCTGATGGTTTGATGGGTGTTTGTGTAACCAAGAGGTCTCGGGTTTGATCCTCACTTGGTGCCTTCCTTTATTTAAGGCTTTTAAAGGTAGTCTTTTTTTTAAAAAACTTTTGTTTTCATTATTATTATTGTTATTATTATTACTTGTATTATTATGATGATGATTATATTATTGTTTTTACTATGAATATTATTATTATTGTTATTATTAGTATTATAATTATAATTATAATTATTATTATTACTATAACTAAGTATTAGTAAGTATTGTCATTATTGTTAGTATTATTATTAAGTATGACAAATTTTAGGATTATTATTATAATTTTAGGTATTAATTAATGTTATTATCAATATAGTTTTTAATATGTAAAATCATTATGTATTAGTAGTATTATCATAAAAATGGTTATTATCATCATTAATATTAACATAAATATCATATGTATGGTTAATGGATATTATTATCATTCCTATTATGAATAACAGAAGGTATCATTATCATTAATATCTGTATTAGAGTACCATTTAACATTGGTTAGAGTATTATTAAGTATATGATCATCTAAATTCCTATTAAAATAATAATTATTATTAAACATATCATTACTATTAAAATTTTATTTTTACTAAGACTATTATTTGTACTTTATCATAATTAGAAAAATTACTATTTTTTTATAAATTTTATTATTATTATTATTATTATTATTATTATTATTATTATTATTATTATTATTATTATTATTATTATTATTATTATTATTATTATTATTATTATTATTATTATCAATATCATTATTAACATCCTTAGTCTAGTAATTACTACAATTAGTATTTTTACAAAACAAAAGATAAATATATATATATAGATATAAATATATGTATTATATAATGTATGCTAATACTACATAAAAATTTCGTTTTAACCAATAACATTAATTAAATATCAAATATGTATCATAACGTAATATAGGTATTGATAAAAAATATTAATATTAATACATAAAATAATATGTATACACTTGTTTGATTACGATTATATGTATTAATAAAAATACATATATTATAGGTTCGTGAATCCGAGGCCAACCCTGCATTGTTTAGATTCGTCATATGTGTTTTTACTACAAAATACAGTTTTGTAAGTTTCATTTGCTCCCTTTTTAAATGCTTTTGCAATATATATTTTTGGGACTGAGAATACATGCGCTGCTTTTATAAATATTTTACGAAATAGACACAAGTACTTAAAATTACATTCTATGGTTGGATTATTAACCGAATATCGCCCTTCAAGTCTGGTAACCTAAGAATTAGGGAAATGGCCCCTAATTGACGCGAATCCTAAAGATAGATCTATGGATCTTGACAAGTCCCATTCGAGGTACGAATGCTTTAGTACTTCGAGTTTATTATACAGACGAGAGGTTCTGTTTTGGGGATATTCTATGCATTAAGTTAACGTCGGTTACCAGGTGTTCAATCCATATGAATGATTTTTATCTCTATGCAGTTTACGAAATGCCTGATATGAGATTATGTTTATAAGAAATTGAAATATGAAATCTTGTGGTCTATTAAAATTATGGAAATGATTATTATGTTAAACTAATGAACTCACCAACCTTTTGGTTGACACTTGAAAGCATGTTTATTCTCAGGTATGAAAGAAATCTTCCGCTGTACATTTGCTCATTTTAGAGATATTATTTGGAATCATTCATGACATATTTCAAAAGACGTTGCATTCGGGTCGTTGAATTCATCAAGATTATTATTTAGTCAATTATAGTTAGATATATTATGAAATAGTATGCATGCTGTCAACTTTCGATGTAAATGAAAATTTGTCTTTTAAAACGAATGCAATGTTTGTAAAATGTATCATATAGAGGTCAAGTACCTCGCAATGTAATCAACTATTATGAATCATTTATAATCGATGTGGACTTCGTCCGGATGGATTAGGACGGGTCATGAAAACAGTACCTACCCGTTAAAGAAATTTCATCCCAAAATTTGAGTGAGGTGGTCATGGCTAACAATAAAAATGTTTTCATGACGAATATGAGTTGATAAATAGAGTTTTATCATCATTTAGTAATATGGATAAAACAATCCGTTTATGTGAAGAGTACGAGCGAAGTTATCACAAAAGAGTGGAATGAATAAATAAAGTTTCGTCTTAACTTTTGATGTAGTCACGATTGAATTTTTAGAAAATAATTTGCGCCTAATCTTTTGACGTTATCTTGTTTGAATTCTGGAATTCAAGGAATTTAAAAGAAAATCTTGGAAATCTATAAGATCTGATTCTTCGGGATTCAAGGAGATTAGGATCTCTTTAATTCAATGCAGTCATCTATCTCGATTGCTCTGTCGGATATTTCTATTATAACTTAACTTCTTCCGTTTCCATTATTTTCACCAATTCTATACTTTTCTTTCTTATTTCATATTTTCAAAGATTTTGAAAATGCTTAATCCAGTTCTGATCCTTGTTCTTATTCTGACTATCGTATCTGTCATTCTTCTTTTCCATTTACCACCGGAGGAATCTATTCACTTCTATTATTACCTTGGGGTTATAGTATTTCTAATTATCCCGTGTCTTTATACGGCTATACGTATTGATGTACACGGTTTGTAATTTATGTGTTGTTGTTGAGTTTTATATCTTCCCTTATGTTTCGGAGCTCTTTGCCTTTTTATTCTCTTCTCGACCTCTAGTGAAGTGAGTAATGGTCCAGAATTCATAAGTATGGAGTTTCGAATGAACTTAATGTTCTAAACAAGAAAGAACGTAATAGCACGATTTGATTTGTCAAATTACCAGATTAACTGAGGATAGAACTATCAAGAATATATTTTCTTGATATGTTCGGAGGTTAAGTTAGAATGAAAGAGTTATGTAACATGGCACATGATGACGTTATAATATCTGAATCATCACGTTCCATTTAGAAACTCAGCATGACTTACTGTAATATAATCACGTTGATCAAGTGTCATTATATTATACTAACTCATGCATCAGTTCCCAACATGTAGTGACCCGAACTTTTCCATGTTTATATATATTAATTGAGATTGATGTTTACATGATTAAATGTTTCCAACATGTTAAGCAATCAAACTTGTTAAGACTTGATTAATTGAAATAGGTTTCATATAGACAATTGACCACCCAAGTTGACCGGTGATTCACGAACGTTAAAACTTGTAAAAAAAAAAACTATATGATGACATATATATGGTTATATATATAGTTAACATGATATTATGATAAGTAAACATATCATTAATTATATTAACAATGAACTACATATGTAAAAACAAGACTACTAACTTAATGATTTTGAAACGAGACATATATGTAACGTTTATCGTTGTAACGACATTTAATGTATATATATCATATTAAGAGATATTCGTACATCATAATATCATGATAATATAATAATTTAAAATCTCTTTTGATATTATAAACATTGGGTTAACAACATTTAACAAGATCGTTAACCTAAAGGTTTCAAAACAACACTTACATGTAACGACTAACGATGACTTAACGACTCAGTTAAAATGTATATACATGTAGTGTTTTCATATGTATTTATACACTTTTGAAAGAATTCAATACACTTATCAAAATACTTCTACTTAACAAAAATGCTTACAATTACATTCTCGTTCAGTTTCATCAACAATTCTACTCGTATGCACCCGTATTCGTACTCGTACAATACACAGCTTTTAGATGTATGTACTATTGGTATATACACTCCAATGATCAGCTCTTAGCAGCCCATGTGAGTCACCTAACACATGTGGGAACCATCATTTGGCAACTAGCATGAAATATCTCATAAGATTACAAAAATATGAGTAATCATTCATGACTTATTTACATGAAAACAAAATTACATATCCTTTATATCTAATCCATACACCAACGACCAAAAACACCTACAAACACTTTCATTCTTCAATTTTCTTCATCTAATTGAACTCTCTCAAGTTCTATCTTCAAGTTCTAAGTGTTCTTCATAAATTCCAAAAGTTCTAGTTTCATAAAATCAAGAATACTTTCAAGTTTGCTAGCTCACTTCCAATCTTGTAAGGTGATCATCCAACCTCAAGAAATCTTTGTTTCTTACAGTAGGTTATTATTCTAATACAAGGTAATAATCATATTCAAACTTTGGTTCAATTTCTATAACTATAACAATCTTATTTCAAGTGATGATCTTACTTGAACTTGTTTTCGTGTCATGATTTTACTTCAAGAACTTTGAGCCATCCAAGGATCCATTGAAGCTAGATCCATTTTTCTCTTTTCCAGTAGGTTCATCCAAGGAACTTAAGGTAGTAATGATGTTCATAACATCATTCGATTCATACATATAAAGCTATCTTATTCGAAGGTTTAAACTTGTAATCACTAGAACATAGTTTAGTTAATTCTAAACTTGTTCGCAAACAAAAGTTAATCCTTCTAACTTGACTTTTAAAATCAACTAAACACATGTTCTATATCTATATGATATGCTAACTTAATGATTTAAAACCTGGAAACACGAAAAACACCGTAAAACCGGATTTACGCCGTCGTAGTAACACCGCGGGCTGTTTTGGGTTAGTTAATTAAAAACTATGATAAACTTTGATTTAAAAGTTGTTATTCTGGGAAAATGATTTTTATTATTAACATGAAACTATATCCAAAAATTATGGTTAAACTCAAAGTGGAAGTATGTTTTCTAAAATGGTCATCTAGACGTCGTTCTTTCGACTGAAATGACTAACTTTACAAAAACGACTTGTAACTTATTTTTCCAACTATAAACCTATACTTTTCTGTTTAGATTCATAAAATAGAGTTCAATATGAAACCATAGCAATTTGATTCACTCAAAACGGATTTAAAATGAAGAAGTTATGGGTAAAACAAGATTGGATAATTTTTCTCATTTTAGCTACGTGAAAATTGGTAACAAATCTATTCCAACCATAACTTAATCAACTTGTATTGTATATTATGTAATCTTGAGATACCATAGACACGTATACAATGTTTCGACCTATCATGTCGACACATCTATATATATTTCGGAACAACCATAGACACTCTATATGTGAATGTTGGAGTTAGCTATACAGGGTTGAGGTTGATTCCAAAATATATATAGTTTGAGTTGTGATCAATACTGAGATACGTATACACTGGGTCGTGGATTGATTCAAGATAATATTTATCGATTTATTTCTGTACATCTAACTGTGGACAACTAGTTGTAGGTTACTAACGAGGACAGCTGACTTAATAAACTTAAAACATCAAAATATATTAAAAGTGTTGTAAATATATTTTGAACATACTTTGATATATATGTATATATTGTTATAGGTTCGTGAATCAACCAGTGGCCAAGTCTTACTTCCCGACGAAGTAAAAATCTGTGAAAGTGAGTTATAGTCCCACTTTTAAAATCTAATATTTTTGGGATGAGAATACATGCAGGTTTTATAAATGATTTACAAAATAGACACAAGTACGTGAAACTACATTCTATGGTTGAATTATCGAAATCGAATATGCCCCTTTTTATTAAGTCTGGTAATCTAAGAATTAGGGAACAGACACCCTAATTAACGCGAATCCTAAAGATAGATCTATTGGGCCTAACAAACCCCATCCAAAGTACCGGATGCTTTAGTACTTCGAAATTTATATCATATCCGAAGGGTGTCCCGGAATGATGGGGATATTCTTATATATGCATCTTGTTAATGTCGGTTACCAGGTGTTCGCCATATGAATGATTTTTATCTCTATGTATGGGATGTGTATTGAAATATGAAATCTTGTGGTCTATTATTATGATTTGATATATATAGGTTAAACCTATAACTCACCAACATTTTTGTTGACGTTTTAAGCATGTTTATTCTCAGGTGATTATTAAGAGCTTCCGCTGTCGCATACTTAAATAAGGACGAGAATTGGAGTCCATGCTTGTATGATATTGTGTAAAAACTGCATTCAAGAAACTTATTTTGTTGTAACATATTTGTATTGTAAACAATTATGTAATGGTCGTGTGTAAACAGGATATTTTAGATTATCATTATTTGATAATCTACGTAAAGCTTTTTAAACCTTTATTGATGAAATAAAGGTTATGGTTTATTTTAAAATGAATGCAGTCTTTGAAAAACGTCTCATATAGAGGTCAAAACCTCGCAACGAAATCAATTAATATGGAACGTTTTTAATCAATAAGAACGGGACATTTCAGTTGGTATCCGAGCGTTGGTCTTAGAGAACCAGAAAATTTGCATTAGTGTGTCTTATCGAGTTTGTTAGGATGCATTAGTGAGTCTGGACTTCGACCGTGTTTTCTTTAAAAATGATTGCTTAACATTTTTGTTGGAAACTATATATTTTTAACATATGAATATTATGTGATATATTAATCTCTTAACGTGTTTGATATTATGTGATAGATGTCTACCTCTAGAACAAGTCCCATTGACTCACCTAATAATAATGAAGAGTCAAATGTAAATTGGAATGATTTGTGGACTGATTCACAAGTTCCCGAAGAGGAACCGGAAGAAGAGTCGGAACCGGAAGAAGAATCGGAACCGGAAGAAGAATCGGAACCGGATGAAGAAATAGAACCGGTGGGGGAAATAATAAAATGGTTAAGTAAAAGAAAATCCTCAACCAACCGACCAAAGTTAATTATGGTCAATGGTGTTTCCGCCAAGGAAGCAAAATATTGGGAGGATTACCAATTCTCCGATGAATCGGATTTCGACGAGAATTCCGATGATGTTATAGAAATTACCCCAACTGAATTTAAAAAGGCAAAAGAAAATAATAAGGGAAAGGGCATAAAAATAGAGAAATCTAATTCCAACCCCGATGAACTTTATATGTATCGTCAACCCCCGAAGTCCTTAAGTTGTAACAATGACGCGGGAACCTCTAAACCACCAGGTTTTTCTAAACCAATGTGGACAACGACGGCTCGTATTAGGGGAACATCATATATCCCTAGAAACTTGGCAAAACGAACCAAAACCGAAGAAGAAGAAACGAGCGAGTCGGAATAAGATAGTTGTATTCGTGTGGTGTAATATATGTAATATAGTGTTCGTATGCTTTATGATATATGTAAAAATTGCTTGTATTAATAAGTATTTTTTTATAAATCTAACTCTTGTCTATTTTACAGTTTAAAAACACAAAATGGATAGACAACCCAATATTTTAAGAGACCTACCCGGAGACATGATTGATGAAATCTTGTCTAGAGTCGGCCAGAATTCCTCGGCACAACTATTTAAGGCGAGATCAGTTTGTAAGACATTCGAAGAACGTTCCAAGAATGTCTTGGTTTATAAGAGACTTTCGTTTGAAAGATGGGGGATATCACATTGGGAAACCCATAAGTTACGATGTGTTTACTTTGACGCATATATTGCGGGGAACCCAAATGCTATTTTACGCAACGGGTTAAGAAATTATTTTGACTCAATATATCCGAATATTGGACTTCGTGATTTAGAAAAAGCGGCTAACATGCAACATAAAGAAGCATGTTATGCTTACGGATTAGTAATGTTCGCTTCTCACCAAAGTGAGAACAAGAACATCGGGCTACAACTATTAAACAAAACGTTTCCACAAGTGACGGAGTCGGTAATTGGGGTAAGAAATGAGGTTTTTAGATTATTACGGGACTGTTGGACATTACGTAACCCTCGTCCCTTTGATGACGTTACAACACGCTGTCTTATCAATGGCCATAACGGTTATGTTGCACAAGACCAAGGATGGGAAGTAGTCCTAGTAAAACCAGAATGCATGACTTGTTTCTGGACGTATGAATTACGTGTCTTTATTGCCTTTGCTGAACGACTTATGTACTAGCTAGAATTATCTTCACAACTATCTTGTATCAAAGTTATTGTGTGCTATATTTCATGCTTTATGTAAAATAAGCGGTATTGTAAGTTTGTAAAATATTGTATAAAAGTTTGAACGCGAAATATTATTACAATCAGTTTTTCATATAGAATTGTAGTAGTTGAATTGTATATTAGCTACTAAGTATGAACTTAACGGGTAGGTACTACCCGAATTTAAACTTATAAAACGCTAATATGAAGAAAAAGCTTTTATAAATGAGTTCATATTATGCTACGAAATACTATTAACTACTCTTAATATTCTGTATGATTAACTTGTTCCATTTAACTATTTTGAAGGAAATGGCACCGACTACTCGACACACCGTGAATATGAATGAAGAGGAATTCCGTACTTTTCTAGCTTCAAACATAGCCGCAGTACAGGCTGCGCTACATACCAACAATAACCTTGGATCTAGCAGTACAGGAAATCGTGTAGGATGCACCTACAAAGAATTCACTGCCTGCAAACCTTTGGAATTTGATGGAACCGAAGGACCGATCGGATTGAAACGGTGGACCGAGAAGGTTGAATCGGTGTTTGCCATAAGTAAGTGTACTGAAGAGGACAAAGTGAAGTACGCTACGCATACCTTCACAGGTTCTGCGTTAACATGGTGGAATACCTATCTAGAGCAAGTGGGACAAGATGATGCGTACGCACTACCGTGGTCAGCATTCAAGCACTTGATGAACGAGAAGTACCGTCCCAGAACCGAGGTCAATAAGCTCAAGACAGAACTTAGAGGGTTACGAACCCAAGGATTTGATATTACCACGTACGAAAGACGATTCACAGAATTGTGCCTATTG
The DNA here is from genome assembly GCF_046630445.1 of Rutidosis leptorrhynchoides. Taxonomy (NCBI): domain Eukaryota; kingdom Viridiplantae; phylum Streptophyta; class Magnoliopsida; order Asterales; family Asteraceae; genus Rutidosis; species Rutidosis leptorrhynchoides. The sequence goes on from NC_092340.1 coordinate 320,727,172, forward strand.
TGTCCGGGAGCATTCGAAGATGAGGAAGAGAAGATCGACGCGTTTGTGAAAGGATTACCGGAAAGAATCCAAGAAGATATAAGTTCACACGAGCCCGCCTCCATACAACAGGCATGTAGAATGGCTCACAAACTAGTGAACCAGATTGAAGAAAGAATTAAAGAACAGACTGCTGAAGAGGCCAATGTGAAGCAAGTCAAAAGAAAGTGGGAGGAAAACGGTGATAAGAATCACCAATACAACAACAACAGCAATTACAACAATAATCGCAACAATTATCCCAACAATCGCAACATCAATCGCAACTACAACAAACGGCCCAACAACAACAACAACAACAACAGCAACTACAACAATCATCCCAACAACAATAATAACCGCAACAACAACAACAATCAGAAGCAGCTATGCCAAAGGTGTGAAAAGAATCACTCGGGGTTCTGCACCAAATTTTGCAACAAGTGTAAAAGAAATGGTCATAGCGCGGCGAAGTGTGAGGTCTACGGACCAGGGGTTAATAGAACGAAAGGAACAAATGGTGTCGGAACGAGTAATGGCGGAGCAAGTAGTGTCGGAGCAAGTTATGCCAATGTAGTTTGTTATAAATGTGGAAAACCAGGCCACATTATTAGAAATTGCCCGAACCAGGAGAACACGAATGGACAAGGCCGTGGAAGAGTTTTCAATATTAATGCGGTAGAGGCACAGGAAGACCCGGAGCTTGTTACGGGTACGTTTCTTATTGACAATAAATCTGCTTACGTTTTTTTTGATTCGGGTGCGGATAGAAGCTATATGAGTAGAGATTTTTGTGCTAAATTAAGTTGTCCATTGACGCCTTTGGATAGTAAATTTTTACTCGAATTAGCAAATGGTAAATTAATTTCAGCAGATAATATATGTCGGAATCGAGAAATTAAACTGGTTAGCGAAACATTTAAGATTGATTTGATACCAGTAGAGTTAGGGAGTTTTGATGTGATAATCGGTATGGACTGGTTGAAAGAAGTGAAAGCGGAGATCGTTTGTTACAAAAATGCAATTCGCATTATACGAGAAAAAGGAAAACCCTTAATGGTGTACGGAGAAAAGGGCAACACAAAGCTACATCTTATTAGTAATTTGAAGGCACAAAAACTAATAAGAAAAGGTTGCTATGCTGTTCTAGCACACATCGAGAAAGTACAAACTGAAGAAAAGAGCATCAATGATGTTCCCATTGCAAAAGAATTTCCCGATGTATTTCCGAAAGAATTACCGGGATTACCCCCACATCGATCCGTTGAATTTCAAATAGATCTTATACCAGGAGCTGCACCAATAGCTCGTGCTCCTTACAGACTCGCACCCAGCGAGATGAAAGAACTGCAAAGCCAATTACAAGAACTTTTAGAGCGTGGTTTCATTCGACCAAGCACATCACCGTGGGGAGCTCCTGTTTTGTTTGTCAAGAAGAAAGATGGTACATTCAGGTTGTGTATCGACTACCGAGAGTTGAACAAACTTACCATCAAGAACCGCTACCCACTACCGAGAATCGACGACTTATTTGATCAACTACAAGGCTCGTCTGTTTATTCAAAGATTGACTTACGTTCCGGGTATCATCAAATGCGGGTGAAAGAAGATGATATTCCAAAGACTGCTTTCAGAACACGTTACGGTCATTACGAGTTTATGGTCATGCCGTTTGGTTTAACTAATGCACCAGCTGTGTTCATGGACCTTATGAACCGAGTGTGTGGACCATACCTTGACAAGTTTGTCATTGTTTTCATTGATGACATACTTATTTACTCAAAGAATGACCAAGAACACGGTGAACATTTGAGAAAGGTGTTAGAAGTATTGAGGAAGGAAGAATTGTACGCTAAGTTTTCAAAGTGTGCATTTTGGTTGGAAGAAGTTCAATTCCTCGGTCACATAGTGAACAAAGAAGGTATTAAGGTGGATCCGGCAAAGATAGAAACTGTTGAAAAGTGGGAAACCCCGAAAACTCCAAAACACATACGCCAGTTTTTAGGACTAGCTGGTTACTACAGAAGGTTCATCCAAGACTTTTCCAGAATAGCAAAACCCTTGACTGCATTAACGCATAAAGGGAAAAAAATTTGAATGGAATGATGAACAAGAGAAAGCGTTTCAGTTATTGAAGAAAAAGCTAACTACGGCACCTATATTGTCATTGCCTGAAGGGAATGATGATTTTGTGATTTATTGTGACGCATCAAAGCAAGGTCTCGGTTGTGTATTAATGCAACGAACGAAGGTGATTGCTTATGCGTCTAGACAATTGAAGATTCACGAACAAAATTATACGACGCATGATTTGGAATTAGGCGCGGTTGTTTTTGCATTAAAGACTTGGAGGCACTACTTATATGGGGTCAAAAGTATTATATATACCGACCACAAAAGTCTTCAACACATATTTAATCAGAAACAACTGAATATGAGGCAGCGTAGGTGGATTGAATTATTGAATGATTACGATTTTGAGATTCGTTACCACCCGGGGAAGGCAAATGTGGTAGCCGATGCCTTGAGCAGGAAGGATAGAGAACCCATTCGAGTAAAATCTATGAATATAATGATTCATAATAACATTACTACTCAAATAAAGGAGGCGCAACAAGGAGTTTTAAAAGAGGGAAATTTAAAGGATGAAATACCCAAAGGATCGGAGAAGCATCTTAATATTCGGGAAGACGGAACCCGGTATAGGGCTGAAAGGATTTGGGTACCAAAATTTGGAGATATGAGAGAAATGGTACTTAGAGAAGCTCATAAAACCAGATACTCAATACATCCTGGAACGGGGAAGATGTACAAGGATCTCAAGAAACATTTTTGGTGGCCGGGTATGAAAGCCGATGTTGCTAAATACGTAGGAGAATGTTTGACGTGTTCTAAGGTCAAAGCTGAGCATCAGAAACCATCAGGTCTACTTCAACAACCCGAAATCCCGGAATGGAAATGGGAAAACATTACCATGGATTTCATCACTAAATTGCCAAGGACTGCAAGTGGTTTTGATACTATTTGGGTAATAGTTGATCGTCTCACCAAATCAGCACACTTCCTACCAATAAGAGAAGATGACAAGATGGAGAAGTTAGCACGACTGTATTTGAAGGAAGTCGTCTCCAGACATGGAATACCAATCTCTATTATCTCTGATAGGGATGGCAGATTTATTTCAAGATTCTGGCAGACATTACAGCAAGCATTAGGAACTCGTCTAGACATGAGTACTGCCTATCATCCACAAACTGATGGTCAGAGCGAAAGGACGATACAAACGCTTGAAGACATGCTACGAGCATGTGTTATTGATTTCGGAAACAGTTGGGATCGACATCTACCGTTAGCAGAATTTTCCTACAACAACAGCTACCATTCAAGCATTGAGATGGCGCCGTTTGAAGCACTTTATGGTAGAAAGTGCAGGTCTCCGATTTGTTGGAGTGAGGTGGGGGATAGACAGATTACGGGTCCAGAGATTATACAAGAAACTACCGAGAAGATCATCCAAATTCAACAACGGTTGAAAACCGCCCAAAGTCGACAAAAGAGCTACGCTGACATTAAAAGAAAAGATATAGAATTTGAAATTGGAGAGATGGTCATGCTTAAAGTTTCACCTTGGAAAGGCGTTGTTCGATTTGGTAAACGAGGGAAATTAAATCCAAGGTATATTGGACCATTCAAGATTATTGATCGTGTCGGACCAGTAGCTTACCGACTTGAGTTACCTCAACAACTCGCGGCTGTACATAACACTTTCCACGTCTCGAATTTGAAGAAATGTTTTGCTAAAGAAGATCTCACTATTCCGTTAGATGAAATCCAAATCAACGAAAAACTCCAATTCATCGAAGAACCCGTCGAAATAATGGATCGTGAGGTTAAAAGACTTAAGCAAAACAAGATACCAATTGTTAAGGTTCGATGGAATGCTCGTAGAGGACCCGATTTCACCTGGGAGCGTGAAGATCAGATGAAGAAGAAATACCCGCATCTATTTCCAGAAGATTCGTCAACACCTTCAACAGCTTAAAATTTCGGGACGAAATTTATTTAACGGGTAGGTACTGTAGTGACCCGAACTTTTCCATGTTTATATATATTAATTGAGATTGATGTTTACATGATTAAATGTTTCCAACATGTTAAGCAATCAAACTTGTTAAGACTTGATTAATTGAAATAGGTTTCATATAGACAATTGACCACCCAAGTTGACCGGTGATTCACGAACGTTAAAACTTGTAAAAAAAAAAAACTATATGATGACATATATATGGTTATATATATAGTTAACATGATATTATGATAAGTAAACATATCATTAATTATATTAACAATGAACTACATATGTAAAAACAAGACTACTAACTTAATGATTTTGAAACGAGACATATATGTAACGTTTATCGTTGTAACGACATTTAATGTATATATATCATATTAAGAGATATTCGTACATCATAATATCATGATAATATAATAATTTAAAATCTCTTTTGATATTATAAACATTGGGTTAACAACATTTAACAAGATCGTTAACCTAAAGGTTTCAAAACAACACTTACATGTAACGACTAACGATGACTTAACGACTCAGTTAAAATGTATATACATGTAGTGTTTTAATATGTATTTATACACTTTTGAAAGACTTCAATACACTTATCAAAATACTTCTACTTAACAAAAATGCTTACAATTACATTCTCGTTCAGTTTCATCAACAATTCTACTCGTATGCACCCGTATTCGTACTCGTACAATACACAGCTTTTAGATGTATGTACTATTGGTATATACACTCCAATGATCAGCTCTTAGCAGCCCATGTGAGTCACCTAACACATGTGGGAACCATCATTTGGCAACTAGCATGAAATATCTCATAAGATTACAAAAATATGAGTAATCATTCATGACTTATTTACATGAAAACAAAATTACATATCCTTTATATCTAATCCATACACCAACGACCAAAAACACCTACAAACACTTTCATTCTTCAATTTTCTTCATCTAATTGAACTCTCTCAAGTTCTATCTTCAAGTTCTAAGTGTTCTTCATAAATTCCAAAAGTTCTAGTTTCATAAAATCAAGAATACTTTCAAGTTTGCTAGCTCACTTCCAATCTTGTAAGGTGATCATCCAACCTCAAGAAATCTTTGTTTCTTACAGTAGGTTATTATTCTAATACAAGGTAATAATCATATTCAAACTTTGGTTCAATTTCTATAACTATAACAATCTTATTTCAAGTGATGATCTTACTTGAACTTGTTTTCGTGTCATGATTTTACTTCAAGAACTTTGAGCCATCCAAGGATCCATTGAAGCTAGATCCATTTTTCTCTTTTCCAGTAGGTTCATCCAAGGAACTTAAGGTAGTAATGATGTTCATAACATCATTCGATTCATACATATAAAGCTATCTTATTCGAAGGTTTAAACTTGTAATCACTAGAACATAGTTTAGTTAATTCTAAACTTGTTCGCAAACAAAAGTTAATCCTTCTAACTTGACTTTTAAAATCAACTAAACACATGTTCTATATCTATATGATATGCTAACTTAATGATTTAAAACCTGGAAACACGAAAAACACCGTAAAACCGGATTTACGCCGTCGTAGTAACACCGCGGGCTGTTTTGGGTTAGTTAATTAAAAACTATGATAAACTTTGATTTAAAAGTTGTTATTCTGGGAAAATGATTTTTATTATGAACATGAAACTATATCCAAAAATTATGGTTAAACTCAAAGTGGAAGTATGTTTTCTAAAATGGTCATCTAGACGTCGTTCTTTCGACTGAAATGACTAACTTTACAAAAACGACTTGTAACTTATTTTTCCAACTATAAACCTATACTTTTCTGTTTAGATTCATAAAATAGAGTTCAATATGAAACCATAGCAATTTGATTCACTCAAAACGGATTTAAAATGAAGAAGTTATGGGTAAAACAAGATTGGATAATTTTTCTCATTTTAGCTACGTGAAAATTGGTAACAAATCTATTCCAACCATAACTTAATCAACTTGTATTGTATATTATGTAATCTTGAGATACCATAGACACGTATACAATGTTTCGACCTATCATGTCGACACATCTATATATATTTCGGAACAACCATAGACACTCTATATGTGAATGTTGGAGTTAGCTATACAGGGTTGAGGTTGATTCCAAAATATATATAGTTTGAGTTGTGATCAATACTGAGATACGTATACACTGGGTCGTGGATTGATTCAAGATAATATTTATCGATTTATTTCTGTACATCTAACTGTGGACAACTAGTTGTAGGTTACTAACGAGGACAGCTGACTTAATAAACTTAAAACATCAAAATATATTAAAAGTGTTGTAAATATATTTTGAACATACTTTGATATATATGTATATATTGTTATAGGTTCGTGAATCAACCAGTGGCCAAGTCTTACTTCCCGACGAAGTAAAAATCTGTGAAAGTGAGTTATAGTCCCACTTTTAAAATCTAATATTTTTGGGATGAGAATACATGCAGGTTTTATAAATGATTTACAAAATAGACACAAGTACGTGAAACTACATTCTATGGTTGAATTATCGAAATCGAATATGCCCCTTTTTATTAAGTCTGGTAATCTAAGAATTAGGGAACAGACACCCTAATTAACGCGAATCCTAAAGATAGATCTATTGGGCCTAACAAACCCCATCCAAAGTACCGGATGCTTTAGTACTTCGAAATTTATATCATATCCGAAGGGTGTCCCGGAATGATGGGGATATTCTTATATATGCATCTTGTTAATGTCGGTTACCAGGTGTTCGCCATATGAATGATTTTTATCTCTATGTATGGGATGTGTATTGAAATATGAAATCTTGTGGTCTATTATTATGATTTGATATATATAGGTTAAACCTATAACTCACCAACATTTTTGTTGACGTTTTAAGCATGTTTATTCTCAGGTGATTATTAAGAGCTTCCGCTGTCGCATACTTAAATAAGGACGAGAATTGGAGTCCATGCTTGTATGATATTGTGTAAAAACTGCATTCAAGAAACTTATTTTGTTGTAACATATTTGTATTGTAAACAATTATGTAATGGTCGTGTGTAAACAGGATATTTTAGATTATCATTATTTGATAATCTACGTAAAGCTTTTTAAACCTTTATTGATGAAATAAAGGTTATGGTTTATTTTAAAATGAATGCAGTCTTTGAAAAACGTCTCATATAGAGGTCAAAACCTCGCAACGAAATCAATTAATATGGAACGTTTTTAATCAATAAGAACGGGACATTTCAGTTGGTATCCGAGCGTTGGTCTTAGAGAACCAGAAAATTTGCATTAGTGTGTCTTATCGAGTTTGTTAGGATGCATTAGTGAGTCTGGACTTCGACCGTGTTTTCTTTAAAAATGATTGCTTAACATTTTTGTTGAAAACTATATATTTTTAACATATGAATATTATGTGATATATTAATCTCTTAACGTGTTTGATATTATGTGATAGATGTCTACCTCTAGAACAAGTCCCATTGACTCACCTAATAATAATGAAGAGTCAAATGTAAATTGGAATGATTTGTGGACTGATTCACAAGTTCCCGAAGAGGAACCGGAAGAAGAGTCGGAACCGGAAGAAGAATCGGAACCGGAAGAAGAATCGGAACCGGATGAAGAAATAGAACCGGTGGGGGAAATAATAAAATGGTTAAGTAAAAGAAAATCCTCAACCAACCGACCAAAGTTAATTATGGTCAATGGTGTTTCCGCCAAGGAAGCAAAATATTGGGAGGATTACCAATTCTCCGATGAATCGGATTTCGACGAGAATTCCGATGATGTTATAGAAATTACCCCAACTGAATTTAAAAAGGCAAAAGAAAATAATAAGGGAAAGGGCATAAAAATAGAGAAATCTAATTCCAACCCCGATGAACTTTATATGTATCGTCAACCCCCGAAGTCCTTAAGTTGTAACAATGACCCGGGAACCTCTAAACCACCAGGTTTTTCTAAACCAATGTGGACAACGACGGCTCGTATTAGGGGAACATCATATATCCCTAGAAACTTGGCAAAACGAACCAAAACCGAAGAAGAAGAAACGAGCGAGTCGGAATAAGATAGTTGTATTCGTGTGGTGTAATATATGTAATATAGTGTTCGTATGCTTTATGATATATGTAAAAATTGCTTGTATTAATAAGTATTTTTTTATGAATCTAACTCTTGTCTATTTTACAGTTTAAAAACACAAAATGGATAGACAACCCAATATTTTAAGAGACCTACCCGGAGACATGATTGATGAAATCTTGTCTAGAGTCGGCCAGAATTCCTCGGCACAACTATTTAAGGCGAGATCAGTTTGTAAGACATTCGAAGAACGTTCCAAGAATGTCTTGGTTTATAAGAGACTTTCGTTTGAAAGATGGGGGATATCACATTGGGAAACCCATAAGTTACGATGTGTTTACTTTGACGCATATATTGCGGGGAACCCAAATGCTATTTTACGCAACGGGTTAAGAAATTATTTTGACTCAATATATCCGAATATTGGACTTCGTGATTTAGAAAAAGCGGCTAACATGCAACATAAAGAAGCATGTTATGCTTACGGATTAGTAATGTTCGCTTCTCACCAAAGTGAGAACAAGAACATCGGGCTACAACTATTAAACAAAACGTTTCCACAAGTGACGGAGTCGGTAATTGGGGTAAGAAATGAGGTTTTTAGATTATTACGGGACTGTTGGACATTACGTAACCCTCGTCCCTTTGATGACGTTACAACACGCTGTCTTATCAACGGCCATAACGGTTATGTTGCACAAGACCAAGGATGGGATGTAGTCCTAGTAAAACCAGAATGCATGACTTGTTTCTGGACGTATGAATTACGTGTCTTTATTGCCTTTGCTGAACGACTTGTGTACTAGCTAGAATTATCTTCACAACTATCTTGTATCAAAGTTATTGTGTGCTATATTTCATGCTTTATGTAAAATAAGCGGTATTGTAAGTTTGTAAAATATTGTATAAAAGTTTGAACGCGAAATATTATTACAATCAGTTTTTCATATAGAATTGTAGTAGTTGAATTGTATATTAGCTACTAAGTATGAACTTAACGGGTAGGTACTACCCGAATTTAAACTTATAAAACGCTAATATGAAGAAAAAGCTTTTATAAATGAGTTCATATTATGCTACGAAATACTATTAACTACTCTTAATATTCTGTATGATTAACTTGTTCCATTTAACTATTTTGAAGGAAATGGCACCGACTACTCGACACACCGTGAATATGAATGAAGAGGAATTCCGTACTTTTCTAGCTTCAAACATAGCCGCAGTACAGGCTGCGCTACATACCAACAATAACCTTGGATCTAGCAGTACAGGAAATCGTGTAGGATGCACCTACAAAGAATTCACTGCCTGCAAACCTTTGGAATTTGATGGAACCGAAGGACCGATCGGATTGAAACGGTGGACCGAGAAGGTTGAATCGGTGTTTGCCATAAGTAAGTGTACTGAAGAGGACAAAGTGAAGTACGCTACGCATACCTTCACAGGTTCTGCGTTAACATGGTGGAATACCTATCTAGAGCAAGTGGGACAAGATGATGCGTACGCACTACCGTGGTCAGCATTCAAGCACTTGATGAACGAGAAGTACCGTCCCAGAACCGAGGTCAATAAGCTCAAGACAGAACTTAGAGGGTTACGAACCCAAGGATTTGATATTACCACGTACGAAAGACGATTCACAGAATTGTGCCTATTGTGTCCGGGAGCATTCGAAGATGAGGAAGAGAAGATCGACGCGTTTGTGAAAGGATTACCGGAAAGAATCCAAGAAGATATAAGTTCACACGAGCCCGCCTCCATACAACAGGCATGTAGAATGGCTCACAAACTAGTGAACCAGATTGAAGAAAGAATTAAAGAACAGACTGCTGAAGAGGCCAATGTGAAGCAAGTCAAAAGAAAGTGGGAGGAAAACGGTGATAAGAATCACCAATACAACAACAACAGCAATTACAACAATAATCGCAACAATTATCCCAACAATCGCAACATCAATCGCAACTACAACAAACGGCCCAACAACAACAACAACAACAACAACAACAACAACAACAACTACAACAATCATCCCAACAACAATAATAACCGCAACAACAACAACAATCAGAAGCAGCTATGCCAAAGGTGTGAAAAGAATCACTCGGGGTTCTGCACCAAATTTTGCAACAAGTGTAAAAGAAATGGTCATAGCGCGGCGAAGTGTGAGGTCTACGGACCAGGGGTTAATAGAACGAAAGGAACAAATGGTGTCGGAACGAGTAATAGCGGAGCAAGTAGTGTCGGAGCAAGTTATGCCAATGTAGTTTGTTATAAATGTGGAAAACCAGGCCACATTATTAGAAATTGCCCGAACCAGGAGAACACGAATGGACAAGGCCGTGGAAGAGTTTTCAATATTAATGCGGTAGAGGCACAGGAAGACCCGGAGCTTGTTACGGGTACGTTTCTTATTGATAATAAATCTGCTTACGTTTTATTTGATTCGGGTGCGGATAGAAGCTATATGAGTAGAGATTTTTGTGCTAAATTAAGTTGTCCATTGACGCCTTTGGATAGTAAATTTTTACTCGAATTAGCAAATGGTAAATTAATTTCAGCAGATAATATATGTCGGAATCGAGAAATTAAACTGGTTAGCGAAACATTTAAGATTGATTTGATACCAGTAGAGTTAGGGAGTTTTGATGTGATAATCGGTATGGACTGGTTGAAAGAAGTGAAAGCGGAGATCATTTGTTACAAAAATGCAATTCGCATTATACGAGAAAAAGGAAAACCCTTAATGGTGTACGGAGAAAAGGGCAACACGAAGCTACATCTTATTAGTAATTTGAAGGCAAAAAAACTAATAAGAAAAGGTTGCTATGCTGTTCTAGCACACATCGAGAAAGTACAAACTGAAGAAAAGAGCATCAATGATGTTCCCATTGCAAAAGAATTTCCCGATGTATTTCCGAAAGAATTACCGGGATTACCCCCACATCGATCCGTTGAATTTCAAATAGATCTTGTACCAGGAGCTGCACCAATAGCTCGTGCTCCTTACAGACTCGCACCCAGCGAGATGAAAGAACTGCAAAGCCAATTACAAGAACTTTTAGAGCGTGGTTTCATTCGACCAAGCACATCACCGTGGGGAGCTCCTGTTTTGTTTGTCAAGAAGAAAGATGGTACATTCAGGTTGTGTATCGACTACCGAGAGTTGAACAAACTTACCATCAAGAACCGCTACCCACTACCGAGAATCGACGACTTATTTGATCAACTACAAGGCTCGTCTGTTTATTCAAAGATTGACTTACGTTCCGGGTATCATCAAATGCGGGTGAAAGAAGATGATATTCCAAAGACTGCTTTCAGAACACGTTACGGTCATTACGAGTTTATGGTCATGCCGTTTGGTTTAACTAATGCACCAGCTGTGTTCATGGACCTTATGAACCGAGTGTGTGGACCATACCTTGACAAGTTTGTCATTGTTTTCATTGATGACATACTTATTTACTCAAAGAATGACCAAGAACACGGTGAACATTTGAGAAAGGTGTTAGAAGTATTGAGGAAGGAAGAATTGTACGCTAAGTTTTCAAAGTGTGCATTTTGGTTGGAAGAAGTTCAATTCCTCGGTCACATAGTGAACAAAGAAGGTATTAAGGTGGAATATAACCAGTTTTCCGGTAACGATGACGAAAGGTAACTTATATAACAAGGTTATAATAGAGTTTATTCGAATGAAAAGTTGAAATTGAATTGCTGAAGCTGTGACAAAATTGGCTACTTTAGAAAGGGATTGCAAAGTTATTTTCGATAATAACAACGCTAAAGGAGCTAGCACAGATACGTGTTAATCGTTTACTCAGTTTCTGAGAGTTTTTTTCAGGTGAATAACTATATGCATAAATCTTTCCTTCCGTAGATGAAGTGAGGTTGGTTTATTCTCTCGATTGAGGTGTTTTCAAAAAATATGAAAGGTTTGAACGCAGATTGTAATCGTCAAGATACAAACGAGGTTTAAGATGAAATCAAGTGGCAAACTTGAAGAATTGTTTAGTTTCATATGTTATAATCAATATTTTAATTCATTTTAATTGTCCAATGTTGGTAGTCCTCAGTTGATAGTCCACAGTTAGCAATTCAATAATTCATATATAGTTTAATATATAATATTCGAATTAATTAATACGTATCGTGACCCGTGGACATGTCTCAGACTTGATCACAACTCAAAGTATATATATTATTGTAGAATCAACCTCAACCCTGTATAGCTAACTCCAGCATTACTGCATATAGAGTGTCTATGGTTATTCCAAATAATATATAGATGCGTCGATATGATATGTCAAAACCTTGTATACGTGTCCCGATATTTAAAGTGCGTAAAATAAATAACAGAAATTAAATGACGATAAATAAAGTGCGTAAAGTAAATAACAGAAATTAAATGACGATAAATAAAATTGCGAGAATATAAATTGCGATAAATAAAATGTAATCAGTTAGCAAGGAACAGTTAGCGTGGATTCTTAACAAAATTTCTCATAGTTAATTTGTTTGTTTCTAACAAATTTTATTTTGTCCAATGTTTTCTTCATTATGCCAGTTGTTGGATTCCTGTAAGTCAAAATCCAAATCCAAATATGAAATTGAATGAAAATGGTTATTCTGCGGTGAACGGATACGTATATTTGTGAATATAAGTAGGATAGTAAATGATTGTTGAATCAGATTCGAAGAATGTACAATGTAACTTATTAATGTGAAATCCAAATATTCCTCAGGTATTACCTACCCGTTAAAATATTTTCACCATTAACAGTTTGTACAAAAGAATTTTTAATTACAATCTTTATGAAAATATACTTACATATATATTTTCTTCAGATGTAATTATGGATTTAATGAGTTAATAAGATATATTAAATTCATTTGATTTACATAATCTCTAAAACATTAGAAATTATATAATCGTCATGAAGAACGAAGATAATTGATGTAGAACTATACATAGAACAATGATTATGCTCGAGGTACATAATGAGTTGTTGAGACGTGTGATGTTGAAACTTGAGTTGTTGGTGGTACTGGTATTGATGTTGGTGGTACTGTTGGTGCCGGTGATGTTGTTGAAGCTGGTACGTTTTGTACCATATTTTCCAAGGCTACAACTCGGGCGCGTAGCTCGTTGACTTATTACTCTGCGATGATTGTCGGTAGGAACTAGCGAATGAATAAGGTTTAGAATTGTAGGTAGAATATAGTCGTGTCTAGCTACTCTGGAAATGAGGCTGAAAATGGTGTTTTTGATAGGTTCGCTGGTAAGTGCTTCAGATTCTTTGCCAAGAGTGTAGGTTGGTGGGTGGAAAGAATCGCCTTCTACTCGTCTCCATTGATTAGGTCAGCTATGAACCCATCAGATGAATTTGAGGATGGCTGATTGGTTGATTCATTCTGGTTACACTGCTTTCGGAGTTCGAGTGGAAATTCATATCGGAATAGCCGTCGGAATAACTATCAAAATAGCTATCGGAATCTGAGGGATTCGAACTGGTTGAGGGATTCATCTCGTACGATCAGATGAAGGATTTTTGATAAGAAATAGATTATAGGATGTAGATTAGTACCCTGCAATACATAATTTATATATGCATATATAATACTAAAATCTCATAAGTTACGGAGGAATCTACGGAAGCTGTCAGGCGAAGGTAACGATAACAGATACGCTAATATATGAATTTATCTATACACTATCTATGCAATAGAGGCAGTAAGACGTGTCTAGACTTTAAGGATGATAAGAAAATAATTTTCGACACTAAATGATAAGCAAAACTTTTGACATGCAGACACGGTCGAAGTCCAGACCCACTAATGCATCTAAACAACTATCAGTTAGACACACTAATGCAAGACCTGGTTCGCTAAGACCACCGCTCTGATACCACCTATAACGACCCGTCCTAATCCATCTGGACGAATACATTACATTTGGTTACATCGCGAGGTACTTGACCTCTATATGATACATTTTACAAATATTGCATTCGTTTTTAAAAGACATACTTTCAGTTCATCGAAAGTCGACGGCATGCATACCATTTCATAATATATCCAACTATAATTGACTTAATAATAATCTTGATGAACTCAACGACTCGAATGCAACGTCTTTTGAAATATGTCATGAATGACTCCAAGTAATATCTCTAAATGAGCAAATGCACAGCGGAAGATTTCTTTCATACCTGAGAATAAACATGCTTTAAAGTGTCAACCAATAGGTTGGTTAGTTCATTAGTTTATCGTAATCAATCATTTCCATAATTTTAATAGACCACAAGATTCTCATTTTTTCATAAATATCATTACACTCGCAAGTGTATAAAATCCATTCGTATGATGAACACCTGGTAACCGACATTAACATAATGCATATAGAATATCCCCGCATACTTGCAAGTATGCCATAAATATTGGCAATTGCAATCACCATTTAAATCAAAGTACTAAAGCATTCCAAATTCCAGAATGGGGTTTGTTTGGCCCATAGATCTATCTTTAGGATTCGCGTTAATTAGGGGTCATTTCCCTAATTCTTAGGTTACAGACTTGAAGGGGTGATATTCGGTTTAATAATCCAACCATACAATGTAGTTTTAAGTACTTGTGTCTATTTCGTAAAACAGTTATAAAAGCAGCGCATGTATTCTCAGTCCCAAAAATATATATTGCAAAAGCATTTAAAAAGGGAGCAAATGAAACTCACATATTGTATTTTGTAGTAAAAATACATATGACGATACTGAACAATGCAGGGTTGGCCTCGGATTCACGAACCTATATCATTTGTATATATATTAAAATATTTAATCGTAATCGAACAAGTTTATATATTATATCTTAGTTTATATACTATATTTATTTAGTTTGTGTATATATTCAAAATGTTTAATATTTATACAGTTATATCAATATATATATATATATATATATATATATATATATATTTGATTAGCATTTTAATAAAATGCCTAATATGTTATATATAAATATTTATATAAATTTTGTTAATATGACTAAAGCGTACGTATAACCTTAATAATATTCTTAAAACTTTTATTTTCATAAACGTAATTATTTTTAATAATATTGATATAGATAATACTGATAATAATAATAATGATAGTTTTAATAATAAATCTCATAATAGTGATAATATCTGTAGTTTTTAAAAAATTAAATAGTTTAATAGTAATAATAATGAAAATTATACTTTTTGATGTTAATACTTAGTACTTAGTAATAATAATTGTATCAACCTTATTACTTACGGTAATCTTAATAGTAATATTTTTATTAAAAATAATAATAATTCTAAAATGATACAAATACTAATATTAATAAAAATGATAGTAACTTTTATTATTTTCATCGTAATACTAATTATAATCCTAATAATACTACTAATAATAATAATATATATTAGTAATAATAATAGTATTAATAATTATAATACTTGTAATAATTTCAATAATTAATAATGATAATCATAATAATAATTCTAAGATCATCATACATAATAATACTAATAAATAACAATAAAAAAAATAATATTAACATCTAATAATAATAATAGTAATAATAATAATATTTAAAATAGAGAACTACCTCAAAAACTCTCTTAAAAAAGAAAATGCCGTGAACCGGGCTCGAACCCGTGACCTCTCGTAAACCCGAAAACACCCAAGACCACTCCTCTATATCGGTTTTTCTGAATTTATTCCCCAAAGAAATAGATATAACCCGTATTAATTATTATCCCCTCTTCATCTTCTTCCTTATAATTCCATCGACCAGGAAATGAATAACAACGAGTTTATACATTAAATTAGAATGTTAAATTGATTCCAAAAACATTTTGTAATGTGATTGGGACTAATCAGAATAAGAGAAAAAAAAAACGAAAGCTGTAACAGCAACAACTCGATGGAAACGATGAACATGAAGAACCCAATCATTGATTTTAAGATTCGGACAGTTTCAGATCATAATTTCTATATAAAAAAGGTAGTAAATCCTCACTTGAAGCTTCGTAATTCATCAATTGAACATGAATTGTAATAGAGGACTTTAATTCATTCATAGAAACCTGGTTGACTTTTTTTTCCTCAAAACTTTGACTCAACAATTCATTCACAATTTAGAAAATTGAGACCTGAGAATTTGAGGAAACGTTCACGACATGATTTAGGATACTTCTGCATTTCTACTTCTTGTCAATTCGTTTTGAAACAATTTAAAGGTTAAATGGGTTTGAGAGAAAAAGAAAGGAAAAAAAATATCGATTCTGTTTTCAATTCCATATGGTAGTAGTAGATGAAACATATTGCAATTGAATAATTGATATATGCAGTACAATTGATCAAAATTGGTTGCTGGTGGACGACAGGTAATCACAGACAAAACAGAAGGACAGAACATGATAACGAACAGATTCAATGAATAATGCTTATGTATATATGCTTTAATGTAATATATATATATATATATATATATATATATATATATATATATATATATATATATATATATATATATATATATATATATATATATATATCGGTGTGTGTATATTTATCTGTATCTTTATACTAATTCGTATTTCTATATATATATATATATATATATATATATATATATATATATATATTATTTATTTATTTATAACAGTATTTATTTATATCAGTATTTATACATTCCAATTAATCTTATTACTTAAAAAATAACAATAATAATATTACTCTTAATATTATAAATAATAATAATAATAATAATTTATAATGATATGATGGTAATAATAATACTTTTATTATTAGTGATAATGATAATAATGATAGTAATATTAATGATTATAATAATAATGATAATAGTATTAATACAACAAATTATTACTTCATACAATGTTATAAGTTTCTAAATAAAATTTTATAATTTATTTCTATTACAAAATCCATATATATAATTATGTATAGAAGCTTATATATATATATATATATATATATATATATATATATATATATATATATATATATATATATATATATATATATATATAAATCCATATATATAATTATGTATAGAAGCTTATATATATATATATATATATATATATATATATATATATATATATATATATATATATATATATATATATATATATATATATATATATTATCTATATTGATCTACAATCGTTAATATATATACAAATTCGTTATTAACTTTGTTAAGAATAAAACGAGTATTTTTAGGTAATATATTCAAGGCTTCAAAAATATTATATATATAACTCTTTCATAACAAGTTTTTATTTCTTAGAATAATAGATTAAATGTAGATATATATATTAAATACATAAACTTAAAACATAATATTATACTTTAAGTGTTAAGTTAAAGTTTTTAAGTTTTTATATAAATACACATATTTATATAATATTTTTATATGTATGAATATATACATGTTTATTTATAAACAGTTGTTCGTGAATTGTCGGTAACAGTTAAAGGACAAATGCATTAATGTAAACTGTTCTAAAATTTTGAGACTCAGTTTAATAGACTTTGCTTATCTTGTTGAAATCATATAAGATTTAGGTTTAAATTTGATCGGAAATTTTCGGGTCATCACAGTTTCGAACCATATCCA
This sequence comes from Rutidosis leptorrhynchoides, assembly GCF_046630445.1. NCBI lineage: Eukaryota > Viridiplantae > Streptophyta > Magnoliopsida > Asterales > Asteraceae > Rutidosis > Rutidosis leptorrhynchoides. The sequence goes on from NC_092340.1 coordinate 320,745,036, forward strand.
TAAGAGTTTGGTTACGTCTTTCGGCAACACCATTTTGTTGCGGTGTTCCCGGCATAGTAAATTGATTTATAATTCCATGTTCATGACAAAATAAGGCAAATGGACCGGGGCTTTGTCCAACATCAGAGTGTTTACCATAATACTCTCCACCCCTATCCGATCTCACAATCTTAATCATGCATCTAAGTTGATTTTCAACTTCAGCCTTATAGATTTTGAAAACATCAAGAGATTCAGATTTTTCCTTAATCAAGTAAACATAAGTATAACGAGAATAGTCATCAATGAAAGTGATAAAATACTTATGTCCTCCTATATCAGTGATGAAAGGTCCACAAATGTCAGTATGAATAATTTCAAGAAGTTCTTTACTTCTTGTGGATCCTTTCTTATTTGTTTTTACAAATTTTCCCTTAACACTCAATACATTGGCTATAATCGGAAAAATCTAGAGTAGGAAGAATTCCTTCTTTAGTTAGACGTTGCATTCTGTCTTTCGATATGTGACCTAAACGTTTATGCCACAATCTTGAGGAATTTTCATTTTCTAGTTTTTTCCTTTTTCCATTAGTGATTATATATACGTCCATGGTCAATAGGGATTCCGCAAAGTTGTTATCTAAATGAAGCTTATAAAGGTCATTTTCTAATGAACCAGTACCGACAACATGAGAATCAAAATACACTTCCAAATAATTATGCCCAAACTTAAAATCATAACCAAAACGATCAAGTTTAGAAACAGAAATAAGGTTCCGAGTCATTAATGGAACATAAATTGTATTATTTAAGTACAAATTGAAACCACCCTCTAAAACTAATAAGAGAGTCCCAATAGCTTCAACATGTAACTCATCTCCGTTACCGACCTTAATGATTCTTTCCCCCTTTTGTAGCTGCTTCTTTGAAAGGAATCCCTGCAATGAGTTAGTAACATGAACCATAGCACCACTATCAGCCCACCAAGTATTAGAGGGAACATTAATTGAAAAATATTCATGGTAAGTTATATAGGATATATATGGACCTTTCTTGTCTAACCATTCTCGAAACTTTGGGCATTCTCTTTGAATGTGTCCATGTTTCTTACAAAATTTACATTTTGGACCAGTTTCTTTACCCTTACTTGCACTTGCCTTTAATGAACTTTCTTTTGCGGAACTTCCTTTCTCCCATTTTGAACCTTTGTTACTTTTGAAAACTTTCTTACGAGTAGTCTTAGCGGTGATGAGGTGAGCAACATCGGGTTTTTCAGTTTTCAACCTTTCCTCTTCTTGGACACACATGGCAATCAACTTGCTCATTTTCCATTTCTCCTTTTGAGTGTTATAGTTGATCTTAAAAGGACCAAACTGAGAAGGAAGAGATGTCATAATGAAGTGAACGAGAAAACCTTCAGATATTTCCATGTCCATGCCCTTTAATTTTGAAGCCATGTCATTCATCATCATGATGTCCTCACGTACCCCACTAACACCATCATACTTTGTGGTAAGCATCTTAAGAATAAGGGTACTCGCATGAGATTTAGATGATCCCTTAAATTGTTCCTCGATAAATTCTAAGAATTCTTTAACATTTTCGGAGTCAGGAATGGCTCCTCGAATAGCGGGCGATATAGAATTCTTCATTATCATTAGGGACATGCGATTTGATCTTTCCCATATATCATAAGTCCTCTTTTGTTCAACCGTAGTTTCGTCGGTAAGAGGTGCAGGTTGATTAAATCTTAAAGCATAGTCCAAATCAGTTATGCTGAGGGAAATCTTAATTTGATCTTTCCACGATGCAAAATTAGTTCCGTTCAAGTGTTCTATACGAGGAATACAGTTTGCAATAGCAGTGGGTGTTAAAGCTGAAATGTAACGGTCATTAATATTATGCTCATCATTATGCTCATTATTATTTTGATTAATGACTAAAATAATTTTCATGGTACATCAATAAATCAAATTTATAAAATTAGACTATATTAGTGACATAATAATAATAACAATAATAACACCAACTATAGGGCAAAAGTTGGTATAATAAATTTAATCACAACACGAAATTAAATTTATTGAAGAAGTTGTGAAATCATTGACTTCTCGTTGGTTCCATCAACAATGCACTTATAACTTCTTAATTAAGTAATGCAAAATTAATTTGCAAATACATCACCGTTGGGCAGAAATATAAGTAAACTAATTATAAATAATTTGCTAAATACCGTACAGTGTCTCAAAATTATGGGTCACCGTTGGGCTATCCCACAATCCTTAAACATCAAACGTAATTTAATATGACTTTTCATTCACTATAATTATTTTAACTAGTAGTCTTCTGTTGGGCTGACGACTAATCTCAATAATTAGGTAGTCATGTTTTATAATATTTTAAAATGCCCTATTTATTAAACATCATCAACAGAAAATTATAACCTTTTAATAAAAGGTTTGTTTATGTTTATTTTCTGTTAAAAAAAATATACTGAATCGTGATACATAGGTAAAGTAACAATAATTCTATTGTCTCAATTATTAAGGAATAATAATAATAATAATAATAATAATAATAATAATAATAATAATAATAATAATAATAATAATAATAATAATAATAATAATAATAATAATCATTAAGAAATTTCCATTTTAGTAACATTTGCAACTACGGTTACGTTTCCATTTCATCCAAAACATCCAATAAAATTAATTGTTGAAACGTAAACATTAATTCACTTTCATGTGAACAAACATAAGATTAAGTGACAAACCATTAAGGAAATATAATATTAATCATCAATGTTTCTCACTGATCAAAACTTCAATTAATTGAATGATTCTATCGAATAGTTGGTTTATACTAATAACTATACTTTATTATCATCACATTTTAATGCACACTTCTTTTCGTTTATCTTAATAAACAAACAAACAAAAATGCAAAAAAATGGATCTCATAAGAAATTTCTGTTCTAGTTCGAAACTTATACTACTGATTCAACCAGTCCCTACATGCACCCATCATCAAACTTTGGGTTGTTGCTAGTCACTATCAATATTATTAATAAAGATTAAAGAATCGTTGATTTGTAGTCATTATCAATCATGGACTCATGCAATTTGATTATAAAGGAGACAGCGAATTTTCGTCTACTTTATTGTTGATAATTGGAGGGTGGGACAACATACATATTAAAGAATCCTACTTTCTACTAATATCTTACACTCACAATTATATTATATATGGTCACCTAGTGATAATTTACAAACCATTGCAACTTTTGCTTTATATATTTTAATTAATTCACATGGCATATAATTTGTGATATTCATATAGTCAAACAAAAAAGGCTAAGTCAGTGAACATTTGGATGTATAAGTATATGAATATTAAATTATTCAAAGCCGTAAAATAATGAGTACTAAAAGTTACTCTATAAAGAACATTAGTTCAACAGAAAGACATATTGATCTCAATATATTATTTTAATTGATCAACCATCTAATAAAAATAAATAAATAAATTAAATGAGTATCATGCTTAATAATTTACATGATTAAAAAAAAATATGGATCATCATCATATATTCATCCTATATATTATATCATGATCGAAGAACATAAACATCACACAAATGATAAACATGATTAGGAATTTTTTATATATGAGATTAGTTTACTCTTGATACCACATGTTAAACATAACATAGTATTTCATCATGTAATTCATTAGATAAAGATTAAGACATGAAGATGTAAGGCTTACTTGAATGGAAAGATGAAGCTATAAGAACACAACTAGGATGTTTGATCTTCTACTTGATCCTCTACTTTAGTGATGGACTTAGATTAATTGTAATGTGTTGTTGTTGTGTGTTTTTTAGAGGTGAAGAATGAGCCTCTATTTATAGGAGAGGTCAAGGAGGGATCAACTCCTGATGTGCGTAGAGGTGTATACAAAATAGTTATATTTTTACTAGGAATTACTATTAAATACGATACAATTTTACACAAGTTATTTATTTATTTATAGAGTGGATATACCTAAACCTTGCTACAACACTTATAGGCAGTGTACCTAATCGTACAGTAGTGTAGTTTTTAGTAAGTCCGGTTCGTTCCACAGGGAACTTGCCAAGTTTAACGCTATATTTTTAACTTATAATTGTAAAAATACAAAAATATATATAAGTAGTATTATTATTATAAAAGGGGGTTATAAAATATATATAAGTAGTATTAAAAATACAAAAAAATGACCGGTTTGTCGATTTTAAAACTTTAGTCGCAGTTAAAACCTAATGTAAAATATTAAATATATAAAACTTAATTTTAAGCGTAAAGTAAATAACGATAATGAAATTGCGATAAATAAAAGTGCGATAAATAAAATGACGATAAATAAAATTGCGATAATTAAAAAGTACAATAATTAAAATGACAATAAATTAAAGTGCGATAATTAAAAGTGCAATTAAATATGAAATAAAGGAATTATGCTTATTTAAACTTCCGTAATCATGATGTTTGACGTGTTGATTTTAGTTTATTACCATGGGTTAATTGTCCTTTGTCCTGGATTATTCAATATGTCCGTCTGGTTTTTGTCCTTAACAGTCCATCAGTCATAAATATAAAGTGCGAGTGTCCTCGTCAAATTATCCTTATATTCGAAGTCAAATATTCCAATTAATTGGGGATTTAAACTGTAATTACACCAAGTGTCATTGTATATAATTCACCCCTGTTTTAATAAGTCAATTAACTATTAATACATTCCCGTGTCCGGTTAAATGAACTATTATTAGTACTTATAAATATCCCGCCCATCGTGTCCGATCGAGTGTATATGGTTATTTATAGGTACGTCTAATTGTAAATCTTTATATTAAATTAACAAACTATCATTTAATTAAACAAATATAAAGCCCATTAATAGCCCATAGTCTAATTTCCACAAGTGTCGTTCTTTTATCCAAACCCCAATTATGGTCCAAAGGTCAATTATCCCGTCATTAATATTTAGTCTAACATCACGATTACTTCGGCTTAAATAAGCATAATAATAACTTAGCTACGAGACATTAATAAAAATAATTTAAACATAACTTACAATGAGTATTAATAGCGTAGCGTTACACGGACAGAGTTTCGACTTATAACCTTAAAACATTCGCTAACATAACTTTATTATTATTAATCTTAAATTAAAATTAAAATTATAAATTTTATATATATATATATATATATATATATATATATATATATATATATATATATATATCGTAAGAGATAGATTGATAAAAGTGTAATGAAATCGATCGAATGCGTTGCCTTTTATAGGCCCCATTTCTGTTTTGGTGTGCTCCACGATCTTGATGGAATTCTTCTTCACAGCTCCGCGATCGCGGAGTGTTGGATTCCAGCTCACCAACTTTGCCTCCTAGCTTGCCGACGGTTTATAAATATATATATAATATATATATAATTTTAAGAATTATTTATATATTATATTATATTTATGTGCTTAGTTGACTTGTAATTTTAACTCCGTTGCGTCGCGCGTTGAAAGTTGGTTCATGTCCCGGTTCTGGATTTTCAAACGCCTTTTCGTATAATTTAATATCTTGTACTTTGCGTTTTGTAACTTGTACTTTTGTAATTTATAGACGTTTCTCATCAACAATTTGAACCACTTAGATTGTACTTTGTACTTTTTAGCTTTTTGGTTGTTTGCGTCTTCAATTCGTCGAATCTATCTTTTTTCTTCACCTTTTATTATTTAAACGAATATCACTTGTAAATAGAACAATTGCAACTGAAATCTTATCTTTCTTGAGGGATAATGCTATGAAATATATGTTCGTTTTTAGCATTATCAATATTCCCACACTTGAGCGTTGCTTGTCCTCAAGCAATATAGTCTCGAAATAAAAATACTAGAATCACTTCTTTTATTCTTCACACTTTATACATCAGTGATTTCTATACGGCAGTATAAACAATGATAGTAATGTTATGGTTTACAGTCTCACATGACTATGAAAATTTAGATCCTTAAGGAAATTGGATCTTTATGAAAACATTTGATCTTTTGAAAATTAAATCTAGCTTTTACCCTAGATAAGTTTTCCGGAATAACCCTTCACCGGTGTTTGCAAAATTGTTTTTGTGGGTTTGGTGGGTTTCAGATTTGAAAATTTTAGCTCAAAACTTGCGGTTTTGTGTCACCCACTTGCTAACCTTGTATTAGAAGAGCAACACGTCCAGTATACTTGCTCCGTATATTACCTTTCCTTAAACTACCATCCAGTTGTAAAGGAAAGCGTTGAACAAGTAACTGTTAAGGCAATGTCCCATGACATGCTTTTAATTATGGTCTATAACGTGTCGGATGCAATTACTATCCTTTGTAGGAGCAATATTAAAGCTCACCCTATGGTTTTTCGGTCTGGCACAAGGTCCTGTCTTTGACCATGCTATGCAACCACCGTTCTTAAGGTTTATACCCGATTTGGTTCAGGCGACCTAATGAATTCCAGGTGAATTCCTAGGATTTTACATTCAATGGTAATGAACGCATTAAAAATGGGTTTTTAGAAAACAAATCGGTTTGTAATTTTATCAAAATATTTTCTCGTTCAAGCTCGAGTTTAGATATCATCGAATTCCATGAGTTTATAATTCTCAATCTTTAAAGTCAATCTCAAGGATTGAGTAATATCAGTCTTAAAAGCCGATTTTTGATCTTTAAGGAGATAATCCTTTCTGGGGGTCTGATTCATTAGTCTTATCAAGCTAATTTGCACAGTGCCCTCCCCATTTTACGAGACAGATCCTCTCATGGTTAGGATAAGTCTGACCACTTGGCGACCCTGTTTGATGCTGAGGTCCGTGGATTTCCAGCTGATTTTCGAGAAAACTTTTCAAATTTTTTCGTAGACTCTACAACTGGTCTGGACGACAACTTCCTGACCTAAATCTAGAAGTGCGTGTCTTTTTCGGAAGACTTTACTTCCTTTTAATGATGGAATTGATTCATCGTGTAGATCCATCTTTCTTTCAAATATATTACAATTTACCGAGTAAAACGGTTAATTTTGTCCAAAATAAAAGTATCTTCAATTATTTGTACAAAAATATGTGATATATGTTCTAAATATCTTGGTAAATTTTTCCCATACTTGGCTTTTATTTTTCTTTCTTTGCCTTTTTATTGTCCTCTATTCCATTTTAAATGAATTCTAACATTTTAAGTTGTTTCTCAATTTATGTCCTTTATGAGGTAACAATAATTTCAGTGTTAACACCTAGTTTTATCGTTCATAAATATGTATAAACATGATTTTGAATTTATTTATTTGAAAATTTTGAAATTTTTTTACTAGAATTGGGTAGTCAGTATATAAGACTAGGGCTGTTCTTTATTATCAGAGAGCACTAGATTCTAATACAACTACTGCGTTACTAGTATTTTTAATGGTAACCAAGTGTATAAGTCATAAATTTTAAAAATCCGAAAGAATTTAACCCCTTCCCACACTTAAGATCTTGCAATGCCCTCATTTGCAAGAAATCAGTAACAATTTAAATTATTGAGGGTGATTAGCGTAGAAAAATGATTAAATTTTACCAAAGTTTCCAAACATATTGGCGTTTGTTTGTTGAATCATAAATGGTGCATATCATTTGTTCATTCTTGCAGTTGTTATTTCACATATATTTTGCATCTTGTCGTCAAAATTAGTTACTTTTGCTGAACTTAATGCCAGTCTTTGAAAATGCGTTGTTTTACCCTATTTTGTACATGAGATAAACTACAAGCATATATATACATATTTTTGAAGTTGGGTATATCACCCCACATTCAAAAATTAATAAAATTTAACAATAAAAGTTAGAAAATTATAAAAACTATTACAATACCAACATAAGTATTAAATGTAGCAACATTACGAATAATAAAATAAATAAAACTAAGGAAACTAGGGTTGATGCTGAAACCAGTAGGGGTTCCATTCATAGCCGTAAATGTTGTAGAATGCTTGAGCTGGGTCATATGTAGGGTATGGTGGTCGGCTCTCTATAGTCCAGGGAGGAAATATGGGCATTGGAGTAGGAATGTAATTTTGACTTACATGTGTACAATGACTTATGATTTGGCTTTGATGATACTGCCAATCTTGAAATGCTCGTTGTCTAGCCATTTCATACTCATGTTGAGCCATAAACCTTTCTATTTCTGTCATCTAATTTCCCCCTCCCGCATTACCTTGTTGTTGACCTCTTTCTACCTGTGGATGATTCCCTTGATATGGTTGTGCAACATTATTTCTTTTCAATAAAACCTTTGCACCAGCATATACCCGTATATCAATCTGATCACGAGGAAGGGGTACTTGTACTAACTCCCTTCCCCGAGTAATATCCACACCGAGGTACTCGGCAATTAAACTCACAAAAATATCACCTCCTATAATACTATTGTTTTGCATTCCCTTTATCATTTCCGACAAATAATAACCCACACAATAAGGAATATTTACAAAGCTCTGTGGGTCTCTAATACACATCAGATAAAATAAATCATTTTCAGTCACTTTATCTTTATTTCTACCCCTTTGTGTAATAGAGTTGGAAATGAATCTATGGATTACCCTAAGCTCAGCTCTATGTATATCAGTATAAGAATAATGACCTCCACGAAAATGATTATGGCTAGTCATTCTACTCCACAACTCATTCTTATCAAAATCATGATCAACCCTTCTACCATTACTTATTAACTGTCTACAATCATCAGTTAATAGTTCTTCAGGCGTATAAATACACAAAGCTTCATCCATATCTAATAAAGACATACGGCGCATCACACCTCCTAATAAAAATCTAATAAAACTTTTATCCGTTAACCTAGTTACTTCATCATTTAGTTCAATAGTACTTACTAACTCAACGCACCATTCCTTAAATATAGGTCTACGTATAGTGAATAGATTAATCCAATCATTGAAAGTAGAATTACCATACCTTTGTGTAAGTAATTCTCTTATTGGCTCGGCCAATCCCACTATCTCTAATGGTGCCCAATCTATCACCCTGGACACTTCAACATCTTTGGGATAAAGAATGCTCAAGTTCCTCTGATAATTTGGATAGTCTATCCAAATTCTGTCAAATCGTAAGTTAGGGTGTAGATTTTCTTCAACTGCTTGTGACAATGGAATAAAAGGGTGCGGTTGATTTTATTTGTATTGTTCACTGAGTTCTTGATCCTCGTCACTTTCATTATAAGTATTCAAGTTTTGTGGCGCGGATGAAGATTCAGCTCGTTCATTCTGCTAAACACATTAAACAAAAAGGAATTTGCTCATCCAAAAATGCATTGGTATTAGCAAAATAACAATTAAAAATAACTAACATGACATGTTTAATTAGAATCAAATTTATACACATTTTTATATTTTTATCAATTCTATACTTTTTCAAATAAACAAATATGAGAATGTATATAATGTTCATAAGTATGTAACTTCTAAAACATGTCAAAAAGAGTCATTATAACAATTAAATGAGTTTCAATTGGCATTCATATCAAATTAAGCAAGTTCATTCAATTTTTACTTAAAAAGTCAACAAATTGTCTCAAAAATCATGTTTGTAATCAAAGTTTGGATCATTTAACACATCAAACATGTTACACTACTTAATTTAGCATCAATTCATAACAAAAATCGGGCATAAGTCGTTTATATCAAAAAGCCCCAATTTTACTCAAGAACACAAACCCTAGATTTCTAAAAAATTTGAAGTTTTTTTGCTTCAAATCATGTTAAATAGCGTCAATCTAGGTTATACATGCATAATATATCATCAATTTAACTCTAATTACACTAGAAATTAACAAAATCAAATTAGGTATATTTAGTTCAAGAACACAAAAAAATCGAATTTAAGAGTGTTTGGATGTAGTAATTACCATTCTTCTTGAAAGGGATCTAGGTAGGAATCTCGACATCAATATATAGCAACAAATTTGATAAAAAACGGTGTAAAATGGTGATTTGTGTGTGTTTTTTCGTGGGTTTTTCGCAGAAAAAAATGAATTGGGGATGGAGACCGGTCTGTCTCGACCAGTTTATCCTTTCTGTATTTTTGTTGCTCCGCGATCTCGAAGGTGGATACCTTCCTAGCTCCGCGATCTCGAAGTTTTTTTTTTATTATTATTATAAAAAATCTTAACTTATAAAAATAAATAAGTAATTAATTTAAAAAATTTGTTTCTTTTTAGGAATGAGGGCGTTTCGGTACGTTGACCTAGTTCGTCCCTCGACAAAATTTTAAAATTTGTCTTTCTTTAAGCGTTGTTTTAAAAGCAAAAATTTTTGGGTTTTTTAAATATTTTTGGCATACTTTAAATCAATAAGATTAAAAATAATGATAATAAAATTTCTCGTCTCGCCCTTGGGTAAAGCAATTTCGGTTCAATGACCTAATCTTCAACTTACGACAAATTTTAGAAATCATATTTTTAACTTAATGAAATAAAGTAAATTTTTGTTTTTAAATTCACACCAAACTTAAGTTTAAAATGCATAAAATTAAAAATTCATATTAATATTATTAATATTCATATATTTTAGTTTTACAAACTCATATTAAAAATATTAGTTTTTTTTTAAAATATTTACAAACTTAAATATATTGATTTTAAAAATATTTACAATATTAATTTAATATTTATATATTAATTTTAAAAACAAGGTAAAAATAAAATTAAAAATCTTTTTTGTCTTTTATCCCACTTTAATCAATCAAATATTATCAAAAATATACGCCCCTCTTTTGGGTAAAGTAATTTCGGCTATTTTACCTAGTTTTACTCCTGACGAATTTTTGAAATATTCTGGATTGATTGATTAAAGATATTTATACCTTAAGAATAAACGGTAAATTTCGCAGTGATGTAATAAATTTTTGTATGATATCAATAATTTCGGTTACGCATACCTAATTTTATTGAATACCAATTTAATACTTTATAGCGAACGATTCAGCGTTTATTATCAAAAGGTTAAAAGCAATAAAAATAAATAAAAACTGTACATACTTACCTGTGAGATAGAATTCTCAGATACCTGCTTTAGCCGACTCATAGGAGAGTCGTGTGATTTGGTTCTCCATAGCTACATAAGCGTAACCTCGATTCTTCAGTATCTTTTCTTCTAAACATATAAACGGTCCTTCTCTGCATAGAGTAACAAATTCGGTGTTTGAATATGTTTGATTATTTGAACATTTACCTTCGTGTGACCATTTTCCGCATTTGTAGCATCTTTCAAGGTGTCGTGCTCTTCTTTTTGTTGCCGATTTTGATTTTCCTTTACCAAAATGTATCTTATGATGATCTTTTCTGAGTTCTTTTCTTACTCCGTCCATTTTTTCTCTTATGAATGATACCAGTTCACTCGGAAGTATGTTATTATTACGTTTAGTAATCATTGCGTGTAGCATTAGACCATGGTTTAGATCAAAGGAATTCTTCATCTTGTAAAACCTAAAAAAAATAAAAATTCAGAATGGGGGGAGAAGACTAGTTCTTTAAGGTCTGCTAGGGAAAGACCATACGGATTCCATTTTCGAGAACTACACGAAAACTAAAAATCTAACTCTAACATAAATACATATTACCCTTAAAAGATTTGAATCTCCCCACACTTAGTTAGATGTGGTATTGAAATTGTGATTAACTTCATTGTCAACTTCCATTGGATCATGTATGTAATGTTTAACTCTGTGACCATTAACTTTAAATTCAATCTCATTTGAATTTATTAACTCTATTGTTCCATATGGGAAAACTCTTTTGACTATGAATGGTCCAGACCATCTTGATTTCAATTTTCCAGGAAATAGCTTGAATTGTGAATTGAAAAGAAGAACTCGGTCTCCTTCTTTAAATTCTTTTGAACTTCTGATTCTTTTATCATGCCATTTCTTCGTTCTTTCTTTATAGATTAACGAATTTTCATATGCTTCATGTCTTAATTCTTCTAATTCATTTAGTTGACTTAACCGTAGACGTCCGGCTTCATGTAAATCAAGATTACATGTCTTCAAAGCCCAAAATGCTTTATGCTCAATTTCTACTGGAAGGTGACATGCTTTTCCATAAATGAGTCTAAAAGGTGTGGTTCCAATTGGAGTTTTGTAGGCTGTTCTAAAAGCCCAGAGTGCATCCTCCAATTTCATGGACCATTCCTTTGAGATTTGATCCTACGGTTTTCTCTAGGATACGTTTTAAAGCTCGGTTGGTATTTTTAACTTGTCCACTTGTTTGTGGATGATAAGCGGTTGAGATTTTATGAGTTACTCCATATCTTTTAAGAACTTTCTCAAGTTGATTATTACAAAAATGAGTACCCCGATCACTTATTAAAGCTTTCGGTGTTCCAAACCTAGCAAAAAGACATTTTAAAAAGTTGACTACAACTCGTGCATCGTTAGTTGGGAGAGCTTGTGCTTCCGCCCATTTAGATACATAATCAATGGCAACGAGAATGTAGAGATTATTATGAGATTTTGGAAATGGACCCATAAAGTCAATACCCCAAACGTCAAATACTTCACATACTTGAATGACATTTTGTGGCATTTCATCACGTTGACTTATTTTTCCGGCCCTTTGACAACCATCACAGGATTTGCAAAGAAGGTGTGCATCTTTGAAAATTGTAGGCCAATAGAATCCAACATCGTAAACTTTTCTTGCTGTGAGCTGAGGCCCATAATGCCCTCCTGTTGGTCCTGTGTGACAATGGTTTAAGATTTGACTAGATTCATCTCCGAATACACATCGGCGTATTATTCCATCGGACAACTTTTAAACAAATGTGGATCTTCCCAGAAATAGTGTTTTATATCACTAAAGAATTTCTTTCGTTTTTGGTACGACAACCCTTTTTCAAGGAATTCACATACTAAGTAGTTTGCATAGTCTGCAAACTATGGAATTTCATTATAATCTATCTTCAATATATATTCATCAGGAAAGTTATCTTGTATGGCCGATTCATTTAGAACTTCTAATTCGGGATTTTCAAGACGAGAAAGATGATCAACAGCGAGATTTTCTGCTCCCTTTTTGTCTCGGATTTCAATATCGAACTCTTGTAAGAGTAAGATCCAACGGATTAATCTTGGTTTGGCATCTTGTTTCGAAAATAGGTATCTAAGAGCAGAATGGTCGGTATAGACCACCGTTTTAGCTAGAACGAGATATGAACGAAATTTGTCAAAAGCAAAGACAATAGCAAGGAGTTCTTTTCAGTAGTTGTGTAATTCATTTGTGCTTCTTGTAACGTCTTACTAGCGTAATAAATAGGTTGAAATTGTTTTTCAATCCTTTGTCCTAAAACGGCTCCCATTACAAAATCACTTGCATCGCACATAAGTTCAAACGGTAGATTTCAATTTGGAGTTATCATGATCGACAGATTAGTGAGTTTTTCTTTAAGAATATTAAAAGATTTAATGCATTCATATAAAAAGATGAATGGTGCATCTTTTTCTAGGAGTTTATTCATAGGAGTGGCAATTTTAAAAAAATCTTTTATGAAACGTGGGTAAAAACCGGTATGCCCTAGAAAACTCCTAACTCCTCTAACATTGGTGGGATGTGGAAGTTTAGCAATTACATCTACTTTAGCTCTATCCACTTCAATTCCTTCCTTTGAAATTTTATGACCAAGAACGATGCCTTCTTTAACCATGAAATGGCATTTCTCCTAATTAAGTACTAGATTTTATTGTTCGCATCTAATAAGCATTCGTTCAAGATTAACTAGACATGTTTCAAAAGTATCACCGAAGACTGAAAAGTCATCCATGAAAACTTCCATGCATTCTTCTATCATGTCGTGAAAAATCGCCATCATGCACTTTTGAAAGGTTGCAGGGGCGTTGCAAAGTCCAAATGGCATGCATTTGTAAGTAAAAGTACCATAAGGGCATGTGAATGTAGTTTTCTCTTGGTCCTCGGGTGCTATTGGAATTTGAAAATATCCGAAAAAACCATCAAAAAAACAATAGTAACTATTTCCTGCTAATCTTTTCAACATTTGATCAATGAAAGGTAAGGGAAAGTGATCTTTTCTGGTGGCATCATTTAATTTTCTATAATCAATACAAACACGCCATCCTGTTACAATCCTAATAGGAATAAGCTCATTTTTTTCATTTGTGATGACAGTCATGCCACCCTTCTTAGGTACGCATTGAACTGGGCTTACCCATAGACTATCAAAGATTGGATAAATTAAACTTGCATCAAGCAGTTTAATTATTTCTTTCTTAACAACATCTTGCATATTAGGATTTAGTCTTCGTTGGCGTTGCACATATGTTTTATGACCTTCTTCCATAAGGATTTTATGTGTGCAATATGAAGGACTTATTCCTTTAATGTCATGAATCTTCCATGCAATAGCTGGTTTATGAGCTTTTAGCACAGAAATGAGTTGAGATTTTTCATTTTTCGTAAGAGAAGACGATATTATTACAGGTAATTCAGATTCACCATGTAAATAAGCATATTCCAAATGGTTTGAAAGTGGCTTTAACTCTAATGTCGGTAGTTCTTCTATCGATGATTTATATCGATATCTGTCTTCCTCTTTTAGCATTTGAATTTCTTCTTTTGTTGGTTCATATCCATTAGCCATAAGTGTAGCTAACATTTCAGTTTCATCAATTGGTTCAGTTCCTTCTCCTAAAGAACATTCTCCTGTTCCTTGTAATTCTGGAAATTCTTCTAACAATTCTGCATGTGAATCTATAGTTTGAATATAATAACATGTATCATCTGCAGATTGCGGTTGTTGCATGGCTCTATCAACAGAAAAGGTAACACTCTCGTCCTCTATACTTAGGGTCAGTTTCTTACCAAACACGTCTATTATTGCTTTGGCCGTGTTTAAGAATGGTCTTCCTAATATGAGAGGAACTCGAGAATCTTCTTCCATGTCCAGAATAACAAAATCTACTGGAAATACTAAAGTACCAACTTTAACTAGCATGTTCTCCATTATTCCTCTAGGATATTTTACTGATCGATCGGCTAGTTGTATACTTATTCGTGTTGTTTTCAATTCTCCAAGGTCTAGTTTAGCGTATAGTGAATACGGCATTAAATTTATACTAGCACCTAAATCTGCCAATGCTTCTATTGAACTAAGACTACCCAGAAAACATGGAATCGTGAAACTTCTTGGATCTGATAATTTTTCTGGTATCTTATTCAACAGTACTGCAGAACAATTAGCATTCATAGTAACAGCCGAGAGTTCTTCCATTTTCTTTTTATTTGTGATTAGATCTTTCAGAAATTTAGCATATCTAGGCATTCCTGAAATCACATCAATGAAAGGAAGATTTACATTTATTTGTTTAAACATATCCAAGAATTTGGATTGCTCGGCTTCAAGTCTCTCTTTTCTCATTTTACTCGGGTAAGGAGGTGGTGGTTGGTATGGTTTAACATAAGGTTTAGCTTTAACTGTGTTATCTTCATTAACCTTTTCAACTACCGGTTCTGTTTCCTTATCTTGCTCAGGTTGTGGTTCTTGTGGAGTAGGAATAGCGTCATCATAAATCACAGGCATTTCAGATGGTTTAAGTGTAATACCACTTCTTGTGGTAATGGCTTTAGCTGTTTCATTTCAGGGGTTAGCATTTGTATCAATAGGTAGACTTTCCGATTTTCTTTCACCTACCAACCTTGCTAGGTTGCTTACTTCTTGTTCCAAATTTTGAATAGAAGCTTGTTGATTTCTAAATGCTTGAGCATTTTGTTCATTGGTTTGTTTCTGAGATGTGAAAAATTGAGTTTGAGATTCAACTAGCTTTGACATCATATCTTCTAAATTTGGCTTTTTATCATCGGTTTGTGGTGGTTTGTTTTGAAAAATAGGTCTTTGCTGATTGTAAGTATTGTTGGATACTTGTTGATTGCTAGGACCTTGTTGGTTGTTGTATGGAACATTTTGGTTATAATTCTGATTTTGATTGTAAATTGGTCTTGGTGGTTGATAATTATTCTGATAATTATTTCCAGGCCTTTTGTTCATGTATGAAACATTCTCTCTTTGTTCCATTATTTGTTCAATACTGAGATAATCTTTTGTCAAATGTGGTTCTCCACACTGCTCACAACTAATTCTTATTGAGTGAATATCTTTAGTCATCTTTTCCATTCGTCTCTCGACATCATCTATCTTTGCGGAAATGGAATCTAAGTCATGGCTAGAATTGGCTCTAGCTGCTTTAGATGATCTAATGATATCTTTTTCTTGATGCCACTCATGTGAGTGGGAAGCAGTGTTATCAATAATTTTGTAAGCGTCAGTTGCGGTTTTCTTCATAATGGAACCACCAGCTGCTATATCGATGTCTTTTCTTGTAGTGATGTCACATCCTTGGTAGAATATTTGTACTATTTGACAAGTGTCTAAACCATGTTGCGGACATCCTCTTAACAATTTTCCAAATCTTGTCCACGCCTCATATAGAGTTTCATTTGGCTTTTGTGTGAACGTAACAATTTCTCCTTGAAGTCTTCCGGCTTTAGATGCCGAAAAGAATTGTTTAAGAAATTTTTCAACTAAAACATACCATGTATCAATCGCCCCTTCAGGTAACGATTCTAACCAATCTTTGGCTTCTCCCTTTAAAGTTCAGGGAAATAACATGAGATAGATCTGTTCATCCTTAACTTCTCTTATTTTAAATAGAGTACAGATCCTATTAAAGGTTCGAAGATGTTCATTTGGATCTTCCTTCGGTGCACCACTAAATTGGCATTGATTAGTCACCATGTGTAGGATTTGTCATTTGATTTCATAATCTGGCGCATTAATGTCTGGTTGAGTAATTGCGTGACCTTGGCCAGTGCGTTTAGCTCTCATTCGGTCTTCCATACTTAGAGGTTCAAGATTTTCCATGATTGAATTTGTTGAATCTGAATCACTAGAGGATTCTGATTTAATGGGTTGTTCCTCGACAATCTCTGTTTGAATGATTGGTGGTTCCGGAGGAAAGATTACTGGTTCAGGATCTCTGAATTATCCCTGAATATCCTCTGGATTCTCAATTGTGAGGTCGGGTTCAAAAAATGGATTATCGGAAATTTGAATTGGAGTACTTTGTCGACTTGATGACGATTCTAAAGAAAAATCAACAGCAACAATATTGGCTAGATGTCTTGATCGAGTTACAGGTGGTGAACGTTTAAAAGGTGGTGAACGTTTTGCTCGGTGCATTCACTGAATATCCTATTAGTTATAAAAGATAAAAATTATATAAGTTATCAAATTAATAGACTTTTCTGCTTTTGCCCACGTTTCGAATAGCCAAAAGATGTAGCAGGGAGCCAGAACCCTTTAAATCGGAAGCTCACAACTCAGCCACTAACAAATTCAACTATCACTACGAAGCAGAAAATTTGGATGTCTATCAATTTAACCACTTAAAATAATTTTTAGTTGAAATTTAAAGAAATTTTAGAGAAGAAATAGAAAAAATTCCAAGTCCTAAAAACTAGAGCGGCGAAAAATAAGAAAGAAAAAGAGTGCGTCGGAAAACGTCGAAAAATAAAAGGTCGAAAAATAAAAATAAGAAAGTAGCGCGTCGAAACTTAAAAGGTACTAAAATTTTAAAACGGTGTCGCAAAAAATTCTTAAGCACCTAAATCTTAGTTTAAAGAAAAAGCACTTAATGGATTTTACGGCAAAGCCTAAAAATCTAGAAATAAAAATAAGCTACGGCAAAATACTAGAACTTAAAATTAGTTACGAACGATAAAAATACAAATATTACGAATAAACGATTAAAAAGTTACGAAATATAAAAAGATATAAAAAGTGATAAAATTACATATTTTTATAAAAATATTATTTTTATATTTATTATTTTATAAAAGTATTAATTTTATAAATTAATAAAACTAATTAAAACTTAAAATACAAAATTAATTAAAAACTTAAACTAAATTATTATAATAATTAATCTAATTAGGGTTTAAAAATAATAATAAATAAAAATACTCCATAATTAATGCGAAATTAGGTCAAACCAGACGTGTCAGAATAGGCTACGCGATCTCGTAGCTTTTTGCCTTGTCTCCTCCGAGATCGCGGAGCTCAATAGTACCGGACTCAGTATTGGGCTAAAACAGTTCGGCCCAATTCGAATTTTAATTAAAAACAGTTTTGGGCTTCGTATTAATCTGGCCCAGTTCGATTTTTATTATTATTATTTTTTTCTGTTTTATTATTTATATAAAATATTTATATAAATTGAATAAAAACTTATATTTAAAAACTAAAATGGAAATAAAAATACTTTATAATTTTATATATTTTGAACAAACTCTTAAAAATAGATATATTTTGTTTTTCTTTTTATAATTTTTTTTATATAGCGTTTCACTTCGGCAGTCCCCGGCAGCGGCGCCAAAAATAGTTGATGTGCGTAGAGGTGTATACAAAATAGTTATATTTTTACTAGGAATTACTATTAAATACGATACAATTTTACACAAGTTATTTATTTATTTATAGAGTGGATATACCTAAACCTTGCTACAACACTTATAGGCAATGTACCTAATCGTACAGTAGTGTAGTTTTTAGTAAGTCCGGTTCGTTCCACAGGGAACTTGCCAAGTTTAACGCTATATTTTTAACTTATAATTGTAAAAATACAAAAATATATATAAGTAGTATTATTATTATTATAAAAGGGGGTTTTTACCGTTTAATGACCGGTTAGTCGATTTTAAAACTTTAGTCGCGGTTAAAACCTAATGTAAAATATTAAATATATAAAACTTAATTTTAAGCGTAAAGTAAATAACGATAATGAAATTGCGATAAATAAAAGGGCGATAAATAAAATGACGATAAATAAAATTGCGATAATTAAAAAGTACAATAATTAAAATGACAATAAATTAAAGTGCGATAATTAAAAGTGCAATTAAATATGAAATAAAGGAATTATGCTTATTTAAACTTCCGTAATCATGATGTTTGACGTGTTGATTTTAGTTTATTATCATGGATTAATTGTCCTTTGTCCTGGATTATTCAATATGTCCGTCTGGTTTTTGTCCATAACAGTCCATCAGTCATAAATATAAAGTGCGAGTGTCCTCGTCAAATTATCCCTATATCCGAAGTCAAATATTCCAATTAATTGGGGACTTAAACTGTAATTATACCAAGTGTCATTGTATATAATTCACCCTTGTTTTAATAAGTCCATTAACTATTAATACATTCCCGTGTCCAGTTAAATGAACTATTATTAGTACTTATAAATATCCCGCCCATCGTGTCTGATCGAGTGTATATGGTTATTTATAGGTACGTCCAATTGTAAATCTTTATATTAAATTAACAAACTAACATTTAATTAAACAAATATAAAGCCCATTAATAGCCCATAGTCTAATTTCCACAAGTGTCGTTCTTTTATCCAAACTCCAATTATGGTCCAAAGATCAATTATCCCGTCATTAATATTTAGTCTAACATCACGATTACTTCGGCTTAAATAAGCATAATAATAACTTAGCTACGAGACATTAATAAAAATAATTTAAACATAACTTACAATGAGTATTAATAGCGTAGCGTTACACGGAGAGAGTTTCGACTTATAACCTTAAAACATTCGCTAACATAACCTTATTATTATTAATCTTAAATTAAAATTATATATATATATATATATATATATATATATATATATATATATATATATATATATATATATATATATATATATATATATATATATATATATATATATATATATATATATATATATATCGTAAGAGATAGATTGATAAAAGTGTAATGAAATCGATCGAATGCGTTGCCTTTTATAGGCCCCATTTCTGTTTTGGTGTGCTCCGCGATCTCGATGGAATTCTTCTTCACAGCTCCGCGATCGCGGAGTGTTGGATTCCAGCTCACCAACTTTGGCTCCTAGCTTGCCGACGGTTTATAAATATATATATAATATATATATATATATATAATTTTAAGAATTATTTATATATTATATTATATTTATGTGCTTAGTTGACTTGTAATTTTAACTAAGTTGCGTCGCGCGTTGAAAGTTGGTTCATGTTCCGGTTCCGGATTTTCGAACGCCTTTTCGTATAATTTAATATCTTGTACTTTGCGTTTTATAACTTGTATTTTTGTAATTTCTAGACGTTTCTCATCAATAATTTGAACCACTTAGATTGTACTTTGTACTTTTTAGCTTTTTGGTCGTTTGCGTCTTCAATTCGTCGAATCTGTCTTTTGTCTTCACCTTTTATTATTTAAACGAATATCACTTGTAAATAGAACAATTGCAACTGAAATCTTGTCTTTCTTGAGGGATAATGCTATGAAATATATGTTCGTTTTTAGCATTATCAACTCCAAATATTAAAGAGTATGCAACTTAATATCTCCCATCAAGATTAGTTAAGTGCATTCATTATGGTATTTAAGTATGATCATAAAAGACAACATGTAATCTCACCATATCAATAAGATGGTGACTTGTTATTAATAATGATATCTTGTGATCTCACCATATCAATAAGATGGTGACTTATTATTAATAGGTTAGGACACATTAATGTGGGAGTAATAAATAAGTCTAACAAATTTTACAAACTAAACCCGACCGAACACACCGACTGAAGTTCTCGCACGCGCTACCAAGAACGATTGCCGGAAATTTTGATTTTTTGGCCCCTACTCTACAAGTCTTCGTCCACCATTATATTGACATGGGTAGATTAAGTGAAAATATTGGATAGATTTAGACTACCCAGTAAATAAGTGCAAATTTTAATGGAAGTACTCATCTTATATTCTTCTACTTTACATGTTGGCGACATAGTTCTTATATGATGAACTAGCATTTGGTGGACTGTGCGTTGCAGCGGTCAAATCATTTTCGTGAATTGTTTACAAAAGAATTTACATAGGCTAAAAGGCTCGTAGATTAAGGCCTCATATCACAAAATTGGTAAACTACTAAAATGAAGGTTTTTTATAAATGCTATCACATAAAGGAATGACTTTTAAGAAAAAGATTCTTGTTATCTGTAGAAGTTCCATTACCTCAAGGACCTAAAAAGCATCATTAACGATACTTTAGCCTCCTTAGTATTGTGGAGCATCTTTGGCGTTTTTTAGGAGGCGTTATTTCAGAACGAAACTGATGTGCTAAATTAACAAACAAAAACAATATAAACAAAATATTATAAGAAGGTAGCAATGAATCGTGAAATATTAACTCTTAAGAAATCATATCACCAAACATCATAATAATAATGGGCGAGATTTCACATCTATTAGAGAATTCTATAGTTATTTTTTTATAGCAGTCATTTAAGAAAACCGAGAACCCAAAATCAAAATTAGTACATTCAAAATAATAAAAGCATTTGATTAAGTAGCAATAGAAAACCGAGAACCCAAAATCTTGGCAAATCGTTTAATAAGTCACAATGTGTGTGTTTAAATTAATGTATGCTCAGTTTGACACTATATAATCTAAATGGGTCAAAGGGTAAAATGGACACTCAAAACCCTTCATGTTATATAACTTTGAGAATCGGTATTTTAACTCGACAAATTATATTAAACGACACTATATGTTAATCATGATAAGGAAAAAAAACTGTTGTCCTTGTTGAATGTGAACACATAAAGAAGATGGTCATTCCATAGATTAGTTGCCATGTCGTTACGTACACCTGGGAAAAAAAAAGAAGATGTTCCAGGTAGTAAGTTAAATTTAAACGATAAAGTAACGCACGCCTTCATGTAATTATTCAAAACGAACTATTCTTGTTGATGTAGCACTTTTCTGGCATCATGAGGACAATATAACCGAAGGTTCTAATATCGATCATATAACCCTTTATCGAAATCAATGAAACACAAAAAGCAGGAGCAACCATTCAAAGACTATATAAACAACTACGAACAATAGAATGGCAAACAACACAAATATATTAGACAAACAATGTAAGAAAGAACATTAAGTCACAAAACCTAACTATAATTACACTAATCATGAAAAACAATTAATATAAACAACTATTAACAACACAAATATGATACGTAATTTGAATACGAACTTATATAACAAAAACGAAGCATAAAAAAACAGTACCACAAACATTACCTGTATGAGCCAAACATCTTCATAGTAACAAAAAGCAACAATAAATTAAGAGATAAATTAAAACAATATATATAAACAACTACTACCAAAGACATCATAAATAAAAACATCAATGATCAATTAGCTGAAAGAAGCAGCAAAAGAGATGCAAAAATAATTGAGAAACTGAAAAAAGAAAAATGAAAAGTATCAATAAGATAGTGATACCGAGGTATTTTAGCTGTTAAGTGCATCTTCAGTCAGTGTTAGTGACCAAGGAAAATCGGAATCACTCGCGACCGAGTAACCAACTATAAACCCTAAATTTTTTAGTTCCAAATCGTAAACCGAAGTTGACAGCGAAACATAATACAGAAAAACCGTAGACTGCCAGATATCACCGCCAGAAACTCAAGCCAGTAACACTGATTCTCGGCGACGAACGAAAACTGACGATTAAATTATAACCACGGTGCATAACTCACCACCCACGATTTGCAGCAAATAGAGTACCAGTTACCCTATAACTGCACTTGAGATCAGTCGAGGGTTAGCAGAGGAAAGGAAATCGCCAGAGATAAGAAAGACGGTAGTGATATTATGTAAGATCCTGAATTTTGTGCATCAGAAAATGTTCCTGAAAGTGTCAGTAAATGTGTGCATCAGGAAGTGTCAAATGTGTGCATCAAGAAGTGCCACTGAAAGTGAACCTAACACTTATGCATTTTCAGAATTTACATCAGAATCAGAATCTGTCAACTTCAGTCCCTGAACTTCTAGGAACTGGTATCATCGCGTTTTAAGTGGGTTTATCGTGTTCCAGTCTGTCGCGGTACGCGACAGGTTTAAAAACCCAAGTCCTAATCACTTCATCGCGTTCCAACTGAGTTTGTCGCGTTTGGGGTATCGCGAAACGCGACAGACCATTTTGAACTCGTTTTTGGGGTTTAAATTAGGGGTATTTGTGTCTTTTCACTTTAAGGACGGGTTTTTTAGCCTCAAAACTGATCAAGCCTTATCTCTAGCTCATTTCTCACCCTCACAAACACTCTCATCCATTTCTAGAGATAGGAACCCATTTTAGAGAGAGAGAGAGAGCTTGGTTTGAGGAAGAAGAAGAGTGAATCGGGTCAAGTCGCGAGAGTTAAAGTTGTTCATCTCGTTCTTGGCTATATTTTAGCACTGGTGGTAAGTCTTAACTCCGATTTTCATTGTTTGATTCTTGTTTGGGTTAGGGTTCATGTTAGTGATGAGTTGTAAACCCACTTCTTGTGAAATTTGGGGGTTTTGGGTATTGTTAGTGTAAGTAAACCCGATTATTGTGGGTTTAGGGTTTGATATGGAAATCGGAAGTATTTGTCATGGATTTGGGTGCTAGTCACTAGTTTGTAAGTGTATTGGTGGTTTTGATGTTCTTAAGAACAAGTTTACTAGTCAAAATGGGTGTTGACTTGGTTTGGTGTCAAAATGAGTTTTGAGTCAAGTTTTGGTGAATCAAGTATGTAAATACTTGATTTAGGTGTTAATTGGTGATATGCCCAAATCGGACGGTTTATTTATGCGGTGTGCTTAGGTCGCAAAACGTCAATTCAGGATATCAACGGAAGAAGTTGATTATTTAATTTATATATGCTGGGCCTAAATCTATTATTCCTTGCTATGGGTTAGCAAGGGAAAATATGACCTAGGGTCGTTCCTTGAGCAGTCGAATTTGAAATGGAGCTTATCTAGATAATTTAGTAATTAAGATTGGGTCTATACACAATTTAGTATCCAAGACTAGTGGCCAGGATCACCTTGTGTGGAGAGGCAGGATCCTTTTGGTCCCAATAAATTGGCGACTGCTCGGAAAATCCAACAACCAAGTCCAACCGATTTATTCTAGACACCACTTTTATCCGGAATATCAAATTGTGTAAAGGCAATAGTTGGGTTGAATAGTTTATATAATCGTAATTAAGATATTAAAGCAATATAATTAAAATAAGCTAGCTAGCATGCAACAGCTAAGGACAGAGAAGACGTGGTTCACCATGATTTAAGATAACGTAGTGTCGGGATGATTATGAGACACTCCTTGGATAGATATACCTTGGTGTGAACACTAGATTCCCTACTAAGCGGTTTCCCGGTTAGCATGTCACGAGGAACTAGGCTTTAAAGATTCTGATCGGATGGACTATGCTCAACTCCCGACGCTTTATCCGGTTTAAGGATATAAGCGGCCCATCTTGGGTGCAGTGCATACCTTGAGCGCACGAATAAAGTAGCATAGCCATATATATAGAATATCCAACCTTTCTTAACACCTTGGTGTATCACCCAAGTGAGTGGTTATGATTGTGTTTCGAATCCCTTTCTGTCAATGGTTTGGTAAAATCTAAGGGTTTGTAGACAAATTAGAACATCTGATAGTTCTCAGTCATCCTTGAAGATTTATAAGCTTACTTTGTATTATAGTGCGTTAAATTCCCATTTATGATTTAAACCATCCCTTACTTAAATCTACCCAATAAATCCCTTAGTTATCCACCATGTACTAGACTTATAGTGGTTCCATAGCTTCTAACCTTGACCATGCCCAAGTGGTCCTATAGTACATCAACACTGTACTCTACTGTTGCAACAGTATTTCCTCGAGTCTTATACTCTTGACCAATGTTTTGATCTGGTCCTACGGTAATCCTCCATGTACTTTATAATATTTCCGATGGGTTCATACCTTGACCAATGTATAAATACAGATAATTAATTACCTTATAATTGTCGACTTTATAAAAGGTTTTAATCACGTTTATTGGTGGAAGGACGATAATAACGAGGTTTAATATCATAGACAGAAAGCGAGTACGAAACGATAATCATCCCTAACTAACATTATTAAATCATGGCAAACAATCAAGCAATTACTCACACATCATGGCAACAAGCATTTCTAATATTAATAAATCACAGACATCGAATAAGAATATTATAATAAATTAATAAAAGAAAGGATAGATGTTACCGAATAATATCGGCAGAATAACATTTGTATTTCTTCATAATATCCATAGCATTACAATGCTTGAAAGCTTCTACTACTAACTACATACTAATCTCCTATTGATCACTAGAGAGCGACAATAGAGAGATAATTACATTTCCTAATCTCTGTACTTTTCTCTCTTTAGAATCTAGAGAGAGAAAGTAGAGAGAGAACTAATCTCCTATAGATCACTAGAGAGCGACTATAGAGAGATATATAAAGATAGAAATGAAGAATGGTGTGTGTTGAAATGGTGGGATGAAACCCCTATTTATAGGAAATGCTCGATGGCAAAAAATGTAAATAAATGGCTGAAAAACGGCTTGCCACTTGGCAGGCCGTTTGGCAGGGGTTTGCAAGCCAGGCAAGTCGTTTTTTATGCCCGTTTGCTGGCAGGCCTTTTTCAATCCTGGCAGGCCGTTTGGCAAGGGGTTTGGCAAGCCGTTTGCTGGATCGAACTTGTCTTTCACCGTTTTTGCTCTAGAATCTTCGTTTTAGCTCCGTTTTTGACGATTCTTGCACCCACGCGTTCATAATTGAATATCTTACAACATGAGATTAAGTAAATAAACTTTTCCAAAAATTATAAAATAAGTTATTTAAACGCGAGTTAATCGTCTTAGCTGGTTTTGCTCGTTTTTCCTCGTTTCTCATCCGTTCTTAGTTATTCTTGAAACATAGCTTTCGTAATGACTAAATCTACCAAATTAACCAACAAAATGATTATTTTGGCGATAAAGTTTGGAACTTTATAGTTTTAGGGCTCAATATCGGGGGTAAAAACGTGACTTTTTGGCCGATATCAAATATCCCACACTTAGACTTTGCTTGTCCTCAAGAAAACCTTTCTTTTATTTTGAGTTCAAGGGTGCTTCTGAGGTTTCCATTCTATTATTCAAGTAGCTTGTTATTTATTATAAGAGAAAGATCTGACAAACCATCTTCTAAAAGGGTTAGAAACTATCTCTGCAAGCATGAGGGGAGGTTACATGACATTGACTTCCTTACACGGGTCACTCAAGTGTTTGGGGTTCCCTACCAACCTATGAAATGAATTCGCTCATAGCCAGTCATGTTGCAAGTTTTTTCATAGGCTTGACCAAAAATCAAATCTCCACCGGTTAGATAAGGAAGGCACTGAACTTCTCCTTAATCATTCTTTCAAGAGGAAGAGCGGGTTTAAAGGATGGTTTTCGGAGAAAAGCAAAGGTTTTGATATGGCAAAAAGGGTGATTTCGAATCATTTAAATTTAGAGAGATTCGATAGATTTCGGTTTCATGAGGATATACTTTTTCTAAGAAAGATGGTACTCTATTTTTGTTGAAGAGTTCCTTTAAAGGGTTCTGATTTTCAGCGAAGACTTTGCTTATTTTCTGCAATCCTCCTGGGTCACAATCTTCATTTTCTTTGGGGATATATGCTTTTATTCGAAGACTTTTCTCTTCTTTATTTTTGAGACTTTGCTCAACAAATTTTTGTTTTTTTTTTCATATCCCATCTTCATAACTTTGTCTATTTCTTCTTGTGCCCAGAGAGAAAGGTATTTCCCCAGAAATAGGTCTTTTATGACCTATAAAAACAATCTGGAATTTCGAAATTTTTCGACAAGTGTTTGAAGTAAACTTGGTCGATCTATCTCTTTGAATTTTTAGATTTTGGAAATGAGAAAGGAAAGAGGGTGAAAAGGGTAACGTATTTGATAGTGAATTTAGGGTGAGTATTTTATGATTCATCAACTCTTTGGCGTGAGTTAGTCGGTTTAAATGCGTGGAGTGGAAACGGAAACGGATGGTTTTTGTCTTCTCTATTCAGAATGATTTCGGAAGGAGTATCGCACCTACACCACGTATAGCGCTTACTAACCATTGGCCTCGAAATGTATGTCAAGGTCAAGTTCTAACTCTAAATGCTAACATGAGCACTCTCAACGGAAAAGATAGTGAAGCATTAAAAATGAATGCTTATTGGGCCATTTTTGGGGTGCCTAACAACAATTATATTGGGTTAATAATGCCTAGTCATGCAATGCTCTTTTAGAGAATCGGTTCATCCTTAAGAAGATTTATGTCCTCATTTGTCTTAATTTTTGAAAAACTAGTTTGATTTTCGAAAGTACTTTTTTCAGAAAATATCATTTAGTCAAAAATTTTGAAAAATTTACGTTGAGGATAAAGAATCTAAATAGTAGGTATACTCGAAAAGCTTAGTAATATTTTAAGTTAAGAACATTTTTCGAGCATCCCATAGCTAATTACGGTGTACTATACTGCTATCCCACACTTAGAGGAACTTTGTCCCTAATGTTCATTCTTAGATTTTAGGGATCTAAAATCCCACACTTAGAGTTTGAACATGTCGAAAAATGTATCTAAGCTCAATATTGTGTTGGAATCCCACACTTATTGATAAGCTTAGGATAGGGTATAGTTTAAGGATATAACGAAGCAAAATAAATAAACGAAAAGAAACGAATTACTCCCCTTGGGTGCGGCTGTAAGCTGAGGATCTGAAGCTACACTGAGTCAGAACCATCTTCTGTTGGATTCGAATCGGTCTTCTTGAAGTGTACTCGAGCTCATTAGCGCGTTCTCATCCTCCACCAATACTTGAAATGAAATATTCAACGGGTTTCCTTGTCGTTTCATCATTATTCAAAGAGTCTCCTCCACAGGCATCAATAATTGTCTATTACTTGTAAAGATAGAAAACATTAATCCTAGACAGGTGATTAAGCTTTAGGCCACAAACTCACTGATTTGCGTTTTGATGAAAAAGTTATTTGAAAACTTGAGGGTTTCAAAATTAGTTTTTTTTTTTTTTAAATTCAACAAATCAATGTATGACTAAAAAGCTTAATCCCACACTTAAAGTGTTGACTGCCTTTAATTTTAAGACTTTTGAAAATATGCAATTAAGTTCATGACTAGTAAGAAACTTTGAAAATCTCATTTTAAGTTTCACTTTCTCATATTCAATCAACCTAATTATCCTAATTTAACTACTACTAAAGCTATAGAAAAATAAACACAAGGGTTGCCTCCCGAGAAGCGCTTGTTTTTGTTCAAGTCACGAGCCTGACTCTAGCCTTATTTCTCAGGAAATCTAGGCGGCTCCCTTGCATCCATCATTAGATACAAGAGGTAATATTGGAACATACCGATGCGATTAAAGTGGACATAGAATAAGGTATGTCGGGTAAGAGGAGAAGGTGGTTTGAAGTGAATGCTTTGTTTAACTTGAGGTATAGTAAAGCTATCAATTTCTTCTACCTCCTTGATTTGTGCGGGTTAGTCAAACGGGTCCTCATCACTTAATGATGTGTATGTCATTATGTATTTGAGTGTTGGTTTATAGGGTACCCCTGATGCAAAACCCGTCTTTCTTCTTTGTGACTTCTGGTTGGTCGTAATGTTGTACTGTAAGAATGGAGGTGGGACGATGTCCATTGACATCTCCAATATGGTAGCAACATTAACAACTACTTCGATGCTAGAATCCTCCATCTCTTTCTTCTTCTCTGGGCTCTCCATTTCTATTTCTTCATCCACCTCCTCGTCACTTTGGTTGGGAGTTTCAAGAATAATTGGTTCAGAGAGTTCTTCTAGAACGAAATCCATTCCAGTCATTAAAAGTTCAAGATAAGGTGGGAGTGAAGATTGGGTAGGTGTGGAGTGGTTATTCTTCTTGTCTTCTACTTCTATCTCCTTCTCTACATTCTCAGAATATAATGTGACTTTCCTAGTGGAGATGGTATTTACTTCGGCGTTCCCATCAGAAGGACATATAGACTCGTCAATCGTGAAGGTGACCTCTTCTCCACAGGCTCTCAAGGTGATAGTCCGTGAATAAACGTCAACGGTCGCTTTAGCTGTATTCATGAAAGGCCTTCCTAAGATGATAGGGGTTTTCATGTCTTCTTTATAGTCCATAACCACAAAGTCGGTCGGAAAGAGAAATTTTTCGACCTTAACCATGACGTTCTTAGCTATTCCCTTAGGATATCTAGTGGATTGGTCAGCTGGCTGGATGCTCATTTTGGTAGGGTTAAGGTTTCCAATTTTGAGTCTCTAGAACAGTGAGTAGGGCATGAGATTGATGCTGGCACCAAGGTCAACGAGAGAATAGATAGTACCAGATTGGTAGATAGAACAAGGAATGGTAAATCGTCCGGTATCCCCTAATTTTTCGGGAAGAGTATTTAGGAGAATGGCTGAACAATTCGCGTTCAGAGGGACATTGGGTACCTCGGGTATCTTATCCTTGGTTGATAGCAGTTTCCTAAAATACTTCTTACTATGAGGATTTTTAGATACAGTGTCTAAAAATTTAACGTCAAGCTTGAAAGATTTCATCTTGTTATGTCTTTGCTTGAGATGGCCCGGGAATGGAATGGGTGCTTTCCAATCGAGTTTAGGTGATGACTCAATGACGAACGGGTATTAGTTAGTTTCTTCTCCGTAGAAGAAACTAAAGGTTGGCTATGTGCCACCTTCGAGTCATTATTCGGATAACCTAGCGAATCGAGACATTGATTTAGCTGGCTTATTTTATTTTCAAGACTACTCAAGTGATTAGTCATGACTAAGTCAGCTGCGTCTTGTCTTGCTGTGATCATGTTGATGATACATAGTAGGACATCATCTGGACTTGTCTCTGGTGGGGTAGTGAGTTTAGTGGGTGGGTTGTGTGGATGAGCTAGGATCTTATCAGAGTAGACAACAGAGTCCTCACATTCAGCCTCGTATACCTTGGCCGGATGTGGGTTAGTACAATTTTGGCATAATTGCACTTCAGACACATGTTGCGGGAGTTTCTTTAGCTCTCTGACTTCTTTGGTGAGGTTTTCTATTTGGTCCGAGAGAAATTTGATGGTTTTATTTTCGATAGGATCTGAGGCGGAAAGCGGTGTTGCTGATGAAATGTGCTCTTCCGTGTTCCAATCGTGATGGTGCATAGTCATCTCCTCGATCAATCTCCAGGCCTCGTCAGCAGTGAATTTCATGAATTTACCTTGAGAAACAGCATCAATAGTAGAATTGTTGTTCCGATTAAGACCTTTGTAGAAGGTCAAAATTTGATCAGAGCTCTCAAGACGGTGATTCGGGCATCTTCGAAGCAAATGTTTGAATCTTTCCCATGCAGTGTAGAGTGATTCATTGTGCACTAGTTGAAAGCTTACGATATCATTCCTAAGTATGATTTGTTTTGATGGGGGAAAGTACTTGATTAAGAAAGTTGTTGCCATTTCCTCCCATGAGGTGATAGACTTGGGTTCTAACCCCTCGAACCAGGTTTTTGCATGAAGAGTTAAAGAATAGGGGAACGGATACAGACGAACTATGAAATGTCCCGTTCATATTGATTAAAAACGTTCCATATTAATTGATTTCGTTGCGAGGTTTTGACCTATATATGAGACGTTTTTCAAAGACTGCATTCATTATTAAAACAAACCATAACATTTATTTCATCAATAAAGGTTTAAAAAGCTTTACGTAGATTATCAAATAATGATAATCTAAAATATCCTGTTTACACACGACCATTACATAATGGTTTACAATACAAATATGTTACATCGAAATCAGTTTCTTGAATGCAATTTTTACACAATATCATACAAACATGGACTCCAAATCTTGTCCTTATTTTAGTATGCAACAGCGGAAGCTCTTAGTATTCACCTGAGAATAAACATGCTTTAAACGTCAACAAAAATGTTGGTGAGCTATATGTTTAACCTATATACATCAAATCGTAACAATAGACCACAAGATTTCATATTTCAATACACATCCCATACATAGAGATAAAAATCATTCATATGGTGAACACCTGGTAACCGACATTAACAAGATGCATATATAAGAATATCCCCATCATTCCGGGACACCCTTCGGATATGATATAAATTACGAAGTACTAAAGCATTCGATACTTTGGATGAGGTTTGTTAGGCCCAATAGATCTATCTTTAGGATTCGCGTCAATTAGGGTGTCTGTTCCCTAATTCTTAGATTACCAGACTTAATAAAAAGGGGCATATTCGATTTCGATAATTTAACCATAGAATGTAGTTTCACGTACTTGTGTCTATTTTGTAAATCATTTATAAAACCTGCATGTATTCTCATCCCAAAAATATTAGATTTTAAAAGTGGGACTATAACTCACTTTCACAGATATTTCCTTCCTCGGAAATAAGACTTGACCACGGATCGATTCATGAAACTATAAAAATATGTACATATATATCAAAGTATGATCAAAATATAATTACAACCATTTTTATTATGTTTTAAAGATTTGAGTGTATGAAGTCAGCTGTCCTCATTAGTAACCTACAACTAGTTGTCCATAATTAGATGTACAGAAATAAATCGATATATATTATCTTGAATCAATCCACGACCCAGTGTATACACGTCTCAGGCTAGATCACAACTCAAACTATATATATTTTTGGAATCAACCTCAACCCTGTATAGCTAACTCCAACATTACTGCATATAGAGTGTCTATGGTTGTTCCAAATAATATATATAGATGGGTCGATATGATATGTCAAAACAGTTGCATACGTGTCTATGGTATCTCAAGATTACATAATATATTAGAATACATGTATAATACAATATAAGTTAGCTAGGATATGATTAATATAGATTTGTTACCAATTTTCACGTAGCTACAACAAGCAAAAATAACCAATCTTGTTTTACCCATAACTTCTTCATTTTAAATCCGTTTTGAGTGAATCAAATTGCTATGGTTTCATATTAAATTTAAATTTATGAATATATACAGAAAAAGTATAAGTTTATAGTCAGAATTACAGGTTACAAATCGTTTTTGTAAAGGTAGTCATTTCAGTCGAAAGAACGACGTCTAGATGACCATTTTGGAAAACATACTTCCACTTTGAGTTTAACCATGATTTTTGGATATAGTTTCATGTTCATAAGAAAAATAATTTTACCAGAAGAACAACTTTTAAATCAAAGTTTATCATAGTTTTTAATTATCCAAACCAAAACAGCCCCCGGTTTCACTACGACGGCGTATATCCGATTTTATGGTGTTCATCGTGTTTCCAGGTTTTAAATCATTAAGTTAGCATATCATATAGATATAGAACATGTGTTTAGTTGATTTTAAAAGTCAAGTTAGAAGGATTAACTTTTGTTTGCGAACAAGTTTAGAATTAACTAAACTATGTTCTAGTGATTACAAGTTTAAACCTTCGAATAAGATAGCTTTATATGTATGAATCGAATGATGTTATGAACATCATTACTACCTCAAGATTTCTGGATAAAACTACTGGAAATGAGAAAAATGGATCTAGCTTCAAAGGATCCTTGGATGGCTTGAAAGTTCTTGAAGCAGAATCATGACACGAAAACAGTTCAAGTAAGATTTTCACTCGAAATAAGATTGTTATAGTTGTAGAAATTGAATCAAAGTTTGAATATGAATATTACCTTGAATTAGAAAGATAACCTACTGTAAATAACAAAGGTTCCTTGATCTTAGATGATTAATTAGAATGGATTAGAAAGCTTGGAAGTAGACTTGCAAACTTGGAAGTATTCTTGATTGTTATGAAACTATACTTATGGAATTTATGAAGAACACTTAGAACTTGAAGATAGAACTTGAGAGAGATCACTTAGATGAAGAAAATTGAAGAATGAAAGTGTTTGTAGGTGTTTTTGGTCGTTGGTATATGGATTAGATATAAAGGATGTGTAATTTTGTTTTCATGTAAATAAGTCATGAATGATTACTCATATTTTTGTAATTTTATGAGATATTTCATGCTAGTTGCCAAATGATGGTTCTCAAATGTGTTAGGTGACTCACATGGGCTGCTAAGAGCTGATCATTGGAGTGTATATACCAATAGTACATACATCTAAAAGCTGTGTATTTTACGAGTACGAATACGGGTGCATACGAGTAGAATTGTTGATGAAACTGAACGAGGATGTAATTGTAAGCATTTTTGTTAAGTAGAAGTATTTTGATATGTCTCTTGAAGTCTTTCAAAAGTGTAAGAATACATATCAAAACACAACATGTATATACATTCTAATGGAGTCGTTAAGTCTTCGTTAGTCGTTACATGTAAGTGTTGTTTTGAAACCTTTAAGTTAACGATCTCAATTAATGTTGTTAACCCAATGTTTATTATATCAAATGAGATGTTTAATTATTATATTATCATAATATTATGATGTATGAATATCTCTTAATATGATATATACATTAAAATATCGTTACAACGATAATCGTTACATATAAGACTCGTTTCGTAATTCTTGGGTTAGTAGTCTTGTTTTTACATATGTAGTTCATTGTTAACACACTTAATGATATATTTAAATATCATTTTATCATGTTAAATATAGTGTATCAATATCTTAATATGATAAATATGTATTTAGTAGACGTTATCATAACGATAATCGTTATATATATCATTTCGAGTTTCTTAACTTAGTAATCTCATTTCTTATGTATATCACACATTGTTAATATACTTAGTGCGATACTTACTCATCATAATCTTATGTCAACCATATATATATGTCTATATATATACCACAACATGTAGTTTTTACAATTTTGTAAAGTTCGTGAATCGCCGGTCAACATGGGTGATCAATTATCTATATGAAACTTATTTCATTTAATAAAGTCTTAACAAGTTTGATTGCTTAACACGTTGGAAACATTTAGTCATGTAAATAGCAATCTCAATTAATATATATAAACATGGAAAAGTTCGGGTCACTACAGTACCTACCCATTAAATAAATTTCGTCCCGAAATTTTAAGCTGTTGAAGGTGTTGACGAATCTTCTGGAAAAAGATGCGGGTATTTCTTCTTCATCTGATCTTCACGCTCCCAGGTGAACTCGGGTCCTCTACGAGCATTCCATCAAATCTTAATAATCGGTATCTTGTTTTGCTTAAGTCTCTTAACCTCACGATCCATTATTTCGACGGGTTCCTCAATGAATTAAAGTTTTTCATTGATTTGGATTTCGTCCAACGGAATAGTGAGATCTTCTTTAGCAAAACATTTCTTCAAATTCGAGACGTGGAAAGTGTAATGTACAGCCGCGAGTTGTTGAGGTAGCTCCAGTTGGTAAGCTACTGGTCCGACACGATCTATAATCTTGAATGGTCCAATGTACTTTGGATTTAGTTTCCCCCGTTTACCAAATCGAACAACGCCTTTCCAAGGTGAAACCTTAAGCATGACCATTTCTCCAATTTCAAACTCTATATCTTTTCTTTTACTGTCCGCGTAGCTCTTTTGTCGACTCTGGGCGGTTTACAATCGTTGTTGAATTTGGATGATTTTCTCGGTAGTTTCTTGTATTATCTCCAGACCCGTAATCTGTCTATCCCCCACTTCATTCTAATAAATCGGAGACCTGCACTTTCTACCATAAAGTGCCTCAAACGGCGCCATCTCAATACTAGAATGATAACTATTGTTGTAGGAAAATTCTGCTAACGGTAGGTGTCGATCCCAACTGTTTTTGAAATCAATAACACATGCTCGTAGCATGTCTTTAAGCGTTTGTATCGTCCTTTTGCTATGCCCATCAGTTTGTGGATGATAGGCAGTACTCATGTCTAGACGAGTCCCCAATGCTTGTTGCAACGTCTGCCAGAACCTTGAAACAAATCTACCATCCCTATCAGAGATAATAGAGACAGGTATTCCATGTCTGGAGACGACCTCCTTCAAATACAATCGCGCCAACTTCTCCATTTTGTCATCTTCTCTCATTGGCAGGAAGTGTGCTGACTTGGTGAGACGATCAACTATTACCTAAATAGTATCATAACCACTTGCAGTCCTTGGCAATTTAGTAATGAAATCCATGGTAATATTTTCCCATTTTCATTCCGGGATTTCAGGTAGTTGTAGTAGACCTGATGGTTTCTGATGTTCAGCTTTGACCTTAGAGCACGTCAAACATTCTCCTACATATTTAGCAATATCAGCTTTCATACTCGGCCACCAAAAGTGTTTCTTGAGATCTTTATACATCTTCCCCGCTCAGGGATGTATTGAATATCTGGTTTTATGTGCTTCTTTAAGTACCATTTCTCTCACATCTCCAAATTTTGGTACCCAAATTCTTTCAGCCCTATACCGGGTTCCATCTTCCCGAATATTAAGATGCTTCTCCGATCCTTTGGGTATTTCATCCTTTAAATTTCCCTCTTTTAAAACTCCTTGTTGCGCCTCCTTTATTTGAGTAGTAAGGTTAGTGTGAATCATTATATTCATAGCTTTTACTCGAATAGGTTCTCTGTCCTTTCTGCTCAAGGCGTCGGCTACCACATTTGCCTTCCCCGGGTGGTAACGAATCTCAAAGTCGTAATCATTCAACAATTCAATCCACCTACGCTGCCTCATATTCAGTTATTTCTGATTAAATATGTGTTGAAGACTTTTGTGGTCGGTATATATAATACTTTTGACCCCATATAAGTAGTTCCTCCAAGTCTTTAATGCAAAAACAACCGCGCCTAATTCCAAATCATGGGTCGTATAATTCTGTTCGTGAATCTTCAATTGTCTAGACGCATAAGCAATTACTTTCGTTCGTTGCATTAATACACAACCAAGACCTTGCTTTGAGGCGTCACAATATATCACAAAATCATCATTCCCTTCAGGTAATGACAATATAGGTGCCGTAGTTAACTTTTTCTTTAACAATTGAAACGCTTTCTCTTGCTCATCTTTCCATTCAAATTTCTTCCCTTTATGCGTTAATGCAGTTAAGGGTTTTGCTATTCTGGAAAAGTCTTGGATGTACCTTCTGTAGTAACCAGCTAGTCCTAAAAACTGGCGTATGTGTTTCGGAGTTTTCGGGGTTTCCCACTTTTCAACGGTTTCGATCTTTGCCGGGTCCACCTGGATACCTTCTTTGTTCACTATGTGACCGAGGAATTGAACTTCTTCCAACCAAAATGCACACTTTGAAAACTTAGCGTACAGTTTTTCTTTCCTCAATACTTCTAGCACTTTTATCAAATGTTCTTCGTGCTCTTGATCATTCTTTGAGTAAATAAGTATGTCATCGATGAAAACAATGACAAACTTATCAATATATGGCCCACACACTCGGTTCATAAGGTCCATGAACATAGCTGGTGCGTTAGTCAATCCAAATGGCATAACCATAAACTCGTAATGACCATAACGCGTCCTAAAAGTAGTTTTTGGAATATCATCCTCCTTTACTTGCATTTGATGATATCCAGAACGTAAATCGATCTTCGAATAAAAAGACGAGCCTTGTAGTTGATCAAATAAGTCGTCGATTCTCGGTAGTGGGTAGCGGTTTCTATGGTAAGTTTGTTCAAATCTCGGTAGTCGATACACAACCTGAATGTACCATCTTTCTTCTTCACAAACAGAACAGGAGCTCCCCATGGTGATGTACTTGGTCGAATGAAACCACGCTCTAAAAGTTCCTGTAACTGAATTTGTAATTCTTTCATTTCGCTGGGTGCGAGTCTGTATGGAGCACGAGCTATTGGTGCAGCTCCTGGTACAAGGTCTATTTGAAATTTAACGGATCGATGTGGGGGTAATCCCGGTAATTCTTTTGAAAATACATCGAGAATTTCTTTTGCGACGGGAACATCACTGATGCTCTTTTCTTCAGTTTGTACTTTCTCTACGTGTGCTGGAACAGCATAGCAACCTTTTCTTGTTAGTTTTTGTGCCTTCAAATTACTAATAAGATGTAGCTTCGTGTTGCCCTTTTCTCCGTACACCATTAATTGTTCTCCTTCTTCTCGTACAATGCGAATTGCATTTTTGTAACATACAATCTCTGCTTTCATCTCCTTCAGCCAGTCCATGCCAACTATTACATTAAAACTCCCTAACTCTACTGGTATCAAATCAATCTTAAATATTTCGCTACCCAGTTTAATTTCTCGATTCCGGCATATATAATCTGCTGAAATTAATTTACCGTTTGCTAATTCGAGTAAAAATTTACTATCCAACGGCGTCAATAGACAACTTAATTTAGCACAAAAATCTCTACTCATATAGCTTCTATCCACACCTGAATCAAATAAAACGTAAGCAGATTTATTGTCAATAAGAAACGTACCCGTAACAAGCTCCGGGTCTTCCTGTGCCTCTGCCGCATTAATATTGAAAACTCTTCCGCGGCCATGTCCATTCGTGTTCTCATGGTTCGGGCAATTTCTAATAATGTGGCCCGGTTTTCCACATTTATAACAAACTATATTGGCATAACTTGCTCCGACACTACTTGCTCCGCCATTACTTGTTCTGACAC
This sequence comes from Rutidosis leptorrhynchoides, assembly GCF_046630445.1. Classification (NCBI taxonomy): domain Eukaryota; kingdom Viridiplantae; phylum Streptophyta; class Magnoliopsida; order Asterales; family Asteraceae; genus Rutidosis; species Rutidosis leptorrhynchoides. Next base: position 320,782,656 of record NC_092340.1, read on the forward strand.
AATTTGTTCCTGTCGTTCTGTTAACCCCTGGTCCGTAGACCTCACACTTCGCCGCGCTATGACCATTTCTTTTACACTTGTTGCAAAATTTGGTGCAAAACCCCGAGTGATACTTTTCACACCTTTGGCATAGCTGCTTCTGATTGTTGTTATTGTTGCGGTTGTTATTGTTGTTGGGATGATTGTTGTAGTTGTTGTTATTGTTGTTGTGCCGTTTGTTGTAGTTGCGATTGTTGGGATAGTTGTTGTTGTTTTGGTGACTCTTATCACCGTTTTCCTCCCACTTTCTTTTGACTAGCTTCACGTTGGCCTCTTCGGCCGCCTGTTCTTTAATTCTTCCCTCAATCTGGTTCACTAGTTTGTGAGCCATTCTACATGCCTTTTGTATGGAGGCAGGCTCGTGTGAACTTATATCTTTTTGGATTCTCTCCGGTAACCCTTTCACAAACGCGTCGATCTTCTCTTCCTCATCTTCGAACGCTCTCGGACACAATAGGCACAATTCTGTGAATTGTCTTTCGTACGAAGTAATATCGAATCCCTGTGTTCGTAACCCTCTAAGTTCTGACTTGAGCTTATTGACCTCGGTTCTGGGACGGTACTTCTCATTCATCAAGTGCTTGAATGCTGACCACGGTAGCGCGTAAGCAGCATCTTGTCCCACGTGCTCTAGATAGGTATTCCACCATGTTAACGCAATACCTGTGAAGGTATGCGTAGCGTACTTCACTTTGTCTCCTTCAGTACACTTACTTATGGCAAACACCGATTCAACTTTCTCGGTCCACTGTTTCAATCCAATTGGTCCTTCGGTTCCATCAAATTCCAAAGGTTTTCAGGCAGTGAATTCTTTGTAGGAGCATCCTACACGATTTCTTGCGCCGTTAGCTGCATTGCTAGATTCAGAGTTATTGTTGGTATGTAGCGCGGCCTGTACTGCGGCTATGTTTGAAGCAAGAAAGGCACGAAATTCCTCTTCGCTCATATTCAAGGTGTGTCGAGTAGTCGGTGCCATTTCCTTCAAAATAGTCAAATGAAACAATTTAATCATACAGAATATTAAGAGTAGTCAATAGTATCTCGTAGCATAATATGAACTCATTTATAAAAGCTTTTTCTTCATATTAGCGTTTTATAAGTTTAAATTCGGGTACTACCTACCCGTTAAGTTCATACTTAGTAGCTAATATACAATTCAACTACTACAATTTCATATGAAAAACTGATTATAATAATATATCACATACAAATATTCTTCAAACTTACAACTTCGCTATATTACATATAACATGAAATATAGTACACTATGATACAGGACAGTTTTGAAGATAAATCTAGTTAATACGCAAGTTGTTCAGCAAAGGAAATAAAGACACGTAATTCATAAGTCCAGAAACAAGTCATGCATTCTGGTTTTACTAAGATGACTTCCCATCCTTGGTCTTGTGGAAAATAACCGTTATGACCACTAGCTAGGCAGCATATTGTAATGTCGTCAAAAGGACGAGGATTTCGTAATGTCCAACAGCCCCGTAATAATCTAAAAACCTTGTTTCTCACCCCAACTTCTGAATCCGTCACTTGTGGGAAAGTTTTATTTAAAAGCTGCAATCCGATGTTCTTTTTCTCACTTTGGTAAGAAGCGAACATCACTAACCCGTAAGCATAACATGCTTCTTTATGTTGCATGTTAGAAGCTCTTTCTAATTCACAAAATCCTATGTTGGGATATGTTGAGTCAAAATAGGTTCTTAACCCGTAGCGTAAAATTGCATTTGGGTTCCCCGCATTTAACACTTTAAAGAAAACACGGCGTAACTTAAAGTCTCCCCCATGTGATATACCCCACCTATTAAAGGAAAGCCTTTTATAAACTAAGACATTTCTGGAAAGTCTTTCAAATGTTTGACAAGTTAATTTCGCCATAACTAAATGTGCTGATGAATTCTGACCGACTCTAGACAAAATTTCCTCAATCATATCCTCTGGTAGGTCTTCTAAAATATTCGGTTGTCTACCCTTAACGTCCATTTTGTTTTTATACTGTAAAATAGACAAGAATTAGATTCGTAATAACAAACAATACAAGCAATTTTTACATAGAACATAAAATTACAAGTACACTACAATACATTTATTACACAACATGCTCACACCCCTCTAATCTGAATCACTGGTTTCTTCTTCTTCGGACTTGGTTCTTTTTCCTAATCTTCTAGGGATATATGATGTTCCTCTAATACGAGTCGTCATTTTCCACATTGGTTTAGAAAAACCTGGTGGTTTAGAGGTTCCCAGGTTATTGTCACGATATTGAAAATACGGGTGTTGACGGCACATATAAAGTTCATCGGGGTCGGAATCAGATTTCTCTATTTTGATGCCTTTTCCCATATTATTTTCTTTTGCCTCATTAAATTGGGTCGGGGTAATTTCTATAACATCATCGGAATCCTCATCAGGATCCGATTCATCGGAAAATTGGTAATTTTCCCAATATTTTGCTTCCTTAGCGGAAACACCATTGACCATTATTAACTTTGGTCCATTGGTTGAGAATTTTCTTTTATTTGACCGGTTTTCTATGGTTCCTACTATTCCCCCTCCGGAACCTCTTCTTCTTCTGGTTCCTCTTCTTCCGGTTCCTCTTCTTTCGGTTCCTCTTCTTCCGGTTCCGTTTCCTCTTCTTTCGGTTCTTCGGGAACTTGTGAATCTTGCCAATATATATTCGACTCTTCGTTATTATTAGGTGAGTCAATGGGATTTGTGCTAGAGGTAGACATCTATCACACAATATCAAACATGTTAAGAGATTAATATATCACATAATATTTACATGTTAATAATATATAGTTTTCAACAAAAATGTTAAGCAATCATTTTTAAAGAAAACACGGTCGAAGTCCAGACTCACTAATGCATCCTAACAAACTCGATAAGACACACTAATGCAAATTTTTTGGTTCTCTAAGACCAACGCTCGGATACCAACTGAAATGTCCCATTCATATTGATTATAAACATTCCATATTAATTGATTTCGTTGCGAGGTTTTGGCCTCTATATGAGACGTTTTTCAAAGACTGCATTCATTTTTAAAACAACCATAACCTTTATTTTATCAATAAAGGTTTTAAAAACATTACGTAGATTATCAAATAATGATAATCTAAAATATACTGTTTACACACAACCATTACATAATGGTTTACAATAGAAATATATTACATTGACATATGTTTCTTGAATGCAGTTTTTACACAATATCATACAAACATGGACTCCAAATCTTGTCCTTATTTTAGTATGCAACAGCGGAAGCTCTTAGTATTCACCTGAGAATAAACATGCTTTAAACGTCAACAAAAATGTTGGTGAGTTATAGGTTTAACCTATATATATCAAATCGTAACAATAGACCACAAGATTTCATATTTCAATACACATCCCATACATAGAGATAAAAATCATTCATATGGTGAACACCTGGTAACCGACATTAACAAGATGCATATATAAGAATATCCCCATTATTCCGGGACACCCTTCAGATATAATATAAATTTCGAAGTACTAAAGCATCCGGTACTTTGGATGGGGTTTGTTAGGCCCAATAGATCTATCTTTAGGATTCGCGTCAATTAGGGTGTCTGTTCCCTAATTCTTAGATTACCAGACTTAATAAAAAGGGGCATATTCGATTTCGATAATTTAACCATAGAATGTAGTTTCACATACTTGTGTCTATTTTGTAAATCATTTATAAAACCTGCATGTATTCTCATCCCAAATATTTTAGATTTTAAAAGTGGGACTATAACTCACTTTCACAGATATTTTCTTCCTCGAAAATAAGACTTGGCCACGGATCGATTCACGAACCTATACAAATATGTACATATATATCAAAGTATGATCAAAATATAATTACAACCATTTTTATTATGTTTTAAAGATTTGAGTGTATTAAGTCAGCTGTCCTCGTTAGTAACCTACAACTAGTTGTCCATAATTAGATGTACAGAAATAAATTGATATATATTATCTTGAATCAATCCACGACCCAGTGTATACACGTCTCAGGCTAGATCACAACTCAAACTATATATATTTTTGGAATCAACCTCAACCCTGTATAGCTAACTCCAACATTACTGCATATAGAGTGTCTATGGTTGTTCCAAATAATATATATAGATGGGTCGATATGATATGTCAAAATAGTTTCATACGTGTCTATGGTATCCCAAGATTACATAATATATTAGAATACATGTATAATACAATATAAGTTAACTAGGATATGATTAATATAGATTTGTTACCAATTTTCACGTAGCTACAACAAGCAAAAATAACCAATCTTGTTTTACCCATAACTTCTTCATTTTAAATCCGTTTTGAGTGAATCAAATTGCTATGGTTTCATATTGAACTTAAATTTATGAATCTATACAGAAAAAGTATAAGTTTATAGTCGGAATTACAGGTTACAAGTCATTTTTGTAAAGGTAGTCATTTCAGTCGAAAGAACGACGTCTAGATGACCATTTTGGAAAACATACTTCCACTTTGAGTTTAACCATAATTTTTGGATATAGTTTTATGTTCATAAGAAAATTCATTTTTACAGAAGAACAACTTTTAAATCAAAGTTTATCATAGTTTTTAATTATCCAAACCAAAACAGCCCCCGGTTTTACTACGATGGCGTATATCCGATTTTATGGTGTTCATCGTGTTTCCAGGTTTTAAATCATTAAGTTAGCATATCATATAGATATAGAACATGTGTTTAGTTGATTTTAAAAGTTAAATTAGAAGGATTAACTTTTATTTGCGAACAAGTTTAGAATTAACTAAACTATGTTCTAGTGATTACAAGTTTAATCCTTCGAATAAGATAGCTTTATATGTATGAATCGAATGATGTTATGAACATCATTACTACCTCAAGTTTTCTGGATAAAACTACTAGAAATGAGAAAAATGGGTCTAGCTTCAAAGGATTCTTGGATGGCTTGAAAGTTCTTGAAGCAGAATCATGACACGAAAACAGTTCAAGTAAGATTTTCACTCGAAATAAGATTGTTATAGTTGTAGAAATTGAATCAAAGTTTGAATATGAATATTACCTTGAATTAGAAAGATAACCTACTGTAAATAACAAAGGTTCCTTGATCTTAGATGATTAATTGGAATGGATTAGAAAGCTTGGAAGTAGACTTGCAAACTTGGAAGTATTCTTGATTGTTATGAAACTATACTTATGGAATTTATGAAGAACACTTAGAACTTGAAGATAGAACTTGAGAGAGATCACTTAGATAAAGAAAATTGAAGAATGAAAGTGTTTGTAGGTGTTTTTGGTCGTTGGTATATGGATTAGATATAAAGGATGTGTAATTTTGTTTTCATGTAAATAAGTCATGAATGATTACTCATATTTTTGAAATTTTATGAGATATTTCATGCTAGTTGTCAAATGATGGTTCCCACATGTGTTAGGTGACTTACATGGGCTGATAAGAGCTGATCATTGGAATGTATATACCAATAGTACATACATCTAAAAGCTGTGTATTGTACGAGTACGAATACGGGTGCATACGAGTAGAATTGTTGATGAAACTGAACGAGGATGTAATTGTAAGCATTTTTGTTAAGTAGAAGAATTTTGATATGTCTCTTTAAGTCTTTCAAAAGTGTAAGAATACATATCAAAACATAACATGTATATACATTCTAATGGAGTCGTTAAGTCTTCGTTAGTCGTTACATGTAAGTGTTGTTTTGAAACCTTTAAGTTAACGATCTCAATTAATGTTGTTAACCCAATGTTTATTATATCAAATGAGATGTTAAATTATTATATTATCCTAATATTATGATGTATGAATATCTCTTAATATGATATATACATTAAAATATCGTTACAACGATAATCGTTACATATAAGACTCGTTTCGTAATTCTTGGGTTAGTAGTCTTGTTTTTACATATGTAGTTCATTGTTAACATACTTAATGATATATTTAAATATCATTTTATCATGTTAAATATAGTGTATCAATATCTTAATATGATACATATGTATTTAGTAGACGTTATCATAACGATAATCGTTATATATATCATTTCGAGTTTCTTAACTTAGTAATCTCATTTCTTATGTATATCACACATTGTTAATATACTTAGTGCAATACTTACTCATCATAATCTTATGTCAACCATATATATATGTCTATATATATACCACAACATGTAGTTTTTACAATTTTGTAACGTTCATGAATCGCCGGTCAACATGGGTGATCAATTGTCTATATGAAACTTATTTCATTTAATCAAGTCTTAACAAGTTTGATTGCTTAACACGTTGAAAACATTTAGTCATGTAAATATCAATCTCAATTAATATATATAAACATGGAAAAGTTCGGGTCACTACAAACTACATCTTGCTCAACCCCATTTTGCTTATATGAGTTGGATAAAGAGAGGAATCTATGTAGGTGAGAATTGGGATCGTCATTTGGTAAGCCATGGAACTGGTAATGGTTGTGAATGAGTTGTATGATGATATTCTTAAGTACAAAAGACTCTCCGTTAACTTCTGGATAGAATATCGGTCCTCCTCGTCCTTCTAACGAGGGTTTGGTGATGTCAGCGAGAGTGATGCGTGCGGCCATCATCGAACTATAGGCAGGTAAGTGTGGATCTCGTCGGATGGGTACAATGTATGATATCGGATAGAAGAAAGGATGTGTCGGAAGAATTCTTAGCGGTCTAAGTAGGTTAAACCATCCTAAAGGTTCACTAATAAGGAGGTTCATTTTAAATTTTCTAATTAATCTAAATTAAGCTAATATTATCTAACCTAACTACGGTAAACTAGTAACTTCTGACAAAGCTAATCTCAGTCAAAAGGGTCTCTTAAAAACTAACTAATCTAAACAGGCTCCAAATCGTACTACCGCTCCCCGGCAGCGGCGCCAAAAATTAACTTACCCTTATGATATGCCCAAATCGGACGGTTTATTTATGCGGTGTCGTTAGGTCGAAAAACGTCAATTCAAGATATCAACTGAAGAAGTTGATTATTTAATTTATATATGCTGGGCCTAAATCTATTATTCCTTCCTATGGTTAGCAAGGGAAAATATGACCAAGGGTCGTTCCTTGAGCGGTCGAATTTGAAATGGAGCTTATCTAGATAATTTAGTAATTAAGATTGGGTTTATACACAATTTAGTATCCAAGACTAGTGGCCAGGTACACCTTGTGTGGAGAGGTAGGATCCTTTTGGTCCCAATAAATTGGCGACTGTTCGGAAAATCCAACAACCAAGTCCAACCGATTTATTCTAGACACCACTTTTATCCGGAATATCAAATTGTGTAAAGACAATAGTTGGGTTAAATAGTTTATATAATTGTAATTAAGATATTAAAGCAATATAATTAAAATAAGCTAGCTATCATGCAACAGCTAGGGACAGAGAAGACGTGGTTCACCATAATTTAAGATAACGTAGTGTCGGGATGATTATGAGACGCTCCTTGAATAGATATACCTTGGTGTGAACACTAGATTCCCTACTAAGCGGTTTCCCCGTTAGCATGTCACGAGGAACTAGGCTTTGAAGATTCTGATCGGATGGACTATGCTCAACTCCCGACGCTTTATCCGATTTAAGGATATAAGCGGACCATCTTGGGTGCAGTGCATACCTTGAGCGCACGAATAAAGTAGCATAGCCATATATATAGAATATCCAACCTTTCTTAACACCTTGGTGTATCACCCAAGTGAGTGGTTATGATTGTGTTTCGAATCCCTTTTCTGTCAATGGTTTGGTAAAATCTAAGGGTTTGTAGACAAATTAGAACATCTGATAGTTCTCAGTCATCCTTGAAGATTTATAAGCTTACTTTGTATTATAGTGCGTTAAATTCCCATTTATGATTTAAACCAGACCTTACTTAAATCTACCCAATAAATCCCTTAGTTATCCACCATGTACTAGACTTATAGTGGTTCCATAGCTTCTAACCTTGACCATGCCCAAGTGGTCCTATAGTACATCAACACTGTACTCTACTGTTGCAACAGTATCTCCTCGAGTCTTATTCTCTTGACCAATGTCTTGATCTGGTCCTATGGTAATCCTCCATGTACTTTATAGTATTTTCGATAGGTTCATACCTTGAGCAATGTATAAACACAGATAATTAATTACCTTATAATTGTCGACTTTATAAAAGGTTTTAATCACGTTTATTGGTGGAAGGACGATAATAACGAGGTTTAATATCATAGACAGAAAGCGAGTACGAAACGATAATCATCCCTAACTAACATTATTAAATCATGGCAAACAATCGAGCAATTACTCACACATCATGGCAACAAGCATTTCTAATATTAATAAATTACAAACATCGAATAAGAATATTATAATAAATTAATAAAAGAAAGGATAGATGTTACCGAATAATGTCGGCATAATAACACTTGTATTTCTTCATAATATCCATAGCGTTACAATACTTGAAAGCTTCTACTACTAACTACATACTAATCTCCTATTGATCACTAGAGAGCGAAAATAGAGAGATAATTACATTTCCTAATCTCTGTACTTTTCTCTCTCTAGAATCTAGAGAGAAAGTAGAGAGAGAACTAATCTCCTATAGATCACTAGACAGCGACTATAGAGAGATATTTAGAGAGAGAAGTGAAGAATGGTGTGTGTTAAAATGGTGGGATGAAACCCCCATTTATAGAAAATGCTCGATGGCAAAAAATGCAAATAAATGGCTGAAAAACGGCTTGCCACTTGGCAGGCCATTTGGTAAGCCGTTTGGCAGGGGGTTTATGAGCCAGGCAAGCTGTTTTTGATGCCCATTTGCTGGCAGGCCATTTTCAAGCCTAGCAGGCCGTTTGGCAAGGGGTTTGGCAAGCCGTTTGCTGGATCGAACTTGTCTTTCACCGTTTTCGTTCTAGAATCTTCGTTTTAGCTCCGTTTTTGATGATTATTGCACCCACACATTTGTAATTGAATATCCTACAACATGAGATTAAGTAAATAAACTTTTCCAAAAATTATAAAATAAGTTATTTAAACGCGAGTTAATCGTCTTAGCCGGTTTTGCTCGTTTTTCCACGTTTCTCATCCGTTCTTAGTGATTCTTGAAAATAGCCTTCGTAATGACTAAATCTACCAAATTAACCAACAAAATGATTATTTGGGCGATAAAGTTTGGAACTTTATTGTAACATCCCGCGTTTTTCCGTTAAATTTATTTTTAACACCGTCTTTTTTTTTAATAATATCTTTCGCTATTTAAATTCCCAATTTCCGTTGACTAACGTTTATAATATTCTCGTTATTTAATTATAACATCACTCGTCTACTCGAGCGTTTTTTTTTTTAAATATTCGTTTGGTTAAATCCCGCACCCGCTTCTAAACTCGAGGGACTAAAATTGACACGGGGCAAACTAGTTGACTAGGTCAACTAGTCCACCCCAATCACCACCATTCAATCCCTCCATCTCTCTCTCTTTCTTTTTTTTCTCTCAAGAACACAAACATAATTCATCATCTAAATTCGGATCGGGAAGCAAACTTCAAAACAAATTACATATTCGTGATCCTCTCATCATCCTCTTCGATTTGGTACCAATTTCATCCATTTTGGGTAACATTTCTAAAACACTAAATTTCTCTAAATTCGTTTTATATACTTGAAATTGTGTTAGTTAGTGTCTATGGCTCGTGTGTAACATGAATATATGTTTTGTTTGCTCGATTTGTGGTTTGGAGTAACTAGTTTGAGTTTTTGAAATGGGTTTGCTTAATCCTTGATTTTGGATGAGTTAATGTTGTTAGATTGTTAAAGTGCATGTTTTAATTGTGTTACTAGTATCATTAGCTACATTTTGATGTGTAGGTTGATTAAGAAAACTTCAAAAACCCGATTAATGATTTCTTTTGATGTTTGACTAGGGTTTGATAGTTCTTGACATGAACTTTTGGATGCTTAAATGCCATGGAATGTTAATTGTTAGTGTTTAGTAGTAATGTATGCTTCATTACCTTCGAAACGGCATATCATATGTGTGAATTGGATTCCCGAAACTTAAAATGCAATTGATGAACTTGAAACTTTGAAAATGGACTTTTAAATGATCACTTGACGAGAAATCGGTTATGGAAAATGTTGTTTTTGTTTGATGAAACATGTTTAGTTGTGTTCCTTGTCAAAAGAGCTTTCCAACGGTATAAGATACGCTTTCTAATTGTTTACGGTTTGAGTTTTGCGTTTGTTTGAAATTTTACCAAGCCTTGAACAAGTGAAACAGGTCTGGGACCAGGCCACGGCCATTGTCGCGGCGCGACAGGCCTGGCCGCGGCGCGACATAAGCCGCGTCCAGATTCTGTTTCCCTTGACCTTTTTACTAAAAATGTTTGACATGTTCTAGACCTCCAATTTACATGCAACTTGTTTTAACATGCTTATATATGAATAACTAGCATAGAAAAATAGTTCGGGACCCGACCCGAACGTGTTGACTTTTTCGTTGACTTTGACCAAGTTTGACTTTTAGTCAAACTTAACCAAACTTTTATACAATCGTTCTAACATGCTTTTATACTTGATTCTTGCATGAAACTTGACAACGTGATTCACATGCTATACTTAATCGAGTCGTAACGAGCCATAGGACTAATTGAACACATTTCACCCGACCTTGTGTCGTAACCGGTTAATTGATATAACTTACTTGTTTAGGTCAAGGCTAAGCAACTTTCATGCACACGTTTACTTGTTGAAGTACTTTTATACTCGTGCACTCGAGGTGAGATCATAGTCCCACCTTTTCAACAACTTTTTATACTTTTAAATTGTGGGCTGAGAAACATATACTTTGTTACATTTTGTACTACTTGCTTTTATACTTTGAACATAAGTACAAGGAAAACAAACATTCCACAGCGAGTTAGAACAAAAATCCTCAATTTGATTATCATTAGTTACACTTGCAGGGTGTAAGCGAGAACTTATATTGTGTGGCCATACGGGTTTGACAAACCCTCATTACGGACGGTTCGCTACCGTCTACGGATGAAATATATTTTCGAGAATCAGTGTTTGTTCTAGCACTAAGTGATGGGGTATACAATGGAAGGAAACGTTAAGTCTTGATAATTGGGTGCTCGCGAACCAACTTTTGGAATGCAACTTTTGGATGATCAATTTACGGAAATACTAAATCTTGTGGTTCAAAATATAACATTTACTAATACACCTATGATTTCACCAACGTTTTTCGTTGACAGTTTTCTATATGTTTCCCAGGTTCATACATGGCTATTTGATACATGCTTCCGCGTACATTCATACTTGCTTGGGGTCAAGCATACATGCATACACTCTGATTTCTTGCTTGGAGTCAAGCATACATACATGCATACGCTAGTGATAGCACCTTTGGATTCAAACATATTGTTTACATACTTACGCTATTTATAGCAACTGTGATTTTAAACTAATTATGTCGCAAGATATTTCATTTGTACTTTACTACTTTTGTAAACTTAAACTTGTTGTCGATCCGTTTGGTGAACTAAACTTTGCAAGTCATGCACGTTTCAAATGAATGCGACATAATTTTGGTCAAACGCGTCTCATATAGAGACTATGACCACGCAACGGGACCTAAGTAGCGGCGCCGTCAATGACGATTTGGTCGGGTCGTTACAGATGGTATCAGAGCGTTGGTTGTAGGGAACTAGGATGTGCATTAGTGTGTCTAACAGAGTCGTTAGGACGCATTAGTGAGTCTAGACTACAACCGGATAGTTAACATTTGCATTCTGACATACATTTGCTATAGATAGCACTTACTTGACTACTTGTGCATTATACTTGAATCATTCTTAGGCAAACTTTTTAATGGTACCCAACCTTCATCATACGAACTCGTATTCCGCCACTTTTTGGTAACACACGTAAATTCAAGATTCATGCGCGTAAGGATGACAACGACTTCATTAGTCACACTTGTTCGGGAACTCTGTCTCCCGGATTGTTATTTGCCACCGTTTCAACTTACTATCGGTTTTCCACTGGTGTTTCTTACTATCAACTTTTTGGTGTTACTACCATCACTACTCTAGGTGAGTATCGTCATCGCTAAATATCACTACGGTTGCGTACTTTTTGTTATCATGATTCGTTACTCTTTTCGTGCCTAAGGGCATTATCGCTTGACTTGAACCGCATTGACGTGAACAATCAACTATACACTTCCCTCGGGGAACGCATCTTCAGAGTTGCACCAATTCTTTCGATTTAATACGAGTCACGTTTGAGACGTCGTTACATTTTGTTTATTTTAGATTTTCGCGATTACACGAACTTGAATCCATAGAGTGATGTGGGAATGGAGGTATGAGTTAGCGTAATATAACGACACTCGATCAACGTGGTTATATTACGGTAAGACATACCAAAGTTCTAGTGACGCGTGATGGTGGTTAGACTCGATCAACCTAAACACCACCATGTGCCATGTACATGACTTCATCTTTTCAGGTTTGGACATCCGAAAACTCCGAGAATATTTATAACAACCATACCGGGGACACACCTTCAATTATTGTCAAATTATATTTATGCTTCCGAATGAATTACCGATTCCATTCGACTTCAACCGTATGTCACATGGGTATACTAGCTCGTCCTCGCGCAGTCTTGTTGACTAACTACAATTTACTCGTTATGCTCACATCGGGGCGGAAACTTCTCTTGCATCACCCTCGTACTTCCGGTTCAGGAGGTCCTTATTCTAAATTCGCAATGGAGAGCGACTCTTCACGTCGTACAAATATTCGCCGCGAGGGTGGATAGTCCTAACAATCGTTTTCAAAACCCGATAAGAACTTGCCCCGACGAACGTTTTTGGAAACCGATAAATCTTCCGCGACGCGAATTTTCTTGAGAAACTTGTCCTAGCTAACGTTTTCAATTCCTAGCAAACTTGTTCACTATGCCTTAGGGAAATGTACCCCGTTTCGGATTGAGATCCTCGTTTCACTTCTAGATTTTGGAGTACCTTACAAAAAGCCTCGGGACCGCGTTTAGACATGAGTACCGCGTACCATCCACAACCCGACGGACCGAACAAACATGCGATTTAAACCTTGGAAACCATAATACGAATTTGTATTACCAACTTCAAATTTACTTGAGAAAAGTATTTTCCTTTAACCGAATCCTCGTACTACAATGATTTTCATTCGAGTTTTAACGTCACTCCTTTTGAAACCACATGTGACCGGAAACGTCATTCTCCTTTGTCGAACCAAGTAAACGATGATCAATTCACCGGGGCCGAGGTTATTCATGAGCAACCGAGAAAATTTATTCATATTCAGGCAAAACCCTACGCGACTCGTAATCACAAAGAGCTACGCCGATGTTAGACGTAAACATTTCAAATTCCACGTGGGAAACCGCGTCACGTTAAGAGTCGCACCTTGGAAAGGCGCAATCCGTTTCGGGAAAACGTAGGAAGCTAAATCCGCGATATTTTGATCCTTTAAATTCTTGGGGTGTTTTGGACCCGTCGCTAGCCGTTTAGATTTTCCGACTCATTTTGAGTCTCCGTTTATCCTACATTCGATGTATCAACTCAAAGACGTGTTTTGCGAAACGAGAACTTGTTATCTCCTTTGATGAACTCACTATCGACGATAAACCTCATTTCCTAGGAGGACCGATTGAAACCATGAATCATGGAAGCCAAACCTTAAAACAACATATGATCCCGACCGTCAAAATTCGTGGAAATACTCAAGGACGTACCTTCACTTATTCGTAGAATTTACAACGCAAGATCTCGAGTAAAATTCAACAACTACTACTTCCAACTAAATTTCGGGACGAAATTTCTTTTGAGGTGTGGATAATGTAACATCCCGCGTTTTTCCGTTAAATTTATTTTTAACACCGTCTTTTTTTTTAATAATATCTTTCGCTATTTAAATTCCCAATTTCTGTTGACTAACGTTTATAATATTCTCGTTATTTAATTATAACATCACTCGTCTACTCGAGCGTTTTTTTTTTTAAATATTCGTTTGGTTAAATCCCGCACCCGCTTCTAAACTCGAGGGACTAAAATTGACACGGGGCAAACTAGTTGACTAGGTCAACTAGTCCACCCCAATCACCACCATTCAATCCCTCCATCTCTCTCTCTTTCTTTTTTTTTTTCTCTCAAGAACACAAACATAATTCATCATCTAAATTCGGATCGGGAAGCAAACTTCAAAACAAATTACATATTCGTGATCCTCTCATCATCCTCTTCGATTTGGTACCAATTTCATCCATTTTGGGTAACATTTCTAAAACACTAAATTTCTCTAAATTCGTTTTATATACTTGAAATTGTGTTAGTTAGTGTCTATGGCTCGTGTGTAACATGAATATATGTTTTGTTTGCTCGATTTGTGGTTTGGAGTAACTAGTTTGAGTTTTTGAAATAGGTTTGCTTAATCCTTGATTTTGGATGAGTTAATGTTGTTAGATTGTTAAAGTGCATGTTTTAATTGTGTTACTAGTATCATTAGCTACATTTTGATGTGTAGGTTGATTAAGAAAACTTCAAAAACCCGATTAATGATTTCTTTTGATGTTTGACTAGGGTTTGATAGTTCTTGACATGAACTTTTGGATGCTTAAATGCCATGGAATGTTAATTGTTAGTGTTTAGTAGTAATGTATGCTTCATTACCTTCGAAACGGCATATCATATGTGTGAATTGGATTCCCGAAACTTAAAATGCAATTGATGAACTTGAAACTTTGAAAATGGACTTTTAAATGATCACTTGACGAGAAATCGGTTATGGAAAATGTTGTTTTTGTTTGATGAAACATGTTTAGTTGTGTTCCTTGTCAAAAGAGCTTTCCAACGGTATAAGATACGCTTTCTAATTGTTTACGGTTTGAGTTTTGCGTTTGTTTGAAATTTTACCAAGCCTTGAACAAGTGAAACAGGTCTGGGACCAGGCCACGGCCATTGTCGCGGCGCGACAGGCCTGGCCGCGGCGCGACATAAGCCGCGTCCAGATTCTGTTTCCCTTGACCTTTTTACTAAAAATGTTTGACATGTTCTAGACCTCCAATTTACATGCAACTTGTTTTAACATGCTTATATATGAATAACTAGCATAGAAAAATAGTTCGGGACCCGACCCGAACGTGTTGACTTTTTCGTTGACTTTGACCAAGTTTGACTTTTAGTCAAACTTAACCAAACTTTTATACAATCGTTCTAACATGCTTTTATACTTGATTCTTGCATGAAACTTGACAACGTGATTCACATGCTATACTTAATCGAGTCGTAACGAGCCATAGGACTAATTGAACACATTTCACCCGACCTTGTGTCGTAACCGGTTAATTGATATAACTTACTTGTTTAGGTCAAGGCTAAGCAACTTTCATGCACACGTTTACTTGTTGAAGTACTTTTATACTCGTGCACTCGAGGTGAGATCATAGTCCCACCTTTTCAACAACTTTTTATACTTTTAAATTGTGGGCTGAGAAACATATACTTTGTTACATTTTGTACTACTTGCTTTTATACTTTGAACACAAGTACAAGGAAAACAAACATTCCACAGCGAGTTAGAACAAAAATCCTCAATTCGATTATCATTAGTTACACTTGCAGGGTGTAAGCGAGAACTTATATTGTGTGGCCATACGGGTTTGACAAACCCTCATTACGGACGGTTCGCTACCGTCTACGGATGAAATATATTTTCGAGAATCAGTGTTTGTTCTAGCACTAAGTGATGGGGTATACAATGGAAGGAAACGTTAAGTCTTGATAATTGGGTGCTCGCGAACCAACTTTTGGAATGCAACTTTTGGATGATCAATTTACGGAAATACTAAATCTTGTGGTTCAAAATATAACATTTACTAATACACCTATGATTTCACCAACGTTTTTCGTTGACAGTTTTCTATATGTTTCTCAGGTTCATACATGGCTATTTGATACATGCTTCCGCGTACATTCATACTTGCTTGGGGTCAAGCATACATGCATACACTCTGATTTCTTGCTTGGAGTCAAGCATACATACATGCATACGCTAGTGATAGCACCTTTGGATTCAAACATATTGTTTACATACTTACGCTATTTATAGCAACTGTGATTTTAAACTAATTATGTCGCAAGATATTTCATTTGTACTTTACTACTTTTGTAAACTTAAACTTGTTGTCGATCCGTTTGGTGAACTAAACTTTGCAAGTCATACACGTTTCAAATGAATGCGACATAATTTTGGTCAAACGCGTCTCATATAGAGACTATGACCACGCAACGGGACCTAAGTAGCGGCGCCGTCAATGACGATTTGGTCGGGTCGTTACATTTATGGTTTTAGGGCTCAATATCGGGGGTAAGAACGTGACTTTTTGGCCGATATTAATTGGTATTTTGGAAATATAATCACTAGCTGTTAGTGATTATGGGGCATTTTTATAACTTTGGTCAAAATAGGTAAATTGATTTGGGTCAAACTTGATGATGACACTAGTTTTGGTCAAATTTATGTTAAACACTTTTGTTAAGTGTTAAATGGCGTTTTTTAATGAAAGTAAACGTGGGAAGTGATTTTAGGTTAAAATGGTATTTTTACCATTAAGTCAAACGTGGTCAAAAGTAATATGGATCAATATTGCACGTGTTGGGGGGTTTTTTTGGCGTAATTGGCGTTTGAAATGATTACTACCTAAGTAGTAATTTAGTGTTAAGACCTAGGTTTGGTCTAATTGGTGTAAATTATACTTTGTTGTGTTGGTTTGAATTACCACCCGAATTGGTAATTGGTTTGTGTCCATTAGGTGTTAAATGGGCGGGTTTTGGTGAGCAAGGTGTGATCCCTCGGTTAAGGGATGTT
This sequence comes from Rutidosis leptorrhynchoides, assembly GCF_046630445.1. NCBI lineage: Eukaryota > Viridiplantae > Streptophyta > Magnoliopsida > Asterales > Asteraceae > Rutidosis > Rutidosis leptorrhynchoides. Next base: position 320,799,669 of record NC_092340.1, read on the forward strand.
TGTGTCGGGTTCTCTTTTAGAGAATGGCTATTTATGTGGATATTGTACCTATGTATGATATAGGTGGTTACTTACTCGGATTTGAGGACGTAGATCATGTTGTACATGACTTGTGCGGGCAACTCTAAGGTGGCTGGAATAATTATGTATAGGCGTATATAGTTTATTTGCTTGCGAACTTATGGTTAGTGTTATCCGGGTGTGTGGATTCATTATAGTGTTATCCGGGCGTGTGGATTCACTACTCTTTTGTGCGATGGAGACCTCATGTGCGTGGAGGGTGGTTCGGTAAGTGCGGACATCTACCTAGGGGGTTAGTGTATACTAACGGTCATCGTGCGAGTACCAACGATCATTGTGCGAGTACCATTCCCTTGTGTGCATTATGGTTAACCATGGTTGTAACGACCCGTCCAAATCATCATTGACGGCGTCGTTAACTTAGGTCCCGTTACGTGGTCATAGTCCCTATATGAGACGTGTTTGACCAAAATTATGTCGCGTTCATTTGAAACGTGTAAGACTTGCAAAGTTTAGTTTACCAAACGGATCGACAACAAGCTTAAGTTTACAAGAGTTATAAAGTATAAATGAAATAACTTGCGACATAATTAGTTGAAAATCACGGTTGCTATAAATAGCGTAAGTATGTAAACATTTATTTGAATCCAAAGGTGCTATCACTAGCGTATGCATGTATGCTTGACCCCAAGCAAGTAATTAAAGTGTATGCATGTATGCTTGACCCCAAGCAAGTAAGAGTGTACGCGGAAGCATGTATCAAATAGCCATTCATGAACCTGAGAAACGTATAGAAAACTGTCAACGAAAAACGTTGGTGAAATCATAGGTGTATTTATAAACGTTGTTTTTGAACCACAAGATTTTGTATTTCCATAACGTTGATTATCCAAATCGTTTGCATTCTAAAAGTATGTTCGCGAGCACCTAATTATCAAGACTTAACTTTCCTTACATAGAACCCCATCACAATAGTGTTAGAACATACACTGTTTCTCAAAAATATATTTCATCCGCATAACGGTAGCGAACCGTTCGAATGAGGGTTTGTCAAACCCGTATGGCCACACAATATAAGTTCTCGCTTACACCCTGAAATTGTAACTAATGATAATCGAATTGAGGATTTTTGTTCTAACTCGCTGTGGAATGTATTTTTCCGTACTTGTGTTCAAAGTATAAAATATGTAGTATAAAACTGTATATGTTTCTCATCCCATGATTTAAAAGTATAAAAGTTGTTGAAAGATGGACTATGATCTCACCTCGAATGTACGAGTATAAATGTACTTCACAAAGTAAACGTGTGCATGATAGTTGCTTAGCCTTGACTTAAACAAGTATGTTGTATCAATTAACCGGTTACGACACAAGGTCGGGTGAAATGTGTTCAATTAGTCCTATGGCTCGTTACGACTCGATTAGTATAGCATGTGAATCACGTTGTCAAGTTTCATGCAAGAATCAAGTATAAAAGCACGTTAGAACGATTGCAAAAGTGTTTAGTTAAGTTTGACTAAAAGTCAAACTTGGTCAAAGTCAACGAAAAAGTAAACACGTTCGGATCGGGTCTCGAACTATTTTTCTGAGGTTTTTAATCATATATAAGCATGTTGACCAAGTTTTAAGTTGATCGGGGGTGCGTAGCATAGTTAGAATTAAACGAAAAATGATAATTTTGGACAGCCCATAATGTTACGCCCGCAATGTCCTGGGTTATGGCCGCAATTGTAGTGACCCGAACTTTTCCATGTTTATATATATATTAAATGAAATTGTTATTTACATGATTAAGTGTTTCCAACATGTTAAACAAATCAAACTTGTTAAGACTTGATTAATTGAAATAGGTTTCATATAGACAATTGACCACCCAAGTTGACCGGTGATTCACGAACGTTAAAACTTGTAAAAACTATACGATGACATATATATGGTTATATATATAGTTAACATGATTTTATTATAAGTATGTATCTCATTAGGTATTTTAACAATGAGTTATATACATAAAAATGAGACTATTAATTTAAGAAACTCGAAAACGATGTATATAACGATTATCGTTATAACAACGTCTGACTAGGTACATATGAATCATATTAAGATATTGATACACTTGGTTAATTATGTTAAATGATAAGTAAATATATATATTATTAAGTGTATTAACAATGAAATACATATGTAAAAATAAGACTACTAACTTAATGATTTCGAAACGAGACATATATGTAACGATTATCGTTGTAACGACATTTAACTGTATATATATCATACTAAGATATATTATATATCATAATATCATGATAATATAACAATTTAACATCTCATTTGTTATAATAAATAATGGGTTAACAACATTCAACAAGATCGTTAACCTAAAGGTTTCAAAACAACATTTACATGTAACGACTAACGATGACTTAACGACTCAGTTAAAATGTATATACATGTAGTGTTTTAATATGTATTCATACACTTTTGAAAGACTTCAAGACACTTATCAAAATACTTCTACTTAACAAAAATGCTTACAATTACATCCTCGTTCAGTTTCATCAACAATTCTACTCGTATGCACCCGTATTCGTACTCGTACAATACACAGCTTTTAGATGTATGTACTATTGGTATATACACTCCAATGATCAGCTCTTAGCAGCCCATGTGAGTTACCTAACACATGTGGGAACCATCATTTGGCAACTAGCATGAAATATCTCATAAAATTACAAAAATATGAGTAATCATTCATGACTTATTTACATGAAAACAAAATTACATATCCTTTATATCTAATCCATACACCAACGACCAAAAACACCTACAAACACTTTCATTCTTCAATTTTCTTCATCTAATTGATCTCTCTCAAGTTCTATCTTCAAGTTCTAAGTGTTCTTCATAAATTCCAAAAGTTCTAGTTTCATAAAATCAAGAATACTTCCAAGATTGCAAGTTTACTTCCAAGTTTTCTAAATCCATTCCAAGTAATCATCCAAGATCAAGAAACCTTTGTTACTTACAGTAGGTTATCTTTCTAATACAATGTAATAATCATATTCAAACTTTAATTCAATTTCTATAACTATAACAATCTTATTTCGAGTGGAAATCTTACTTGAAATTGTTTTCGTGTCATGATTCTGCTTCAAGAACTTTCAAGCCATCCAAGGATCCTTTGAAGCTAGATCTATTTTTCTCATTTCCAGTAGGTTTATCCAAGGAACTTCAGGTAGTAATGATGTTCATAACATCATTCGATTCATACATATAAAGCTATCTTATTCGAAGGTTTAAACTTGTAATCACTAAAACATAGTTTAGTTAATTCTAAACTTGTTCGCAAATAAAAGTTAATCCTTCTAACTTGACTTTTAAAATCAACTAAACACATGTTATATATCTATATGATATGCTAACTTAATGATTTAAAACCTGGAAACATGAAAAACACCGTAAAACCGGATTTACGCCGTCGTAGTAACACCGCGGGCTGTTTTGGGTTAGTTAATTAAAAACTATGATAAACTTTGATTTAAAAGTTTTTATTCTGGGAAAATGATTTTTATTATGAACATGAAACTATATACAAAAATTATGGTTAAACTCAAAGTGGAAGTATGTTTTCTAAAATGGTCATCTAGACGTCGTTCTTTCGACTGAAATGACTACCTTTACAAAAACAACTTGTAACTTATTTTTCCGACTATAAACATATACTTTTTCTAGTTAGATTCATAAAATAGAGTTCAATATGAAACCATAGCAATTTGATTCACTCAAAACGGATTTAAAATGAAGAAGTTATGGGTAAAACAAGATTGGATAATTTTTCTCACTTTAGCTACGTGAAAATTGGTAACAAAACTATTCCAACCATAACTTAATCAACTTGTATTGTATATTATGTAATCTTGAGATACCATAGACACGTATATAATGTTTCGACCTATCATGTCGACACATCTATATATATTTCGGAACAACCATAGACACTCTATATGTGAATGTTGGAGTTAGCTATACAGGGTTGAGGTTGATTCCAAAATATATATAGTTTGAGTTGTGATCAATACTGAGATACCTATACACTGGATCGTGGATTGATTCAAGATAATATTTATCGATTTATTTCTGTACATCTAACTGTGGACAACTAGTTGTACGTTACTAACGAGGACAGCTGACTTAATAAACTTAAAACATCAAAATATATTAAAAGTGTTGTAAATATATTTTAAACATACTTTGATATATATGTATATATTGTTATAGGTTCGTGAATCAACCAGTGGCCAAGTCTTACTTTCCGACGAAGTAAAAATCTGTGAAAGTGAGTTATAGTCCCACTTTTAAAATCTAATATTTTTGAGATGAGAATACATGCAGGTTTTATAAATGATTTACAAAATAGACACAAGTACGTGAAACTACATTCTATGGTTGAATTATCGAAATCGAATATGCCCCTTTTTATTAAGTCTGGTAATCTAAGAATTAGGGAACAGACACCCTAATTGACGCGAATCCTAAAGATAGATCTATTGGGCCTAACAAACCCCATCCAAAGTACCGGATGCTTTAGTACTTCAAAATTTATATCATATCCGAAGGGTGTCCCGGAATGATGGGGATATTCTTATATATGCATCTTGTTAATGTCGGTTACCAGGTGTTCACCATATGAATGATTTTTATCTCTATGTATGGGATGTGTATTGAAATATGAAATCTTGTGGTCTATTGTTACGATTTGATATATATAGGTTAAACCTATAACTCACCAACATTTTTGTTGACGTTTAAAGCATGTTTATTCTCAGGTGAATACTAAGAGCTTCCGCTGTTGCATACTAAAATAAGGACAAGATTTGGAGTCCATGTTTGTATGATATTGTGTAAAAACTGCATTCAAGAAACTGATTTCGATGTAACATATTTGTATTGTAAACCATTATGTAATGGTCGTGTGTAAACAGGATATTTTAGATTATCAATATTTGATAATCTACGTAAAGCTTTTTAAACCTTTATTTATGAAATAAAGGTTATGGTTTATTTTAAAAATGAATGCAGTCTTTGAAAAACGTCTCATATAGAGGTCAAAACCTCGCAACGAAATCAATTAATATGGAACGTTTTTAATCAATAAGAACGGGACATTTCAGTTGGTATCCGAGCGTTGGTCTTAGAGAACCAGAAATTTGCATTAGTGTGTCTTATCGAGTTTGTTAGGATGCATTAGTGAGTCTGGACTTTGACCGTGTTTTCTTTAAAAATGATTGCTTAACATTTTTGTTGGAAACTATATATTATTAACATGTATATATTATGTGATATATTAATCTGTTAACATGTTTGATATTGTGTGATAGATGTCTACCTCTAGCACAAATCCCATTGACTCACCTAATAATAACGAAGAGTCGAATATATATTGGACTGATTCACAAGTTCCCAAAGAAGAACCGGAAGAAGAATCAGAACCGGAAGAGGAGGAACCGGAGGAGGAAATAGAACCGGTGGGGGAAATAATAAAACGGTTAAGTAAAAGAAAATCCTCAACCAACCGACCAAGGTTAATTATGGTCAATGGTGTTTCCGCCAAGGAAGTAAAATATTGGGAGGATTACCAATTCTCCGATGAATCGGATTCCGACGAGAATTCCGATTATGTTATAGAAATTACCCCAACTGAATTTAAAAAGGCAAAAGAAAATAATAAGGGAAAGGGCATAAAAATAGAGAAATCTAATTCCAACCCCGATGAACTTTATATGTATCGTCAACCCCCGAAGCCCTTAAGTTGTAACAATGACCCGGGAACCTCTAAACCACCAGGTTTTTCTAAACCGTTGTGGAAAACGACAGCTCGTATTAGGGGAACATCATATATCCCTAGAAACTTGGCAAAACAAACCAAAACCGAAGAAGAAGAAACGAGCGAGTCGGTATAAGATAGTTGTATTCGTGTGGTGTAATATATGTAATATAGTGTGCTTATGCTTTATGATATATGTAAAAATTGCTTGTATTAATAAGTATTTTTTTTATGAATCTAACTCTTGTCTATTTTACAGTATAAAAACACAAAATGGATAGACAACCCAATATTTTAAGAGACCTACCCGGAGACATGATTGATGAAATCTTGTCTACAGTCGGTCAGAATTCTTCGGCACAACTATTTATGGCGAAATCAGTTTGTAAGACATTCGAAGAACGTTCCAAGAATGTCTTGGTTTATAAGAGACTTTCGTTTGAAAGATGGGGGATATCACTTTGGTAAACCCATAAGTTACGATGTGTTTACTTTGACGCATATATTGCGGGGAACCCAAATGCTATTTTACGCAACGGGTTAAGAAATTATTTTGACTCAATGTATCCGAATATAGGACTTCATGATTTAGAAAAAGCGGCTAACATGCAACATAAAGAAGCATGCTATGCTTACGGGTTAGTAATGTTCGCTTCTCACCAAAGTGAGAAAAAGAACCTCGGGCTACAACTATTAAACAAAACGTTCCCACAAGTGACGGAGTCGGTAATTGGGGTAAGAAATGAGGTTTTTAGGTTATTACGAGACTGTTGGTCATTACGTAACCCTCGTCCCTTCGACGACGATACAACACGCTGTCTTATCAACGGCCATAACGGTTATGTTCCACAAGACCAAGGATGGGAAGTAGTCCTAGTAAAACCAGAATGCATGACTTGTTTCTGGACGTATAAATTACGTGTCTTTATTGCTTTTGCTGAACGACTTGTGTATTAGCTAGAATTATCTTCACAACTATCTTGTATCAAAGTTATTGTGTGCTATATTTCATGCTTTATGTAAAATAAGCGGTATTGTAAGTTTGTAAAATATTGTATAAAAGTTTGAACGCGAAATATTATTATAATCAGTTTTTCATATAGAATTGTAGTAGTTGAATTGTATATTAGCTACTAAGTATGAACTTAACGGGTAGGTACTACCCGAATTTAAACTTATAAAACGCTAATATGAAGAAAAAGCTTTTATAAATGAGTTCATATTATGCTACGAAATACTATTAACTACTCTTAATATTCTGTATGATTAACTTGTTCCATTTGACTATTTTGAAGGAAATGGCACCGACTACTCGACACACCGTGAATATGAATGAAGAGGAATTCCGTACTTTTCTAGCTTCAAACATAGCCGCAGTACAGGCTGCGCTACATACCAACAATAACCTTGGATCTAGCAGTACAGGAAATCGTGTAGGATGCACCTACAAAGAATTCACTGCCTGCAAACCTTTGGAATTTGATGAAACCGAAGGACCGATCAGATTGAAACGGTGGACCGAGAAGGTCGAATCGGTGTTTGCCATAAGTAAGTGTACTGAAGAGGACAAAGTGAAGTACGCTACGCATACCTTCACAGGTTCTGCGTTAACATGGTGGAATACCTATCTAGAGCAAGTGGGACAAGAGGATGCGTACGCACTACCGTGGTCAGCATTCAAGCACTTGATGAACGAGAAGTACCGTCCCAGAACCGAGGTCAATAAGCTCAAGACAGAACTTAGAGGGTTACGAACCCAAGGATTTGATATTACCATGTACGAAAGACGATTCACAGAATTATGCCTATTGTGTCCGGGAGCGTTCGAAGATGAGGAAGAGAAGATCGACGCGTTTGTGAAAGGATTACCGGAAAGAATCCAAGAAAATATAAGTTCACACGAGCCCGCCTCCATACAACAGGCATGTAGAATGGATCACAAACTAGTGAACCAGATTGAGGAAAGAATTAAAGAACAGACGGCTGAAGAGGCCAATGTGAAGCAAGTCAAAAGAAAGTCGGAGGAAAACGGTGATAAGAATCACCAATACAACAACAACAGCAATTACAATAATAATCGCAACAATTATCCCAACAATCGCAACATCAATTGCAACTACAACAAACGGCCCAACAACAACAACAACAACAACAACAACAACAACAACAACAACAACAACAACAACAACAGCAACAGCAACTACAACAATCATCCCAACAACAATAACAACCACAACAACAACAACAATCAGAAGCAGCTATGCCAAAGGTGTGAAAAGTATCACTCGGGGTTCTGCACCAAATTTTGCAATAAGTGTAAAAGAAATGGTTATAGCGCGGCGAAGTGTGAGGTCTACGGACCAGGGGTTAACAGAACGAAAGGAACAAATGGTATCGGAACGAGTAATGGCGGAGCAAGTAGTGTCGGAGCAAGTTATGCCAATGTAGTTTGTTATAAATGTGGAAAACCGGGCCACATTATTAGAAATTGCCTGAACCAGGAGAACACGAATGGACAAGGCCGCGGAAGAGTTTTCAATATTAATGCGGCAGAGGCACAGGAAGACCCGGAGCTTGTTACGGGTACGTTTCTTATTGACAATAAATCTGCTTACGTTTTATTTGATTCGGGTGCGGATATAAGCTATATGAGTAGAGATTTTTGTGCTAAATTAAGTTGTCCATTGACGCCATTGGATAGTAAATTTTTACTCGAATTAGAAAACGGTAAATTAATTTCAGCAGATAATATATGCCGGAATCGAGAAATTAAACTGGGTAGCGAAATATTTAAGATTGATTTGATACCAGTAGAGTTAGGGAGTTTTGATGTAATAGTTGGCATGGACTGGCTGAAGAAGGTGAAAGCAGAGATTGTATGTTATAAAAATGCAATTCGCATTGTACGAGAAGAAGGAGAACCCTTAATGGTGTACGGAGAAAAGGGCAACACGAAGCTACATCTTATTAGTAATTTGAAGGCATAAAAACTAATAAGAAAAGGTTGCTATGCTGTTCTAGCACACGTCGAGAAAGTACAAACTGAAGAAAAGAGCATCAATGATGTTCCCGTCGCAAAAGAATTTCCCGATGTATTTCCGAAAGAATTACCGGGATTACCCCCACATCGATCCGTTGAATTTCAAATAGATCTTGTACCAGGAGCTGCACCAATAGCTCGTGCTCCTTACAGACTCGCACCCAGCGAGATGAAAGAACTGCAAAGCCAATTACAAGAACTTTTAGAGCGTGGTTTCATTCGACCAAGCACATCACCGTGGGGAGCTCCTGTTTTGTTTGTCAAGAAGAAAGATGGTACATTCAGGTTGTGTATCGACTACCGAGAGTTGAACAAACTTACCATCAAGAACCGCTACCCACTACCGAGAATCTATGACTTATTTGATCAACTACAAGGATCGTCTGTTTATTCAAAGATTGACTTACGTTCAGGGTATCATCAAATGCGGGTGAAAGAAGATGATATTCCAAAGACTGTTTTCAGAACACGTTACGGTCATTACGAGTTTATGGTCATGCCATTTGGTTTAACTAATGCAACAGCTGTGTTCATGGACCTTATGAACCGAGTGTGTGGACCATACCTTGACAAGTTTGTCATTGTTTTCATTGATGACATACTTATTTACTCAAAGAATGACCAAGAACACGGTGAACATTTGAGAAAGGTGTTAGAAGTATTAAGGAAGGAAGAATTGTACGCTAAGTTTTCAAAATGTGCATTTTGGTTGGAAGAAGTTCAATTCCTCTGTCACATAGTGAACAAAGAAGGTATTAAGGTGGATCCGGCAAAGATAGAAACTGTTGAAAAGTGGGAAACCCCGAAAACTCCGAAACACATACGCCAGTTTTTAGGACTAGCTGGTTACTACAGAAGGTTCATCCAAGACTTTTCCAGAATAGCAAAACCCTTGACTGCATTAACGCATAAAGGGAAGAAATTTGAATGGAAGGATGAACAAGAGAAAGCGTTTCAGTTATTGAAGAAAAAGCTAACTACGGCACCTATATTGTCATTGCCTGAAGGGAATGATGATTTTGTGATTTATTGTGGCACATCAAAGCAAGGTCTCGGTTGTGTATTAATGCAACGAACGAAGGTGATTGCTTATGCGTCTAGACAATTGAAGATTCACGAACAAAATTATACGACGCATGATTTGGAATTAGGCGCGGTTGTTTTTGCATTAAAGACTTGGAGGCACTACTTATATGGGGTCAAAAGTATTATATATACCGACCATAAAAGTCTTCAACACATATTTAATCAGAAACAACTGAATATGAGGCAGCGTAGGTGGATTGAATTGTTGAATGATTACGACTTTGAGATTCGTTACCACCCGGGGAAGGCAAATGTGGTAGCCGACGCCTTGAGCAGGAAGGACAGAGAACCCATTCGAGTAAAATCTATGAATATAATGATTCACAATAACCTTACTACTCAAATAAAGGAGGCGCAACAAGGAGTTTTAAAAGAGGGAAATTTAAAGGATGAAATACCCAAAGGATCGGAGAAGCATCTTAATATTCGGGAAGACAGAACCCGGTATAGGGATGAAAGGATTTTGGTACCAAAATTTGGAGATATGAGAGAAATGGTACTTAGAGAAGCTCATAAAACCAGATACTCAATACATCCTGGAACGGGGAAGATGTACAAGGATCTCAAGAAACATTTTTGGTGGCCGGGTATGAAAGCCGATGTTGCTAAATACGTAGGAGAATGTTTGACGTGTTCTAAGGTCAAAGCTGAGCATCAGAAACCATCAGGTCTACTTCAACAACCCGAAATCCCGAAATGGAAATGGGAAAACATTACCATGGATTTCATCACTAAATTGCCAAGGACTGCAAGTGGTTTTGATACTATTTGGGTAATAGTTGATCGTCTCACCAAATCAGCACAGTTCCTGCCAATAAGAGAAGATGACAAGATGGAGAAGTTAGCACGACTGTATTTGAAGGAAGTCGTCTCCAGACATGGAATACCAATCTCTATTATCTCTGATAGGGATGGCAGATTTATTTCAAGATTCTGGCAGACATTACAGCAAGCATTAGGAACTCGTCTAGACATGAGTACAGCCTATCATCCACAAACTGATGGGCAGAGTGAAAGGACGATACAAATGCTTGAAGATATGCTACGAGCATGTGTTATTGATTTCGGAAATAGTTGGGATCGACAGCTACCGTTAGCAGAATTTTCCTACAACAACAGCTACCATTCAAGCATTGAGATGGCGCCGTTTGAAGCACTTTATGGTAGAAAGTGCAGGTCTCCGATTTGTTGGAGTGAAGTGGGGGATAGACAGATTACGGGTCCGGAGATAATACAAGAAACTACCGAGAAAATCATCCAAATTCAACAAAGATTGAAAACCGCCCAGAGTCGACAAAAGAGCTACGCGGACAGTAAAAGAAAAGATATAGAGTTTGAAATTGGAGAAATGGTCATGCTTAAGGTTTCACCTTGGAAAGGCGTTGTTCGATTTGGTAAATGGGGGAAACTAAATCCAAGGTACATTGGACCATTCAAGATTATAGATCGTGTCGGACCAGTACCTTACCAACTGGAGCTACCTCAACAACTCGCGGCTGTACATAACACTTTCCACGTCTCAAATTTGAAGAAATGTTTTGCTAAAGAAGATCTCACTATTCCGTTAGACGAAATCCAAATCAATGAAAAACTTCAATTCATTGAAGAACCCGTCGAAATAATGGATCGTGAGGTTAAGAGACTTAAACAAAACAAGATACCGATTGTTAAGGTTCGATGGAATGCTCGTAGAGGACCCGAGTTCACCTGGGAGCGTGAAGATTAGATGAAGAAGAAATACCCGCATTTATTTCCAGAAGATACGTTAACACCTCCAACTGCTTAAAATTTCGGGACGAAATTTATTTAACGGGTAGGTACTGTAGTGACCCGAACTTTTCCATGTTTATATATATATTAAATGAAATTGTTATTTACGTGATTAAGTTTTTCCAACATGTTAAGAAATCAAACTTGTTAAGACTTGATTAATTGAAATAGGTTTCATATAGACAATTGACCACCCAAGTTGACCGGTGATTCACGAACGTTAAAACTTGTAAAAACTATACGATGACATATATATGGTTATATATATAGTTAACATGATTTTATTATAAGTATGTATCTCATTAGGTATTTTAACAATGAGTTATATACATAAAAATGAGACTATTAATTTAAGAAACTCGAAAACGATATATATAACGATTATCGTTATAACAACGTCTTACTAGGTACATATGAATCATATTAAGATATTGATACACTTGGTTAATTATGTTAAATGATAAGTAAATATATATATTATTAAGTGTATTAACAATGAAATACATATGTAAAAATAAGACTACTAACTTAATGATTTCGAAACGAGACATATATGTAACGATTATCGTTGTAACGACATTTAACTGTATATATATATCATACTAAGATATATTATATATCATAATATCATGATAATATAACAATTTAACATCTCATTTGTTATAATAAATAATGGGTTAACAACATTCAACAAGATCGTTAACCTAATGGTTTCAAAACAACATTTACATGTAACGACTAACGATGACTTAACGACTCAGTTAAAATGTATATACATGTAGTGTTTTAATATGTATTCATACACTTTTGAAAGACTTTAAGATACTTATCAAAATACTTCTACTTAACAAAAATGCATACAATTACATCCTCGTTCAGTTTCATCAACAATTCTACTCGTATGCACCTGTATTCGTACTCGTACAATACACAGCTTTTAGATGTATGTACTATTGGTATATACACTCCAATGATCAGCTCTTAGCAGCCCATGTGAGTTACCTAACACATATGGGAACCATCATTTGGCAACTAGCATGAAATTTCTCATAAAATTACAAAAATATGAGTAATCATTCATGACTTATTTACATGAAAACAAAATTACATATCCTTTATATCTAATCCATACACCAACGACCAAAAACACCTACAAACACTTTCATTCTTCAATTTTCTTCATCTAATTGATCTCTCTCAAGTTCTATCTTCAAGTTCTAAGTGTTCTTCATAAATTCCAAAAGTTCTAGTTTCATAAAATCAAGAATACTTTCAAGATTGCAAGTTTACTTCCAAGTTTTCTAAATCCATTCCAAGTAATCATCCAAGATCAAGAAACCTTTGTTACTTACAGTAGGTTAACTTTCTAATACAAGGTAATAATCATATTCAAACTTTAATTCAATTTCTATAACTATAACAATCTTATTTCGAGTGAAAATCTTACTTGAAATTGTTTTCGTGTCATGATTCTGCTTCAAGAACTTTCAAGCCATCCAAGGATCCTTGAAGCTAGATCTATTTTTCTCATTTCCAGTAGGTTTATCCAAGGAACTTTAGGTAGTAATGATGTTCATAACATCATTCGATTCATACATATAAAGCTATCTTATTATAAGGTTTAAACTTGTAATCACTAGAACATAGTTTAGTTAATTCTAAACTTGTTCGCAAATAAAAGTTAATCCTTCTAACTTGACTTTTAAAATCAACTAAACACATGTTCTATATCTATATGATATGCTAACTTAATGATTTAAAACCTGGAAACATGAAAAACACCGTAAAACCGAATTTACGCCGTCGTAGTAACACCGCGGGCTGTTTTGGGTTAGTTAATTAAAAACTATGATAAACTTTGATTTAAAAGTTGTTATTCTGGGAAAATGATTTTTATTATGAACATGAAACTATATCCAAAAATTATGGTTAAACTCAAAGTGGAAGTATGTTTTCTAAAATGGTCATCTAGACGTCGTTCTTTCGACTGAAATGACTACCTTTACAAAAACGACTTGTAACTTATTTTTCCGACAATAAACCTATACTTTTTCTGTTTAGATTCATAAAATAGAGTTCAATATGAAACCATAGCAATTTGATTCACTCAAAACGGATTTAAAATGAAGAAGTTATGGGTAAAACAAGATTGGATAATTTTTCTCATTTTAGCTACGTGAAAATTGGTAACAAATCTATTCCAACCATAACTTAATCAACTTGTATTGTATATTATGTAATCTTGAGATACCATAGACACGTATACAATGTTTCGACCTATCATGTCGACACATCTATATATATTTCGAAACAACCATAGACACTCTATATGTGAATGTTGGAGTTAGCTATACAGGGTTGAGGTTGATTCCAAAATATATATAGTTTGAGTTGTGATCAATACTAAGATACGTATACACTGGGTCGTGGATTGATTCAAGATAATATTTATCAATTTATTTCTGTACATCTAACTGTGGACAACTAGTTGTACGTTACTAACGAGGACAGCTGACTTAATAAACTTAAAACATCAAAATATTTTAAAAGTGTTGTAAATATATTTTGAACATACTTTGATATTCGAAACAACCATAGACACTCTATATGTGAATGTTGGAGTTAGCTATACAGGGTTGAGGTTGATTCCAAAATATATATAGTTTGAGTTGTGATCAATACTGAGATACGTATACACTGGGTCGTGGATTGATTCAAGATAATATTTATCGATTTATTTCTGTACATCTAACTGTGGACAACTAGTTGTACGTTACTAATGAGGACAGCTGACTTAATAAACTTAAAACATCAAAATATATCAAAAGTGTTGTAAATATATTTTGAACATACTTTGATATATATGTATATATTGTTATAGGTTCGTGAATCAACCAGTGGCCAAGTCTTACTTTCCGACGAAGTAAAAATCTGTGAAAGTGAGTTATAGTCCCACTTTTAAAATCTAATATTTTTGGGATGAGAATACATGCAGGTTTTATAAATGATTTACAAAATAGACACAAGTACGTGAAACTACATTCTATGGTTGAATTATCGAAATCGAATATGCCCCTTTTTATTAAGTCTGGTAATCTAAGAATTAGGGAACAGACACCCTAATTGACGCGAATCCTAAAGATAGATCTATTGGGCCTAACAAACCCCATCCAAAGTACCGGATGCTTTAGTACTTCGAAATTTATATCATATCCGAAGGGTGCCCCGGAATGATGGGGATATTCTTATATATGCATCTTGTTAATGTCGGTTACCAGGTGTTCACCATATGAATGATTTTTATCTCTATGTATGGGATGTGTATTGAAATATGAAATCTTGTGGTCTATTGTTACGATTTGATATATATAGGTTAAACCTATAACTCACCAACATTTTTGTTGACGTTTAAAGCATGTTTATTCTCAGGTGAATACTAAGAGCTTCCGCTGTTGCATACTAAAATAAGGACAAGATTTGGAGTCCATGTTTGTATGATATTGTGTAAAAACTGCATTCAAGAAACTGATTTCGATGTAACATATTTGTATTGTAAACCATTATGTAATGGTCGTGTGTAAACAGGATATTTTAGATTATCAATATTTGATAATCTACATAAAGCTTTTTAAACCTTTATTTATGAAATAAAGGTTATGGTTTATTTTAAAAATGAATGCAGTCTTTGAAAAACGTCTCATATAGAGGTCAAAACCTCGCAACGAAATCAATTAATATGGAACGTTTTTAATCAATAAGAACGGGACATTTCAGCAATGGCATGGGTTACGGCCGCAATGTCCTGGGTTACGGCCATAACTTTGGTCCTCCAGGTGCTAAAATGCTGAATTTTCTAAGTGTCGAGCCAAACTTCTTTCATTCATAACTAATGAACCGTAAACATTCAAAACACGTATCTTATATTGTTGGAAAGGTAATTTAACAAGGAATACAACTAAACACATTTCATTAAACAAAAACATCATTTACAATAATCGAAATCTCGCCGAAAGATCATTATTTAACGTTTCAAGCTCAAAAATGTAAATGGCGATTCGGAAATCCAATTTACACATACGATACACCGTTTCAAAGGTAATTAAACATACATTGCAACTAAACACTTACTAACAACATGTCATAGCATTTAATGTATCAAAAGTTCATTTCAAAGTTCATCAAACCCTAACTAAAATCAAGAATTCAATCATTTTGTTAATGAAGTTTTTCTAAATCAACCTACATACCAAAACAAAGCTAATGATGCTACTAACACATTTAACACATGAACTTTAATGTTTAAACAACATTTAATCAACCAAAATCAAGGATTAAACAACACTTTTTCAAGTTCATGCTAGTTATTTCAAAATCACAAGATCGAGCAAATAAATCACATATTCATACTAGAGTCGAGCCATAGACACTAATTAACACCATTTCAAGTCAAAAACACTAAGAACATGAAATCTAGAGTTTTAGAAATGTTACCCAAACGAGATGAAATTGGTATCAAGTTGTAGAGGATGAGGAGAGGATTCCAAAAGTGCAAATCGTTTTGTTGTAAGCTTCCTTAAAATAATTTAGATGATGATTTATTGTTGATGGAGAAAATGGAGTTTTTGTTCAAGTAGAGAAAAAGAAAAAGAAGAAAGGAAAAGATGTGGTGGGGAATGAGGAAGAGTGTGGAGGTTGGGGTTTACTAGGTCAACAACTAGTTACATGTTTGGCCAAATGACAAAGTTGGTCCCTCGAGTTTGGAAGCGGGTGCGTGAATTAACCAAACGAATTATTTTAAATACGCTAGAGTAAACGAGCGATGTTATAATTAAATAACAAAAATATTAAAATGCTAGTCAACGAAAGATACGAATTTAGATAACGAAAGATATTATCTAACAAAAAAAGACGGGCGTTAAAATAATTTAACGGAAAAATGCGGGATGTTACATTACCCACACCTTAAAAGAAATTTCGTCCCGAAATTTAGTTGGAAGTAGTAGTCGTTGTTTTTTCCTCGAGATCTTGCGTTGCCAATTCTACGAATAAGTGAAGGTACTTCTTTGGGCATTTCAACAAACTTCGAAAATCGGGGTTTTACGTTGTTTTAGAGTTTGGTTCCACGATTCATAATTTCAACCGGTTCTCCTATGAAGTGGAGTGTATCGTCGATGGGAAGTTCATCAAAAGGATAACAAGTTCTTGTTTCGCAAGACACGTCTTTAAGTTTGATACACAAAGTGTAGGATGAACGGAATTTGATTGAGTTGGGAGTTCGAAACGGTAAGCAATGGGTACAATACGCCCCAAGATTTCAAGAGGATCAAAATATCGCAGATTTAGCTTTCGACGTTTCCCGAAACGGATTACACCTTTTCAAGGTGCGAATTTTAACATTACATGGCCACCCACTTGCAATTCGATATGTTTACGTCTAACATCGGCATAGTGGCAATTACGACCGTCTTGAGCCTTTCTCGGATTTGAACGATCTTAACGGTTATTCCATGAATGGGTTCGGGTCCGGTGGTTTGCGTGTCTCCTACTTCGGCCCAACGAATAGGAGAACGACATTTGTAGCCATATAAAGTTTCGAAAAGTGTGGCGTTAATACTCGGGTGATAACTATCGTGGTAAGAGAATTCGGTTAAAGGCAAATACTTTTCTCAAGTAAATTTGAAGTTGATAATACAAACTCGTATTATGGTTTCCAAGGTTTGAATCGTACAATTGCTTTGTTCGTCGGTTTGTGGATGATACGCGGTACCCATGTCTAAATGTGGTCCTAAGGCTTTTTGTAAGTCTAGAAGTGAAATGAGCATCTTGATCCGAAACGAGGTACATTTTCTCAAGAAATTCGCACCGCAGAAGATTTATCGGTTTCTGAAAACATTTGTTAGGGTTATTCACCCTCGTGGTGAATACTAGTATAACGTGAAGAGTCTCTCTCTCCATTGATAATTTAGAATAAAGATTTCCTTAAACGGAAGTACGAGTGTAATGCGAGAGAAGTTTTCGCCTCGAAGTGAGCATAACAAGCATATTGTAGTTCGTCGATAAAACTGTAAGAAAACGAGATAGTATACGCGTGTAACACATGTTTGAAGTTGAAAGAATTTGTCATTCATTCGGAAGCATAAATATGGTTCGACAATAATTGTAGATGTGTCCTTGGTATGGTTGTTATCAATATTCTCAGAGTTTTCGGATGTCCAACAAGAAAAATAAAGTCATGTAACATGGCACATGGTGGTGATTAGGTTGATCGAGTCCAATCACCATCACGTATCATTAGAACTTTGGTATGACTTACCGTAATATAACTACATTGATCAAGTGACGTTATATTACGCTAACTCATACCTCCATTCCCACATCACTCCATAAAATCAAGTTCGTGTGATCGTGAAGTTTTAAAATGAACAGAGTGTAACGACATCTCTAACGTGACTCGCATTAAATCGAAAGAACTTGTGCAACTCTGAAGATGCGTTTCCCGAGGAAAGTGTATAACTGCTTGTTCACGTCAATGCGGTTCAAGTCAAACAATAATGTCTTGAGGTATGAAGAGGGTAATGAATTATGATAACGAGTAGTACGTAACCGTAGTGATAAGTAGTGATGACGATACTCACCTAGAGTAGTGATAGTAGTAACAAGAAGTGGTAGATCGTAAGGAACACCAGTATGACACCGATAGTAAGTTGAAACGGTGGCGAATAACAATCTGGTAGACAGAGTTCCCGAACAAGTGTGACTAATGAAGTCGTCATTATCCTTACGCGTATGAATCTTGAATTTACGTGTGTTACCAGAAAGTGGCAGAATATGGATTCGTATGATGAAAAGAATTTGGTACCATTAAAAAGTTCACCTAAGAAGATTCAAGTATAAATGCACAAGTAGTCAAGTAAGTGCTATCTATAGCAAATGCAAGTCAGAATGCAATGGTTAACTATCCGGTTATAGTCTAGATTCACTAATGCGTCCTAACGACTCTGTCAGACACACTAATACATATCCTAGTTCCCTACAACCATCGCTCTGATACCATCTGTAGCGACCCGACAAAATCATCATTGACGACGTCGTTAACTTAGGTCCCGTTACGTGGTCATAGTCCCTATATGAGACGTGTTTGACCAAAATTATGTCGCGTTCATTTGAAACGTGTAAGACTTGCAAAGTTTAGTTTACCAAACGGATCGACAACAAGCTTAAGTTTACAAGAGTTATAAAGTATAAATGAAATAACTTGCGACATAATTAGTTGAAAATCACAGTTGCTATAAATAGCGTAAGTATGTAAACATTTTGTTGAATCCAAAGGTGCTATCACTAGCATATGCATGTATGCTTGACCCCAAGCAAGTAATCAAAGTGTATGCATGTATGCTTGACCCCAAGCAAGTATGAGTGTACGCGGAAGCATGTATCAAATAGCCATTCATGAACCTGAGAAACATATAGAAAACTGTCAACGAAAAACGTTGGTGAAATCACAGGTGTATTTATAAACGTTGTTTTTGAACCACAAGATTTTGTATTTCCATAACGTTGATTATCCAAATCGTTTGCATTCCAAAAGTATGTTCGCGAGCACCCAATTATCAAGACTTAACTTTCCTTCCATAGAACCCCATCATAATAGTGTTAGAACATACACTGTTTCTCAAAAATATATTTCATCCGCATAACGGTAGCGAACCGTTCGAATGAGGGTTTGTCAAACACGTATGCCCACACAATATAAGTTCTCGCTTACACCCTGCAAGTGTAACTAATGATAATCGAATTGAGGATTTTTGTTCTAACTCGCTGTGGAATGTATTTTTCCGTACTTGTGTTCAAAGTATAAAATATGTAGTATAAAACTGTATATGTTTCTCATCCCATGATTTAAAAGTATAAAAGTTGTTGAAAGATGGGACTATGATCTCACCTCGAGTGTACGAGTATAAATGTACTTCACAAAGTAAACGTGTGCATGATAGTTGCTTAGCCTTGACCTAAACAAGTATGTTGTATCAATTAACCGGTTACGACACAAGGTCGGGTGAAATGTGTTCAATTAGTCCTATGGCTCGTTATGACTCGATTAGTATAGAATGTGAATCACGTTGTCAAGTTTCATGCAAGAATCAAGTATAAAAGCACGTTAGAACGATTGCAAAAGTGTTTGGTTAAGTTTGACTAAAAGTCAAACTTGGTCAAAGTCAAAGTCAACGAAAAAGTCAACACATTCGGGTCGGGTCTCAAACTATTTTTCTGAGGTTTTTAATCATATATAAGCATGTTGGCCAAGTTTTATGTTGATCGGGGGTGCGTAGCATAGTTAGAATTAAACGAAAAATGACAATTTTGGACAGCCCATAATGTTACGCCCGCAATGCCCTGGGTTACGACCACAATGGCATGGGTTACGGCCGCAATGTCCTGGGTTACGGCCGTAACTTTGGTTCTCCAGGTGCTGAAATGCTGAATTTTCTAAGTGTTGAGCCAAACTTCTTTCATTCAAAACTAATGAACCGTAAACATTCAAAACACGTATCTTATATCGTTGGAAAGGTAATTTAACAAGGAATACAACTAAACACATTTCATTAAACAAAAACATCATTTACAATAACCGAAATCTCGCCAAAAATCGTTATTTAACGTTTCAAGCTCAAAAATGTAAATGGCGATTCGGAAATCTAATTTACACATACGATACGCCGTTTCAAAGGTAATTAAACATACATTGCAACTAAACACTTACTAACAACATGTCATAGCATTCAATGTATCAAAATTTCATTTCAAAGTTCATCAAACCCTAACCAAAATTAAGAATTCAATCATTTTTGTTAATGAAGTTTTTCTAAATCAACCTACATACCAAAACGAAGCTAATGATGCTACTAACACATTTAACACTTGAACTTTAAAATTTAAACAACATTTAATCAACCAAAATCAAGGATTAAACAACACTTTTTCAAGTTCATGCTAGTTATTGTAAAATAATAAGATCGAGCAAATAAATCACATATTCATACTAGACTCGAGCCATAGACACTAATAACACCATTTCGAGTTAAAAACACTAAGAACATGAAATCTAGAGTTTTAAAAATGTTACCCAAACGAGATGAAATTGGTATCAAGTTGTAGAGGATGAAGAGAGAATTCCAAAAGTACAAATCATTTTGTTGTAAGCTTCCTTGAAATGATTTTGATGATGATTTATTGTTGATGGAGAAAATGGACTTTTTGTTCAAGTAGAGAAAAAGAAAAAGAAGAAAGGAAAAGATGTGGTAGGGAATGAGGAAGAGTGTGGAGGTTGGGGTTGACTAGGTCAACAACTAGTTACATGTTTGGCCAAATGACAAAGTTGGTCCCTCGAGTTTGGAAGCGGGTGCGTGACTTAACCAAACGAATTATTTTAAATACGCTAGAGTAAACGAGCGATGTTATAATTAAATAACGAAAATATTAAAATGCTAGTCAAAGAAAGATACGAATTTAGATAATGAAAGATATTATCTAAAGAAAAAAGACGGGCGTTAAAATAATTTAACGGAATAATGCGGGATGTTACAATGGTTATGTGTTGTAGTTTTAGTATATTATTTTGTGAACTATATGCTATTGGTGATGCTAGCTTATTGTGAATTGCGGGTACTTTAGTATGCATTGTGATTGCATGGTTGTTGAGTTGCTAGATCGTATGCGGTATTTATGTAAGTGTATGCAAGTAAGTAGATTATATATGTATATGTATAATTATTGCATTCACTAAGCTTTATGCTTACTCCTTTCGTTGTTTACCTTTTTACAGGTATTGTGATTGTGAAGCTAACTAGTTGTTATACTAGACGCGTAGGGGCGCTTGGGCTCGATGGGGTTGCTTTTGGATAATTGGACGTGGATTGGGGATTTGGTAGTCCTCGGGATTATGCTCTTGGTATCGGGTTGGGTTATTGAGTATTAACCCGTGTTTGTGTAATTGAATTATTATTACAAATGCTTTTGTAAGGTGTCATTTGGGTGCCAAGGGTTATTGTAAGTTGTTAAACGTAATGTCACGATATTATATTTTTGGTTAAAACAAAGTTGGAAACATTGTGTATTAATGGGACCTAACTTATATAAAAAAAAATGCTTCGTTTTTGGTAAACGGATTTGGGGTCGTTACAAGTGGTACCAGAGCATAGTCTAAGGAAATTAGGTGACCTTGGAATAGGTGCCTAGTCTTAGACTTATTGGCAGTTATGCATTATTTTGCAGGAGTTGTAGGAATATAGGTCGGATTGAGATTTGTTAGTGCCTTAGAGTAGGTGACTAACTATGACTTGTGCTTGTCCAATGTGGGATTATGTGGGGCCTTATTTCGTGTGTAAATTAGTGCCTTAGATTGCTAGTGCCTAATGTAAGTAGGCGAACTTGGACGTTGTTTTAGTGATAGTCACCTAGGTTGTATGTTGACTTGTTGTTGCGGTGTACTTGTGTATATTTATCATTATATTGTATATATGTAGATATACAGGTATCTATTGATGTGGTGTCCTAGAGACGAATCTATTGGAGAGATTCGTATGTTTGGCGGTTTTGAGTGATCAAGTTCACGGTAAGGACTTTGGTCATTCAGGTACTAGGAGTTATCGCGTGTTGTTTTGTGTGAATGTTGCGTGAGTCCGGGTAAAGTACTTTATGTGACCGTGTGGAAATCGTAAGGTACGCAATTGTAATAGTGATTGATCACCATTATTACGAAAGTGTATCTTGACACCAAGCATGACATGACGAGTATCGAGCAGAGGAAATGTGGCATGGTTGGGGTAGAATCGGGACAAGTTAGGAATCTTTTATTAGTTCCTAGGATATAGTGGTCTCAGGTGATGTGCTTGTTGTCACGTCGGGTTCTTTGTGAGTCGGGAAGGTGTTATGGTGGTTCCGGTTAGCTAAGCTGAGTGAGCGAACTCACGAGTTCGGCACATGGGTAGTCACCCTAAGTAGTGGGTGCATTGTTGAGATTGTCATTGGTTGTAGTTACCCATCATAATTAGGATGTCCGATTAATGTGTGCGCGTATGTGCGTCGAGGACTTGAATTCCGTAATGGAATGCGATAAGTCTAATGATTGTAGTTTGGGGTTACACTCGGTAGAGTGTGTGGTTAGAGGATCGTGTAAGGATTCTAGTTGTGAGACGCCTTGGAATTGGCGAATCGAGGAGTCTTCGGGTCATTAAACTCACAAGAGTGGGACCCATATGACAATGGTTGCGTTAGTGTGTTATGGATTATAGGGTAACATTCTTAATGGGATATCCCATGTAGATGTGGTTGTGCCGATATGTAGAAGGATGTAAGACTTGGTGTTCCTGAGCATCTTCTTAGTGTTAGATGAAGGGCTTCGTTAGGCTATATAGTTTGGCCTTGTGGAAATTGCGAGTAGCGTGTGATCGCTAAGAACTTTCGATAAGACAATAAACCGTAAGGTTTGTCGGGTAGGAATGACTTCGGGTCATTATTGTGGAGAGACGGGTGACATCGGGTGTATGGAACTCAAAGATCGAGTTTATAAATCTCGGTAGACTGCGATGGAGGTCTGCATGACACTATGTCAGGTGCCCCCTTATACCTGCTAGTGTAATGTATGATCCCTTTTGCTTAGGGTGCCCATGAGATACCCTTAGAAGCAGTGGATATTATAATAGTGAACTACGGGTGATAGTAATTCGATAGTTGTGAAAGTCGAAGTTTAAGAACAATGCGGTAAATACTTCTTATGAAGTGACGGATGAGCAAAACTTGTTGCTCTTAAGTGATAGAAGGGTAAAGATGACCAGTGATCCGGTGATAGAATTAATGTTCGGTTAGGCCGAAGGTTATGATGAAGTGTTGATATTGCGTTCGATGCAATTATTGTGTCGGATTGATCACTCTTCTCCATGAGAGTGAGAAATTATTGATAAAGGTTCGTTAGGTGGAAGGTCAGGTGATCTTGACTAAGACGCACGACTGATTAATCAGAGTGGCATATGCTTAGGCATAGAGACGTATGTGGGACTTTGATGGAGTTCGCTTTGCGAATGATTAAGTTAATTGATTGTGATTTGTGGTATGAAGGCGCGATGTCGTTGCATGTACGACATTTCGAGTGAATGTGTATGATGACTCTGAGAGCCTAAAGTGAATTTGCGGTGATTTTGAAATATATGACCAACGATGAGAGTGGTCATGTGTGTCGTGGAATGACAATTCCGCGGGGTGTTATCATCTTGTGGTGAGAATGTGGAGCTGAGCCCTAAGTGGGGGAGTTTTTACTGCCGCCCGAGGAAACTCAGGTGGTGTTAAATTTAGTGAAGTATCAGGATGTACAATGTTAGGCCTCAATAGGGATTTAGAGTTCCTAACAGGGAAGATTGATGGGTTATTGATGTTGACTCAAGATCGTGCATTACGATTGTGAGTTACGATTCCGAAATGCTATATGTAGAGTTGTGATGACGGGATCAAGTGAAGCGTAAGTCTTCTTGTGTAAGGTAGTCGTGCAGTACCAAGTGCGGTATGAGACCAAGTGTGAAGTTTGAGATCACGGAAGTTAGAGAATGAAGATGTTGCTGCAGGTGCTCTCATAGTGAAGATCTGTGTTGTCGTGAAACTCATATAGTATTATTGAATGGGTACAAGTTCGATATCACGAAGGATACTATATTTTCCCTGTTGGGAAACGTGTTCGTGGAAATTGTCAGTGGATTATTACACTTTATGAATAATTGTGAAGCGGAGAGTGTCGGTTCCGATTGTCTCACATCGAGACACGCGGATTTTGTCTGTTTGCGAGGTGTGTTCCTTAGTGATGTGACCCGTTAGTTGCATCTAAATGTCGAGGTTATCCTTAACGGACGGTCTAGGTAGGAGGATTCACCCTGCATGGGTGAATATTTTTGTGGGTCGTGTGGCAAATCACAAATTTTCATAATGATAATTCGCTGTTGACGGGATTCTAGTACACGAATTGTTTCCATGCTAGTACTAGGAAGTCATAGTGTATGGATGTGTTGTAGGGTTTAAGGGAGAAACCCTGTGTCGAGTGCTGTTGTTTTGCCTAGTTCGTGGTGTATTAATGTCGTCCGGGATTAATCTAGAGACTCGTGGTCGTGTGCGGATCGATTGATGAGAAAGTTTGTGTTCCCAGTGTGATTATTTGGCGATACCGAAATTTCTTAGTTGAAGGAATAACCCGGTTGTGGTGACTGTAAGAAGTACTCATCGGAGGAGTGTGTCGATTGGCCCGTTGGTAACGACTTGTAAATTTGAGAATCACGGGTTTTATGGGGTGGAAAACAAATGTTTGTACATAAGCGGATGTGCGATCGTTGAGTGTTACGTTTATGGACCGTTGTGATTACGGAGGTTTGACGCGGCATAAATCCTACTCGATTTGGATTAACACGAGACTTGGTTCACGGCGTAGTGAATTTAGTAGATCGCGTTGGGTGATATAGTTGTGGATGTAGCTTTTTGCGAGTTATAGCCGAGAGAATTTGAAGGAATATATGGTGTTTTCCGTACTTTCTAACTGTGTATTTTGGACGTCGAGCGTATGAGATACCGCTGGTTACGGTAATGCACGCTAGTGATTATTAGTGTGTGGTGAGATATTCGGGTTAATGGAAAATTGTTATGAATATCAAGTTGGATGTGTGTCGGAGGACCATAGAGTGTGGGTCCGATTGGTTAAGTGACGGAGATCACGAGGACGTGATTCAGTTTAAGTGGGGGAGAGTAGTAAGATCCTGATTTTTGTGCATCAGAAAATGTTCCTGAAAGTGTCAGTAAATGTGTGCATCAGGAAGTGCCACTGAAAGTGAACCTAACACTTATGCATTTTCAGAATTTACATCAGAATCAGAATCTGTCAACTTCAGTCCCTGAACTTCTAAGAACTTGTATCATCGCGTTTTAAGTGGGTTTATTGCGTTCCAGTCTGTCGCGTAACGCGACAGACATGACCAAAATGCGACAGGTTTAGAAACCCAAGTCTTGATCACTTCATCGTGTTCCAACTGAGTTTGTCGCGTTTGGGGTGTCGCGAAACGCGACAGAAGTGCTGAATGACCATTTCGAACTCGTTTTTGGGGTTTAAATTGGGGGTGTTTGTGTCTTTTCACTTTAAGGACGGGTTTTCTTAGCCTTAAAACTGATTAAGCCTTATCTCTAGCTCATTTCTCACCCTTACAAACACTCTCATCCATTTCTAGAGAGAGGAACCCATTTGAGAGAGAGAGAGAGAGAGCTTGGTTTGAGGAAGAAGAAGAGTGAATCGGTTCAAGTCGCGAGAGTTAAAGTTGTTCATCTCATTCTTGGCTACATTTTGGTAGTGGTGGTAAGTCCTAACTCTGATTTTCATTGTTTGATTCTTGTTTGGGTTAGGGTTTATGTTAGTGATGAGTCGTAGAACCCACTTCCTGTGAAATTTGGGGGGTTTTGGGTATTGTTAGTGTAAGTAAACCTGATTATTGTGGGTTTAGGGTTTGATGACGAAATTGGAAGTATTTGTCATGGATTTGGGTGCTAGTCACTAGTTTGTAAGTGTATTGGTGGTTTTGATGTTCTTAAGAACAAGTTTACTAGTCAAAATGGGTGTTGACTTGGTTTGGTGTCAAAATGAGTTTTGAGTCAAGTTTTGGTGAATCAAGTATGTAAATACTTGATTTAGGTGTTAATTGGTGTTTTGGAAATATAATCACTAGCCGTTAGTGATTATGGGGCGTTTTTATGACTTTGGTCAAAATGGGTAAATTGATTTGGGTCAAACTTGATGATGACACTAGTTTTGGTCAAATGGATGTTAAACACTTTTGTTAAGTGTTAAATGGCGTTTTTGAATGAAAGTAAATGTGGGAAGTGATTTTGAGTTAAAATGGTATTTTTAACGTAAGTCAAACGTGGTCAAAAGCAATATGGGTCAATATTGCACGTGTTGGGGTTTTTAGTGTAATTGGCATTTGAAATGATTACTACCTAAGTAGTAATTTAGTGTTAAGACCTAGGTTTGGTCTAATTGGTGTAAAGTATGATTTGGGATAAATTGTACTTTGTTGTGTTGGTTTGAATTACCACCCTAAGTGGTAATTGGTTTGTGTCCATTAGGTGTTAAATGGGCGGGTTTTGGCGAGCAAGGTGTGATCCCTCGGCTAAGGGATGTTTGTGTCGGGTTCTCTTTTAGCGAATGGCTATTTATGTGGATATTGTACCTATGTGTGATATAGGTGGTTACTTGCTCGGATTTGAGAACGGAGATCATGTTGTACATGACTTGTGCGGGCAATTCCAAGGTAAGTGGAATAATTATATATATGCGTATATAGTTTATTTGCTTGCGGACTTGTGATTAGTGTTATCCGGGCGTGTGGATTCACTATAGTGTTATCCGGGCATGTGGATTCACTACTCTTTTGTGCAATGGAGACCACATGTGCGTGAAGGGTGATTCGGTAAGTGCGGACTTCCACGTAGGGGGTTAGTGTATACTAACGGTCATCGTGCGAGTACCAAAGGTCATTGTGCGAGTACCGTTCCCTTGTGTGCATTATGGTTAACCATGGTTATGTGTTGTAGTTTTAGCATATTATTGTGAACTATATGCTATTGGTGATGCTAGCTTATTGTGAATTGTGGGTACTTTAGTATGCATTCTGATTGCATGGTTGTTGAGTTGCTAGCTCGTATGCGGTATTTGTGTAAGTGTATGCAAGTAAGTAGATTATATATGTATATGTATAATTATTGCATTCACTAAGCTTTATGCTTACCCCTCTCGTTGTTTACCTTTTTACAGGTATTGTGATTGTGAAGCTAACTAGTTGTTAGACTAGACGCATAGGGGCGCTTGGGCTTGATGGGGTAGCTTTTGGATAATTGGACGCGAATTGGGGATTTGGTACTCCTCGGGATTATGCTCTTGGTATCGGGTTGGGTTATTGAGTATTAACCCGTGTTTGTGTAATTGGATTATTATTACAAATGCTTTTGTAAAGTGTCATTTGGGTACCAAGGGTCATTGTAAATTGTTAAACGTAATGTCACGATATTATGTTTTTGGTTAAAACAAAGTTGGAAATATTGTGTATTAATGGGGCCTAACTTGTATAAAAAAATGCTTCGTTTTTGGTAAACGGATTTGGGGTCGTTACAAATTAGGAAAAAGAAAATCGTCATAGACAGCAGCCTTAAAAAATTAGGGATGTAGAAGTTGTCGGAAGCATCTCAAGTAATTAGTATGTACGTAATGGAGAGGTACCTAAAAAGACGAAAATACACTTTTAGATTAAAATAATGGAGTGAATAGTAAATTTTTAGTTTCTATTGATATATGTCGAGGGTTAGCAGAGGAAAGGAAATCGCCAGAGATAAGAAAGACGATAGTGAAATTAGGAGAAAGAAAATCGCCATAAACAGCAGTCCAAAAAAAAATTAGGGATGTAGAAGTCGCCGGAAGCATCTCAAGTAATCAGTAGGTACGTAATGGAGAGGCAACTATAAAGACAAAAATACCCTTTTAGATTAAAATAATGTAGTGAATAGTAAATCTATAGTTTCTATTGATATATATAGGGCTGTGCATGGTCCATACCCGAACCGAAATAGGAAATTCCCGGATCGGACCAATACCCGAATTTTTACGAAAATAAGAACCGAGGACTGAACCATTTATGCACGGTTCAGTTCGGTCCGAGTCTAGCTTCGGTCCACCCGGTTCGGGTAAATACCCGACCCATTTTATATTTTTTTTGAAAAACTAATATATATTCTTTCATTCCCATATTTAGAAATGTACATCACATAACTATCAATATATATTGCGCAAACATGAAAAAATTAATCAAATTAATCCCAATTCAAAATTAAAGTAGTAATCATAACTTCAAATGATAGAAATGCATTAATAAAATAAATTCAAAATGTTAAAGTACGAATTACCATGGAGTTACTCATATTGAAGTAAAATTTAAAAGTGAAGATGATGATCGATAAGAATACAAATTGAATAATATATATTGAGTAAATAATTCTCTGACTTTCCCACTGTATACAAATTACGTGTATATATAAAAAGTATTAGACCATCGACATATCACTAGATTAGGAGTTTGTATCATTTATCAGTTATAATTCCTTAGGCTACTAGTTATATACATGCTAAATATACGTAAGGATCTTTGTTGATTAAAGATTGAAGTTGTTAATAGAGTTTATCCTTAACTTAATCTTGAGATTTAAAATAATTTCAAATGTAGTTTGTAGATTAAATGTAGTATGGTATGTGCAATGCCTAACATGGATATTATTCTCCAAATCACCAAAGAATATCTCACATATATTTAACATCATCCGGTTCGGTCCGAAACCATGAGTTTTTCGGGTTTGGCCCAGGCCGGACTAATACCCGAAAAAATGGAAACTTATGAACCAAGGACCGGACCAAATAACTCTGGGTATTTCGGTTTTGGGTCAGTTCCTCTTTGGTTCTTGATTTTTTTTCGGTTCTACCCGAACCATGCACACCCTATATATATATATATATATATATATATATATATATATATATATATATATATATATATATATATATATATATATATATATATATATATATAAGCATTCAAATGAGAACATTCTCATTTTTAACTTTTGTGAGAACACTTCTTGACCATTGGATTGATTAAATTAATAATTAGTTTTCAAATTATTAAATATAAATAATCAATTTACAAAAGGGTAGTGAAGGAATTTAAAAAAGAAAAAAAAGCCAAAACTGTCATCCTATATTATCTCTATACACAACCGCCCACTACCCATTTGTCAGCCTGCAACCAGAGGCGAAACTAGGTTTTTTTTCACCGGGGGCAAAAAAAAAATTTAAACCGTAGCAATTTTTTTGGACAAAATTTGAAGATTTTGAGGCAAAAGTTGAAGATTTTGAGGCAAAAGTTGAAGATTTTGAGGCAAAATTTGAAGATTTTGGGGCAAAAGTTGGAGAATTTGGGGCAAAATTTGAAGGTTTTGGGGCAAAACATGTAGGTTTGGGGGAAAAAAAAATCCACTGGAGCAAAGTCGAAAAACCCAAAATTTTTACACTGAAAAAAAAATCTACTAGGGGCGCCCGCCCCCTGCCCCATACCATTTTCGCCTCTGCCTGCAACTAGAAAGTTTCATATAGGTCATCTGCCATTATCGGTGATGCAAGAAAAAAAACGGAGTAAAAATTAAAACCTTTTTTGTGCTTGACAAAAATTTTTATTAAGTTGATGCATCTGACTTTGGATGCGTTTACATAGAAGGATGTTCATCTTTTTTGTTAAGTTGATGCATCTTTTTTGGGAGATGATATTTCCAACATGAATTTTGATAAATCCACATAAATTTACTAAGTTAACCTTAATGTCATCTTTGCACAAATCTCTTACTAGTATGTACTGGAGGGTATTATTGGAACAATGCACATAATTGTTGTGGATCTATCAATTTAGGAATTGGAAATATCACCTTCCATTTTTTTTGTCCTATTTCATCGATTAAATAGAAGAATGTGCCGTGTTCAATCTACCAATCTGGAACTATTCATGCGCTAGCAGATTTGAGAGCAAGTATCAACCTAATCCCCTACTCTCTCTATAAGAGATTAGAGTTAGGAGACTTGTCACCAACTAAAATGACAATCCAACTTGCCGACCACACAAATCGATATCCTAAGGGCATAGTTGAGAACGTCTTGGTGAAAGTCGACAAAATTCCTGTATCCTACGGATTTCGTAGTAATGGATATTAAGGAAGACCTACACACACCAGTAGTGTTAGGAAGACCTTTCATGAATACGGCTAGGACTGTCATTGATGTGTACAATCAAACCTTGATCTTACGATCATGTGGGGAGAGCGTTACCTTCAAAATTGACCGACCAACCGATCTTTCTGGACAGGCACAGATGTTTTCTATTTCCACCAGACGGATCACTTCTGATGACGAGTCTTTACCACCAGTCGATGATATCAAGATGGGTGTCGAATCACAGTCTGTAGACGACCCACAAATGGAAGAAGAGGATCCCAACGAAGAAATAAAGGAAAAGGAGGAATCTGAAGAGGAAGAAGAAATGGAAGATGTAAAAGAAGCTGCGACAATACCTGCTTCAAGCATTAAGCGTCATGAAGAAATAATGAGGCTTGAGACGTAAGATCACAGTTTAATCATACGCTTCAAGAAGAAGACCGACAAGGCTGAGGTTAAGGATAAAGAAATTGATCCTGCAAGTATCAAACTAGAGAATCAGAATACTGAAGAAACCCGTTTGAAATTGGCTGCTCCGCAACTCGCGGCATTTTTGCTCTTCAAACTCCGCGAGTCGCGGAGTTTGAAATTCCAGCTCACTCCATTTTGGCTCCTTTCTTGCAGACGGATTTTTATATAAATATAATATATATATATATATATATATATATATATATATATATAATTTATATAATTAATTATATATTATATTATATTTATATCAAAGACTGGCATTAAGTTCAGTAAAAGCAACTAATTTTGACGACAAGATGCAAAATAAATGTGATATAACAACAAGATGGAATAAACAAATGATATGCACCATTTATCATTCAGCAAACAAATGCCAATATGTTTGGAAACTTGGTAAAATTTAATCATTTTCACACAAATCACCCTCAATAATTTAAATTGTTACTGATTTCTTGCAAATGAGGGCATTGCAAGATCTTAAGTGTGGGAAGGGGTTAAATTCTTTCGGATTTTTATCTTAAACACTTTGTTACCATTAAAAATACTAGTAAAGCAGTAGTTGTGTTAGAATCTAGTGCTCTCTGATAATAAAGAACAGCCCTAGTCTTATATACTGACTACCCAATTCTAGTAAAATTTTTCAAAATTTTCAATTAAATGAACTCAAAATCATGTTTATACATATTTATGAACGATAAAACTAGGTTTTAACACCGAAATTATTGTTACCTCGGAAAGGACATAAATTGAGAAACAAATCAAAATGTTAAAATTCATTTAAAATGGAATAGAAGACAATAAAAAGGAAAATAAAAGCCAAGTGTGGGAAAATTTACCAAGATATTTTAAACATATGTCACATATTTCTGTAACAAATAACTGAAAATACTTTTGCTTTGGACTAAACTAAACTGTTTTACCCGATGAAAGAAAAGAAGAGATGGATCTACACGATGAATCAATTCCATCATTAAAAGGAAGTAAAGTCTTCCGAAAAAGAAACGCGCTTCTTGATTTAGGTCAGGAAGTTGTCATCCAGACCAGCTGTAGGTTGACGAAAAATCTAGAAAAGTCATCACTAAAATCAGCAGGAAATCTGTAGTGACCCGAACTTTTCCATGTTTATATATATTAATTGAGATTGATATTTACATGATTAAATGTTTCCAACATGTTAAGCAATCAAACTTATTAAGACTTGATTAATTGAAATATGTTTCATATAGACAATTGACCACCCAAGTTGACCGGCGATTCACGAACGTTAAACTTGTAAAAACGACATGACGATATATATATGGATATACATATGGTTAACATGAGATTATGATAAGTAAGTATCTCCATAAGTATATTAACAATGAGTTATATACATATAAACAAGACTACTAACTTAAGGATTTCGAAACGAGACATATATGTAACGATTATCGTTGTAACGACATTTAAATGTATATATATCATATTAAGATATATTAATATATCATAATATCATGATAATATAATAATTTAACATCTCATTAGATATAATAAACAATGGGTTAACAACATTAATTGAGATCGTTAACTTAAAGGTTTCAAAACAACACTTACATGTAACGACTAACGATGACTTAACGACTCAGTTAAAATGTATATACAAGTAGCGTATTTAGATGTATTAAAATACTTTTGGAAGACTTCAAGACATATATCAAAACACTCATACTTAACGAAAATGGTTACAGTTACTTTTCCATTCTTTTCTTTCATCAAGAATTCTAGTCGTATTCTTACCCGTATTATACACAGCTTCAAAACGTACTTACTATGAGTATATACCAATAGGAACTAGCATGGGATTCCACTCTTGATTATGTCATGTATGACTAATCAATTGTAACTTCTACCATGAGCTAGTCAACTAACTAGAACTCTTTTTAACCCCACTCACCACTCACCAATTACCACTCATCATTCACTCCATTTCACTTCCAATTCTCTTTCTAATTCTCTCTCAACACACACACACACTATTATGAACGTATTTTTCCAGTAGTTAATCATCATCTTCATCAAAAATCACTTCAAGAATCAAGCTATAATCATCATAGGAAGAACACTTCAAGAACACTTCAAAAATCCCTTCAAGTTTACTAATTTACTTCCAAGCTTTCTAATCCATTCCAAGTAATCATCTAAGATTAAGAAATTTTTTTTATATACAGTAGGTTATCTTTCTTATTCAAGGTAATATTCATATTCAAACTTTGATTCAATTTCTATAACTATAAACTATCTTAATTCGAGTAAAAATCTTACTTGAACTTGTTTTTGTGTCATGATCCTACTTCAAGAACTTTCAAGCCATCCAAGATCCTTTGAAGCTAGATCATTTCTTGTCACTTCCAGTAGGTTTACCTACTAAACTTGAGGTAGTAATGATGTTCATAACATCATTCGATTCATATATATAAAACTATCTTATTCGAAAGTTTAAACTCGTAATCACTAGAACATAGTTTAGTTAATTCTAAACTTGTTCGCAAACAAAAGTTAATCCTTCTAACTTGACTTTTAAAATTAACTACACACATGTTCTATATCTATATGATATGCTAACTTAATAATTTAAAACCTGGAAACACGAAAAACACCGTAAAACCGGATTTACGCCGTCGTAGTAACACCACGGGCTGTTTTGGGTTAGTTAATTAAAAACTATGATAAACTTTGATTTAAAAGTTTTTATTCTGAGAAAATGATTTTTATTATGAACATGAAACTATATCCAAAAATTATGGTTAAACTCAAAGTGGAAGTATTTTTTCTAAAATGGTCATCTAGACGTCGTTCTTTCGACTGAAATGACTACCTTTACAAAAACGACTTGTAACTTATTTTTCCGACTATAAACCTATACTTTTCTATTTAGATTCATAAAATAGAGTTCAATATGAAACCATAGCAATTTGATTCACTCAAAACGGATTTAAAATGAAGAAGTTATGGGTAAAACAAGATTGGATAATTTTTCTCATTTTAGCTACGTGAAAATTGGTAACAAATCTATTCCAACCATAACTTAATCAACTTGTATTGTATATTATGTAATCTTGAGATACCATAGACACGTATACAATGTTTCGACCTATCATGTCGACACATCTATATATATTTCGGAACAACCATAGACACTCTATATGTGAATGTTGGAGTTAGCTATACAGGGTTGAGGTTGATTCCAAAATATATATAGTTTGAGTTGTGATCAATACTGAGATACGTATACACTGGGTCGTACATTGATTCAAGATAATATTTATCGATTTATTTCTGTACATCTAACTGTGGACAACTAGTTGTAGGTTACTAACGAGGACAGCTGACTTAATAAACTTAACACATCAAAATATATTAAAAGTGTTGTAAATATATTTTAAACATACTTTGATATATATGTATATATTGTTATAGGTTCGTGAATCAACCAGTGGCCAAGTCTTACTTCCCGAAGAAGTAAAAATATGTGAAAGTGAGTTATAGTCCCACCTTTAAAATCTAATATTTTTGAGATGAGAATACATGCAGGTTTTATAAATGATTTACAAAATAGACACAAGTACGTGAAACTACATTCTATGGTTGAATTATCGAAATCGAATATGCCCCTTTTTATTAAGTCTGGTAATCTAAGAATTAGGGAATAGACACCCTAATTGACGCGAATCCTAAAGATAGATCTATTGGGCCTAACAAACCCCATCCAAAGTACCGGATGCTTTAGTACTTCGAAATTTATATCATATCCGAAGGGTGTCCCGGAATGATGGGGATATTCTTATATATATGCATCTTGTTAATGTCGGTTACCAGGTGTTCACCATATGAATGATTTTTATCTCTATGTATGGGATGTGTATTGAAATATGAAATCTTGTGGTCTATTGTTACGATTTGATATATATAGGTTAAACCTATAACTCACCAACATTTTTGTTGACATTTAAAGCATGTTTATTCTCAGGTGAATACTAAGAGCTTCCGTTGTTGCATACTAAAATAAGGACAAGATTTGGAGTCCATGTTTGTATGATATTGTGTAAAAACTGCATTCAAGAAACTGATTTCGATGTAACATATTTGTATTGTAAACCATTATGTAATGGTCGTGTGTAAACAGGATATTTTAGATTATCATTATTTGATAATCTACGTAAAGCTTTTTAAACCTTTATTTATGAAATAAAGGTTATGGTTTGTTTTAAAAATGAATGTAGTCTTTGAAAAACGTCTCATATAGAGGTCAAAACCTCGCAACGAAATCAATTAATATGGAACGTTTTTAATCAATAAGAACGGGACATTTCAGTTGGTATCCGAGCGTTGGTCTTAGAGAACCAGAAAATTTGCATTAGTGTGTCTTATCGAGTTTGTTAGGATGCATTAGTGAGTCTGGACTTCGACCGTGTTTTCTTTAAAAATGATTGCTTAACATTTTTGTTGGAAACTATATATTTTTAACATATGAATATTATGTGATATATTAATCTCTTAACGTGTTTGATATTATGTGATAGATGTCTACCTCTAGAACAAGTCCCATTGACTCACCTAATAATAATGAAGAGTCAAATGTAAATTGGAATGATTCGTGGACTGATTCACAAGTTCCCGAAGAGGAACCGAAAGAAGAGTCGGAACCGGAAGAAGAATCGGAACCGGAAGAAGAATCGGAACCGGAAGAAGAAATAGAACCGGTGGGAGAAATAATAAAACGGTTAAGTAAAAGAGAATCCTCAACCAAACGACCAAGGTTAATTATGGTCAATGGTGTTTCTGCCAAGGAAGCAAAATATTGGGAGGATTACCAATTCTCCGATGAATCGGATTCCGACGAGAATTCCGATGATGTTATAGAAATTACCCCAACTGATTTTAAAAAGGCAAAAGAAAATAATAAGGGAAAGGGCATAAAAATAGAGAAATCTAATTCCAACCCCGATGAACTTTATACGTATCGTCAACCCCCGAAGTCCTTAAGTTGTAACAATGACCCGGGAACCTCTAAACCACCAGGTTTTTCTAAACCAATGTGGACAACGACGGCTCGTATTAGGGGAACATCATATATCCCTAGAAACTTGGCAAAACGAACCAAAACCGAACAAGAAGAAACGAGCGAGTCAGAATAAGATAGTTGTATTCGTGTGGTGTAATATATGTAATATAGTGTGCTTATGCTTTATGATATATGTAAAAATTGCTTGTATTAATAAGTATTTTTTTATGAATCTAACTCTTGTCTATTTTACAGTATAAAAACACAAAATGGATAGACAACCCAATATTTTAAGAGACCTACCCGGAGACATGATTAATGAAATCTTGTCTAGAGTCGGTCAGAATTCCTCGGCACAACTATTTAAGGCGAGATCAGTTTGTAAGACATTCGAAGAACGTTCCAAGAATGCCTTGGTTTATAAAAGGCTTTCGTTCGAAAGATGGGGGATATCACATTGGGAAATCCATAAGTTACGATGTGTTTACTTTGACGCATATATTACGGGGAACCCAAATGCTATTTTACACAACGGGTTAAGAAATTATTTTGACTCAGTATATCCGAATATAGGACTTCGTGATTTAGAAAAAGCGGCTAACATGCAACATAAAGAAGCATGTTATGCTTACGGGTTAGTAATGTTCGCTTCTCACCAAAGTGAGAATAAGAACATCGGGCTACAACTATTAAACAAAACGTTCCCACAAGTGACGGAGTCGGTAATTGGGGTAAGAAATGAGGTTTTTAGGTTATTACGAGACTGTTGGTCATTACGTAACCCTCGTCCCTTTGATGACGTTACACACGATGTCTTATCAACGGCCATAACGGTTATGTTCCACAAGACCAAGGATGGGAAGTAGTCCTAGTAAAACCAGAATGCATGACTTGTTTCTGGACGTATGAATTACGTGTCTTTATTGCCTTTGCTGAACGACTTGTGTACTAGCTAGAATTATCTTCACAACTATCTTGTATCAAAGTTATTGTGTGCTATATTTCATGCTTTATGTAAAATAAGCGGTATTGTAAGTTTGTAAAATATTGTATAAAAGTTTGAACGCGAAATATTATTACAATCAGTTTTTCATATAGAATTGTAGTAGTTGAATTGTATATTAGCTACTAAGTATGAACTTAACGGGTAGGTACTACCCGAATTTAAACTTATAAAATGCTAATATGAAGAAAAAGCTTTTATAAATGAGTTCATATTATGCTACGAAATACTATTAACTACTCTTAATATTCTGTATGATTAACTTGTTCCATTTGACTATTTTGAAGGAAATGGCACCGACTACTCGACACACCGTGAATATGAATGAAGAGGAATTTCGTACTTTTCTAGCTTCAAACATAGCCACAGTACAGGCTGCGCTACATACCAACAATAACCTTGGATCTGGCAGTACAGGAAATCGTGTAGGATGCACCTACAAAGAATTCACTGCCTGCAAACCTTTGGAATTTGATGGAACCGAAGGACCGATCGGATTGAAACGGTGGACCGAGAAGGTCGAATCGGTGTTTGTCATAAGTAAGTGTACTGAAGAGGACAAAGTGAAGTACGCTACGCATACCTTCACAGGTTCTGCATTAACATGGTGGAATACCTATCTAGAGCAAGTGGGACAAGACGATGCGTACGCACTACCGTGGTCAGCATTCAAGCACTTGATGAACGAGAAGTACCGTCCCAGAACCGAGGTCAATAAGCTCAAGACAGAACTTAGAGGGTTACGAACCCAAGGATTTGATATTACCACGTACGAAAGACGATTCACAGAATTGTGCCTATTGTGTCCGGGAGCATTCGAAGATGAGGAAGAGAAGATCGACGTGTTTGTGAAAGGATTACCGGAAAGAATCCAAGAAGATATAAGTTCACACGAGCCCGCCTCCATACAACAGGCATGTAGAATGGCTCACAAACTAGTGAACCAGATTGAAGAAAGAATTAAAGAACAGACTGCTGAAGAGGCCAATGTGAAGCAAGTCAAAAGAAAGTGGGAGGAAAACGGTGATAAGAATCACCAATACAACAACAACAGCAATTACAACAATAATCGCAACAATTATCCCAACAATCGCAACTACAACAAACGGCCCAACAACAACAACAACAACAACAACAACAGCAACTACAACAATCATCCCAACAACAATAATAACCGCAACAACAACAACAATCAGAAGCAGCTATGCCAAAGGTGTGAAAAGTATCACTCGGGGTTCTGCACCAAATTTTGCAACAAGTGTAAAAGAAATGGTCATAGCGCGGTGAAGTGTGAGGTCTACGGACCAGGGGTTAATAGAACGAAAGGAACAAATGGTGTCGGAACGAGTAATGGCGGAGCAAGTAGTGTCGGAGCAAATTATGCCAATGTAGTTTGTTATAAATGTGGAAAACCGGGCCACATTATTAGAAATTACCCGAACCAGGAGAACACGAATGGACAAGGCCGCGGAAGAGTTTTTAATATTAATGCGGCAGAGGCACAGGAAGACCCAGAGCTTGTTACGGGTACGTTTCTTATTGACAATAAATCTGCTTACGTTTTATTTGATTCGGGTGCGGATAGAAGCTATATGAGTAGAGATTTTTGTGCTAAATTAAGTTGTCCATTGACGCCTTTGGATAGTAAATTTTTACTCGAATTAGCAAATGGTAAATTAATTTCAGCAGATAATATATGTCGGAATCGAGAAATTAAACTGGTTATCGAAACATTTAAGATTGATTTGATACCAGTAGAGTTAGAGAGTTTTGATGTGATAATCGGTATGGACTGGTTGAAAGAAGTGAAAGCAGAGATCGTTTGTTACAAAAATGCAATTCGCCTTATACGAGAAAAAGGAAAACCCTTAATGGTGTACGGAGAAAAGGGCAACACGAAGCTACATATTATTAGTAATTTGAAGGCACAAAAACTAATAAGAAAAGGTTGCTATGCTGTTCTAGCACACGTCGAGAAAGTACAAACTGAAGAAAAGAGCATCAATGATATACCCATTGCAAAAGAATTTCCCGATGTATTTCCGAAAGAATTACCGGGATTACCCCCACAGCGATCCGTTAAATTTCAAATAGATCTTGTACCAGGAGCTGCACCAATAGCTCGTGCTCCTTACAGACTCGCACCCAGCGAGATGAAAGAACTGCAAAGCCAATTACAAGAACTTTTAGAGCGTGGTTTCATTCGACCAAGCACATCACCGTGGGGAGCTCCTGTTTTGTTTGTCAAGAAGAAAGATGGTACATTCAGGTTGTGTATCGACTACCGAGAGTTGAACAAACTTACCATCAAGAACTGCTACCCACTACCGAGAATTGACGACTTATTTGATCAACTACAAGGCTCGTCTGTTTATTCAAAGATTGACTTACGTTCCGGGTATCATCAAATGCGGGTGAAAGAAGATGATATTCCAAAGACTGCTTTCAGAACACGTTACGGTCATTACGAGTTTATGGTCATGCCGTTTGGTTTAACTAATGCACCAGCTGTGTTCATGGACCTTATGAACCGAGTGTGTGGACCATACCTTGACAAGTTTGTCATTATTTTCATTGATGACATACTTATTTACTCAAAGAATGACCAAGAACACGGTGAACATTTGAGAAAGGTGTTAGAAGTATTGAGGAAGGAAGAATTGCACGCTAAGTTTTCAAAGTGTGCATTTTGGTTGGAAGAAGTTCAATTCCTCGGTCACATAGTGAACAAAGAAGGTATTAAGGTGGATCCGGCAAAGATAGAAACTGTTGAAAAGTGGGAAACCCCGAAAACTCCGAAACACATACGCCAGTTTTTAGGACTAGCTGGTTACTATAGAAGGTTCATCCAAGACTTTTCCAGAATAGCAAAACCCTTGACTGCATTAACGCATAAAGGGAAGAAATTTGAATGGAATGATGAACAAGAGAAAGCGTTTCAGTTATTGAAGAAAAAGCTAACTACGGCACCTATATTGTCATTGCCTGAAGGGAATGCTGATTTTGTGATTTATTGTGACGCATCAAAGCAAGGTCTCGGTTGTGTATTAATGCAACGAACGAAGGTGATTGCTTATGCGTCTAGACAATTGAAGATTCACGAACAAAATTATACGACGCATGATTTGGAATTAGGCGCGGTTGTTTTTGCATTAAAGACTTGGAGGCACTACCTATATGGGGTCAAAAGTATTATATATACCGACCACAAAAGTCTTCAACACATATTTAATCAGAAACAACTGAATATGAGGCAGCGTAGGTGGATTGAATTATTGAATGATTACGACTTTGAGATTCGTTACCACCCGGGGAAGGCAAATGAGGTAGCCGATGCCTTGAGCAGGAAGGACAGAGAACCCATTCGAGTAAAATCTATGAATATAATGATTCATAATAACCTTACTACTCAAATAAAGGAGGCGCAACAAGGAGTTTTAAAAGAGAGAAATTTAAAGGATGAAATACCCAAAGGATCGGAGAAACATCTTAATATTCGGGAAGACGGAACCCGGTATAGGGCTGAAAGGATTTGGGTACCAAAATTTGGAGATATGAGAGAAATGGTACTTAGAGAAGCTCATAAAACCAGATACTCAATACATCCTGGAACGGGGAAGATGTACAAGGATCTCAGGAAATATTTTTGGTGGCCGGGTATGAAAGCCGATGTTGCTAAATACGTAGGAGAATGTTTGACGTGTTCTAAGGTCAAAGCTGAGCATCAGAAACCATCAGGTCTACTTCAACAACCCTAAATCCCGGAATGGAAATGGGAAAACATTACCATGGATTTCATCACTAAATTGCCAAGGACTGCAAGTGGTTTTGATACTATTTGGGTAATAGTTGATCGTCTCACCAAATCAGCACATTTCCTGCCAATAAGAGA
Source organism: Rutidosis leptorrhynchoides (assembly GCF_046630445.1). Taxonomy (NCBI): domain Eukaryota; kingdom Viridiplantae; phylum Streptophyta; class Magnoliopsida; order Asterales; family Asteraceae; genus Rutidosis; species Rutidosis leptorrhynchoides. The sequence continues at coordinate 320,840,646 of NC_092340.1, forward strand.
AGATGACAAGATGGACAAGTTAGCACGACTGTATTTGAAGGAAGTCGTCTCCAGACATGGAATACCAATCTCTATTATCTCTGATAGGGATGGCAGATTTATTTCAAGATTCTGGCAGACATTACAGCAAGCATTAGGAACTCGTCTAGACATGAGTACTGCTTATCATCCACAAACTAATGGGCATAGCGAAAGGACGATACAAACGCTTGAAGACATGCTACGAGCATGTGTTATTGATTTCAGAAACAGTTGGGATCGACATCTACCATTAGCAGAATTTTCCTACAACAACAGCTACCATTCAAGCATTGAGATGGCGCCGTTTGAAGCACTTTATGGTAGAAAGTGCAGGTCTCCGATTTGTTGGAGTGAAGTGGGGGATAGACAGATTACGGGTCCGGAGATTATACAAGAAACTACCGAGAAGATCATCCAAATTCAACAACGGTTGAAAACCGCACAAAGTCGACAAAAGAGCTACGCTGACATTAAAAGAAAAGATATAGAATTTGAAATTGGAGAGATGTTCATGCTTAAAGTTGCACCTTGGAAAGGCGTTGTTCGATTTGGTAAACGAGGGAAATTAAATCCAAGGTATATTGGACCATTCAAGATTATTGACCGTGTCGGACCAGTAGCTTACCGACTTGAGTTACCTCAACAACTCACGGCTGTACATAACACTTTCCACGTCTCGAATTTGAAGAAATGTTTTGCTAAAGAAGATCTCACTATTCCATTAGATGAAATCCAAATCAACGAAAAACTCCAATTCATCGAAGAACCCGTCGAAATAATGGATCGTGAGGTTAAAAGACTTAAGCAAAACAAGATACCAATTGTTAAGGTTCGATGGAATGCTCGTAGAGGACCCGAGTTCACCTGGGAGTGTGAAGATCAGATGAAGAAGAAATACCCGCATCTATTTCCAGAAGATTCGTCAACACCTTCAACAGCTTAAAATTTCGGGACGAAATTTATTTAACGGGTAGGTACTGTAGTGACCCGAACTTTTCCATGTTTATATATATTAATTGAGATTGATATTTACATGATTAAATGTTTCCAACATGTTAAGCAATCAAACTTGTTAAGACTTGATTAATTGAAATATGTTTCATATAGACAATTGACCACCCAAGTTGACCGGCGATTCACGAACGTTAAAACTTGTAAAAACGACATGATGATATATATATGGATATACATATGGTTAACATGAGATTATGATAAGTAAGTATCTCCATAAGTATATTAACAATGAGTTATATACATATAAACAAGACTACTAACTTAAGGATTTCGAAACGAGACATATATGTAACGATTATCGTTGTAACGACATTTAAATGTATATATATCATATTAAGATATATTAATATATCATAATATCATGATAATATAATAATTTAACATCTCATTAGATATAATAAACAATGGGTTAACAACATTAATTGAGATCGTTAACTTAAAGGTTTCAAAACAACACTTACATGTAACGACTAACGATGACTTAACGACTCAGTTAAAATGTATATACAAGTAGCGTATTTAGATGTATTAAAATAATTTTGGAAGACTTCAAGACATATATCAAAACACTCATACTTAACAAAAATGGTTACAGTTACTTTTCCATTCTTTTCTTTCATCAAGAATTCTAGTCGTATTCTTACCCGTATTATACACAGCTTCAAAACGTACTTACTATGAGTATATACCAATAGGAACTAGCATGGGATTCCACTCTTGATTATGTCATGTATGACTAATCAATTTTAACTTCTACCATGAGCTAGTCAACTAACTAGAACTCCTTTTAACCCCACTCACCACTCACCAATTACCACTCATCATTCACTCCATTTCACTTCCAATTCTCTTTCTAATTCTCTCTCAACACACACACACACTATTATGAACGTATTTTTCCAGTAGTTAATCATCATCTTCATCAAAAATCACTTCAAGAATCAAGCTATAATCATCATAGGAAGAACACTTCAAGAACACTTCAAAAATCCCTTCAAGTTTACTAATTTACTTCCAAGCTTTCTAATCCATTCCAAGTAATCATCTAAGATCAAGAAACCTTTGTTATATACAGTAGGTTATCTTTCTTATTCAAGGTAATATTCATATTCAAACTTTGATTCAATTTCTATAACTATAAACTATCTTAATTCGAGTAAAAATCTTACTTGAACTTGTTTTTGTGTCATGATCCTACTTCAAGAACTTTCAAGCCATCCAAGATCCTTTGAAGCTAGATCATTTCTTGTCACTTCCAGTAGGTTTACCTACTAAACTTGAGGTAGTAATGATGTTCATAACATCATTCGATTCATATATATAAAACTATCTTATTCGAAGGTTTAAACTCGTAATCACTAGAACATAGTTTAGTTAATTCTAAACTTGTTCGCAAACAAAAGTTAATCCTTCTAACTTGACTTTTAAAATTAACTACACACATGTTCTATATCTATATGATATGCTAACTTAATGATTTAAAACCTGAAAACACGAAAAACACCGTAAAACCGGATTTACGCCGTCGTAGTAACACCGCGGGCTGTTTTGGGTTAGTTAATTAAAAACTATGATAAATTTTGATTTAAAAGTTGTTATTCTGAGAAAATGATTTTTATTATGAACATGAAACTATATCCAAAAATTATGGTTAAACTCAAAGTGGAAGTATGTTTTCTAAAATGGTCATCTAGACGTCGTTCTTTCGACTGAAATGACTACCTTTACAAAAACGACTTGTAACTTATTTTTCTGACTATAAACCTATACTTTTCTGTTTAGATTCATAAAATAGAGTTCAATATGAAACCATAGTAATTTGATTCACTCAAAACGGATTTAAAATGAAGAAGTTATGGGTAAAACAAGATTGGATAATTTTTCTCATTTTAGCTGCGTGAAAATTGGTAACAAATCTATTCCAACCATAACTTAATCAACTTGTATTGTATATTATGTAATCTTGAGATACCATAGACACGTATACAATGTTTCGACCTATCATGTCGACACATCTATATATATTTCGGAACAACCATAGACACTCTATATGTGAATGTTGGAGTTAGCTATACAGGGTTGAGGTTGATTCCAAAATATATATAGTTTGAGTTGTGATCAATACTGAGATACGTATACACTGGGTCGTGGATTGATTCAAGATAATATTTATCGATTTATTTCTGTACATCTAACTGTGGACAACTAGTTGTAGGTTACTAACGAGGACAGCTGACTTAATAAACTTAAAACATCAAAATATATTAAAAGTGTTGTAAATATATTTTAAACATACTTTGATATATATGTATATATTGTTATAGGTTCGTGAATCAACCAGTGGCCAAGTCTTACTTCCCGACGAAGTAAAAATCTGTGAAAGTGAGTTATAGTCCCACCTTTAAAATCTAATATTTTTGGGATGATAATACATGCAGGTTTTATAAATGATTTACAAAATAGACACAAGTACGTGAAACTACATTCTATGGTTGAATTATCGAAATCGAATATGCCCCTTTTTATTAAGTCTGGTAATCTAAGAATTAGGGAACAGACACCCTAATTGACGCGAATCCTAAAGATAGATCTATTGGGCCTAACAAACCCCATCCAAAGTACCGGATGCTTTAGTACTTCGAAATTTATATCATATCCGAAGGGTGTCCTAGAATGATGGGGATATTCTTATATATATGCATCTTGTTAATGTCGGTTACCAGGTGTTCACCATATGAATGATTTTTATCTCTATGTATAGGATGTGTATTGAAATATGAAATCTTGTGGTCTATTGTTACGATTTGATATATATAGGTTAAACCTATAACTCACCAACATTTTTGTTAACATTTAAAGCATGTTTATTCTTAGGTGAATACTAAGAGCTTCCGCTGTTGCATACTAAAATAAGGACAAGATTTGGAGTCCATGTTTGTATGATATTGTGTAAAAACTGCATTCAAGAAACTGATTTCGATGTAACATATTTGTATTGTAAACCATTATGTAATGGTCGTGTGTAAACAGGATATTTTAGATTATCATTATTTGATAATCTACGTAAAGCTTTTTAAACCTTTATTTATGAAATAAAGGTTATGGTTTGTTTTAAAAATGAATGCAGTCTTTGAAAAACATCTCATATAGAGGTCAAAACCTCGCAACGAAACCAATTAATATGGAACGTTTTTAATCAATAAGAACGGGACATTTCAAAATTCACGGACCTCAGCATAAAACAGGGTCGCCAAGTGGTCAGATTTATCCTAACCATGAGAAGGATTTATCTCGTAAAATGGGGGGCACCGTGCAAATTAGCTTGATAAGACTAATAAATCAGATCCCCAGAAAGGATAATCTCCTTAAAAGATCAAAAATCAGCTTTTAAGCCTGATATTACTCAATCCTAGAGATTGACCTTAAAGATTGAGAATTCAAACTCATGAAATTCAATGATATCTAAACTCGAGCTTGAACGAGAAAATATTTTGATCAAATTATAAACCGATTTGTTTTCTAAAAACCCATTTTCAATGCGTTCATTACCATTGAACGTAAAATCCTAGGAATTCACCTAGAATTCATGAGGTCATCTGAACTAAATCGAGTGTCAACCGTAAGAACGGTGGTTGCATAGCATGGTCGAAGATAGGACCTTGTGCCAGACCGAAAAATCATAAGGGTGAGCTTTACTATTGCTCCTACAAAGGATAGTAATTGCGTCCGACACGTTATAGACCATAATTAAAAGCATGTCAGGGGACATTGCCTTAACAGTTGCTTGTTCAACGCTTTCCTTTATAACCGGACGGTAGTTTACCGAAAGGTAATATACGGAGCAAGTATACTGGATGTGTTGCTTTCCTAATACAAGGTTAGCAAGTGGGTGACACAAAACCACAAGTTTTGAGCTAAAATTTTCAAATCTGAAACCCACCAAACCCACAAAAATATTTTGCAAACACCGGTGATGGGTTATTCCGGAAAACTTATCTAGGGTAAAAGCTAGATTAAAATTTTCAAAAGATCAAATGTTTTCATAAAGATCCAATTTCCTTAATGGATCTAAATTTTATAGTCATGTGGGACTGTAAACCATATCGTTACTACCATTGTTTATACCGCCGTATAGAAATCACTGATGTACAAAGTGTGAAGAATAAAGAAGTGATTCTAGTATTTCAAGACTATATTGCTTGAGGACAAGCAACGCTCAAGTGTGGGAATATTTGATAATGCTAAAAACGAACATATATTTCATAGCATTATTCCTCAAGAAAGACAAGCTTTTAGTTGCAATTGTTCTATTTAAAAGTGATATTCGTTTAAATAATAAAAGGTGAAGACAAAAGACAGATTCGACGAATTGAAGACGCAAAGGTCCAAAAAGCTCAAAAGTATAAAATACAATCAAAGTGGTTCCAATTATTGATAAGAAACGTCTCGAAATTACAAGAGTACAAGATTCAAAACGCAAAGTACAAGATATTAAATTGTACGCAAGGACGTTCGAAAATCCGGAACCGGGACATGAGTAAACTCTCAACGCTCGACGCAACAGACTAAAAATTACGAGTTAACTATGTATATAAATATAATATAATATATAATTAATTATATAAATTATATATATATTATATTTATATAAAAATCCGTCGGCAAGAAAGGAGCCAAAATGGAGTGAGCTGGAATTTCAAACTCCGCGACTCGCGGAGTTTGAAGAGCAAAAATGCGCGAGTTGCGGAGCAGCCAAATTCGAAAATCCCTATAAAACCCAACGAATTCTGATCATTTTTAATATCAAATAAATCAATCTCTCTCTATATCTATACGTAATATTTATATTTATAATTTATATTTTAATTTTAATTTTAATTTTAATTTTAATTCTAATAATAAGGGTATGTTAGCAAATGTTGTAAGGGTGTAAGTCAAAATTCTGTCCGTGTAACGCTACGCTATTTTTAATCATTGTAAGTTATGTTCAGCCTTTTTAATTTAATGTCTCGTAGCTAAGTTATTATTATGCTTATTTAATCCGAAGTAATCATGATGTTGGGCTAATTATTAAAATTGGGTAATTGGGCTTTGTACCATAATTGGAGTTTGGACAAAAGAACGACACTTGTGGAAATTAGACTATGGGCTATTAATGGGCTTTATATTTGTTTAACTAAATGATAGTTTGTTAATTTTAATATAAAGATTTACAATTGGACATCCCTATAAATAACCATATACACTCAATCAGACACGATGGGCGGGGTATTTATATGTACGAATAATCGTTCATTTAACCGGACACGGGAATGGATTAATAGCCACTAGAATTATTAAAACAGGGGTAAAATTATGTACAAGGACACTTGGCATAATTGTTAACAAAGTATTAAAACCTTGGGTTACACTCAGTCGACATCCTGGTGTAATTATTAAACAAAGTATTAAAATCTTGTTACAGTTTAAGTCCCCAATTAGTTGGAATATTTGACTTCGGGTATAAGGATAATTTGATGAGGACACTCGCACTTTATATTTATGACTGATGGACTGTTATGGACAAAAACCAGACGGACATATTAAATAATCCAGGACAAAGGACAATTAACCCATGGGCATAAAACTAAAATCAACACGTCAAACATCATGATTACGGAAGTTTAAATAAGCATAATTCTTTTATTTCATATTTAATTTCCTTTATTTTATATTTAATTGCACTTCTAATTATCGCATTTTTATTTATTGTTATTGTATTTAATTGCACTTTTAATTATCGTACTTTTTAATTATCGCAAGTTTATTTTATCGCACTTTTATTATTCGCAATTTCATTATCGTTATTTACTTTACGCTTTAAATTAAGTCTTTTATTTATTTAATATTTTACATTTGGTTTTAACTGCGACTAAAGTTTTAAAATCGACAAACCGGTCATTAAACGGTAAAAATCCCCCTTTATAATAATAATATTACTTATATATATATATTTGTATTTTTATAAATTAAACTAATATAGCGTTAAGCTTTGATTAAAAGATTTTCCCTGTGGAACGAACCGGACTTAATAAAAACTACACTACTGTACGATTAGGTACACTGCCTATAAGTGTTGTAGCAAGGTTTAAGTATATCCATTCTCTAAATAAATAAATATTTTGTGTAAAATTGTATCGTATTTAATAGTATTTCCTTGTAAAATTTAATAGTATTTTATACCCCTTAGCTTTGACATCACCTATAGTGTTGTAGCAGAGTTTAGGTATATCTTATTTGTAAATAAATTAAATAAAACTTGTATTATATTTCATCGTATTTCGTAGTAAAAATAATAGTATATTTCGTAAGCCTCCGCTGCATCACCAAGTTTTTGGCGCCATATATATATATATATATATATATATATATATATATATATATATATATATATATATATATATATATATATATATATAAACTGTTAACTGGGCCGAGATTAAAGCCGAAGCCCAAAAAAATATCAAAAATTTAGTTGGGCCGAATTGTTTAAGACCAACATCGGATCCGTGACTGTACACATCTCCGCGATCTCGGAGAATGACAAACACAAAACTACGAGATCGCGTAGCCTGTTCTGTTAGAAAACATAGTATGCAATTAATGCATATTAGGGTTTTAATTAAATATAATTTTATTATTAAACCTAATTAGGGTTTTAATTAATTAGTTTTAGTTTTAATATATAATTTGTAATTTAAAGTTTAATTATTATTATTAAATATATAGATTAATATTTTTATATAATATTAATATAAAAATAATATTTTTATATAAATTTTATTTTTATCAATTTTTTTTTAAATTTATATCTTTTTAATCGTTTCATTTGTAATATTAGTTTCATAATTTCAATTCGCCTTAGTTTAAGTTTAGTTTTTTAGTTTTGTCGTAATTTTCCCTTAAGATCTTTGATGTGCTGAAACAGTACCTTTATTTATGAACGGATTTGAGTTGTTTTGTTACACGAATTGATTTATTGTATATATGGTATTTTAATGAATTTAGGTTGGTTTCAAACATATATAGGCAACTAGTCCTATCCGTGTAGTTTAGTTTGTTGGTAAATCCGGTTCGTTCCACAGGGAGACAGTGTTCAAATTATTATTATTTTTTTAATAGTCTTTGAGGTTAAACTTATTTAAAGGGGGTTTTGAATTAGGATTTTATAATACTACATAATAATAATAAAATATAACTTAATCCTAATTTAATTGAACTACTTATTAATTTATACGAATACATTATTTATAATTATTTAACTTAAAAGTGAATTAATTGAAATTTTACTAATAAGTTTATTACTAAATGATAATTAATAAAATAATAACTTTTAATAAAACTAATTGATTAGAATTTTGTTTTGAGCAATTATAATATAAATTTATTTAAATTAACTAAATAACATATTTTAATTAAATTAATATAAATTAATAGGAATTATAATAATTAACTAATTATAAACTAATTACTAATTATAAATTATTAACTTAAATACTAGTTATAAATTAATAACTTAAATATAATAATAAAATATTTAAAACCCTAGATTTTAACCTAATTGCTACAGTACTCGTATTAATACTTACGCGTTCGCGTAATGATATACGCGTTCCGCGTGTGTTTTAAAACGTACGCGTATCGTGTGATGTATACACGATCCGCGTATGATATAATCGATTTGACAAAACAGTAATGTTTAAACTGAATTATAATGTTGTATAATTTTTTAGTTTTACTGAATAAATATACGTAAATAATAATAATAATAATAATAATAATTAGCAATATATAAATGGGAGTGTTTACTTAAATGTGTCACCTCTAGATCCATGGATTGTTTTTTTTTTTTTTTGAGTTTAAGCCCTATTTAAAATGTTTTAGTAATAAACTTTATATTTTTCTTTCGAATAAATATAAAATTATGACTAACTAAATTAAATCTAATTTTCATCGGATTCTATTTAGATAGTTACTAGTCTTTAAATATTTAAATTGAGACCCAACCCAGTTTTGACTTTCGCCAAAACCCAAATCATAATGGTTTCCCTTTTTACAATTTCACTATTATATGACTAGTGATATTACCCAAACCACCGAACCTTAATTCTAATTTAGTGTTAGTAAATTAGTCATAAGTTCGTCTAGATCACTTTTAATGTTGAAGCTTAATTTATATAAATAAAAATAACTTTCGTTATTTAAATCAAATAAATTAAGTGACAAGGGTTAAATATCCAAATACATAATAATGGTTCTTTTAATTAAGCTCAATGTTAAAAATACTAAAGTTACATTTTAATTATTACAAATGATTACAATCCATTTCACTAGGGGCTCTACATCTAAGCAAACACTAGGGAAATTTGCTACTCATTATACTAGGGAAAACGTAAAAATATAAATATACAAACAAAATAATAACGATAAAAATTGATAACGATAATTTTAATAAGATATACTTACGAAAGTCTTCACTCTCATTTACTTTAAACGGTAGAAAATTACAATAACAATACCCCTTTAGCGCGTACAATAATGCCCTTAATCACGAGCAATACACCCTTAAAACTATCCTAAATATTGAATCTTGAAAGTGAAAATAATACTAATACAGAGTACTTGATAAAATCAAAAGATTAATAAGTTAAAGTAATATTTCTCTTATTTTCTGCTGCGTGCTTCTAAAACTGTATATGTGTATTTGTGTTGTGTTGTAAATTGTGTACCCTCTCAAAATATGTGTACCTCTGTATATATCCCCCCTCCTTCACAATATATCCTGTATTTTATTTGAAGAGTAGTAGGTATACTTGAGTATACACCACTTATAATTCTGTACAGCTGAAAAGTTGATGAAGTTGTAATATTAAACTGAAAAAGCGACCGTCCCATTTGCATTTGGAATCTGGATCTGGACAGGATATTACGCTTTTCGCGTAGACACCCACACGATACGTGTAGGGCAAAAATACTACGCGTTTCGTGTGGAAAACCACACGATTCGCGTAAGTGTACCCGACAGTTTTCTTATTTTTATTTTTTCGTTTTGTTCTCTGTTGATCCCGTGTTTACGTATATCAACTTGGATCTTTTCATTTGAACTCTTCTCTTCGATCATCTTGAACTTGCATTCGGGTAAACATTATCTTGATACATATTTGGTTTAACTCCGTTGTTTTATCGTTGTTTTATCAAACTTCAAGCTCGTGTTTACTTTTGTCGTTTTTCTCGTGAATTATACATTTGAATGTCTTCGTTTCGGTAAAGGCTGATGAAATATAAATGATATTGCATCGAAATATATGTATGTTTAAAGCAATATCAAAATACCCCACACTTGAACGTTGCTTGTCCTCAAGCAATTACATCTTCTAAATAGAATCGGAACATTACATATTTTTCCATATCGAACATTAAATCACACAACACACACTACACGAAATGAAACACACGCTATATGGGATAAGTTGAAACACTACACAATTTTTATTAGATCACAAGCACACCACACGAAATGAAATTCTGACAACAGAAACAAAGTAGAAATCTCGTGATTAAGGTTTAAAAATTTGGATCCTTAGGGAAAATTGGACCTTATGAAAATATTTTAAGATTTTATAAAATGGCATGCTAGTTTTTACACTAGACACGTTTTCCGGTTTTAACCTCAAATTCCGGTCGAAGGTAACTGAAAACCGTAGTCTCAGTCGGCGATTAGCAAGCTATCCGCCCCCATAATTGAAGTATCATGGAACTTGAAACCGAATGTCCTAAAAATGGTTTTACACAATATAATTCATAAAATAGCATAAGTTTTAGAATAAAATTATATCGTGTCCAAATATCATCGGTGAACCATGAGTTTGCACACCTCAATTTGTTATGGCATATGTATGTTGACTGCGGTCAAACATAGATGCGGTTGATCTTTACGGAGATCATCCATCTGGGGATTAGATTCATTAGTCTTAAAAGCTAATTTGCAATGAGCCCCCCCATTGTACGAGACAGATCCATCTCATGGTTAGGATAAGTCTGACCACCAAAAACCCTGTTTGATGCTGAGGTGAGGTGGATTTCCAGCCGATGATAGAGATGACTTTTCAAGATTTTTCGTCAACCTACAGCTATTCTGGACTACATCTTCTAACATAAGTTAGCAAGTGTGTTATTTTGGAAGACTTTACTTCCTTAAGGGATGAACTTGATTCATCCTTTATTACTCGTATCAATGGGATATTCATGTTTATACATTCCAAAGCAATGATATCTGCAATAAACTTCATAGAAACATGTGATAAATGGTTTTAAACATATGGGTTTATAAATTCTGTTATACTTGGTTTTCTTTTATAGGTTTTAATCAAATAAACTTATGTATTTTTAATGTATGGAAACAATAATTTCGGTTTTTGACACCTAATCTTTAATTGCTCGTAATTACCTTAAAAATTGGCTAGATATATTTGTTTAAAAATTGTAAAAATTTTCATAAAAACCACTAGATTATAATTTCTCGAGAACTTATATACTCCCACCCCACACTTAAGATTATGTAATGCCCTCATTACATAAAATCAGATTAAACGTATAAATTTGAGAGGACAAAAAGTGTAAAATGCTTATAATCGAACTTCCTTTGTTAAGCAATCGGAGATTGTAAAATGCTTATTGTATGAACATATCCAATCTTTTTTTATCACAATAATTCTTTCGTGTTTCGCTATGTCGAATCTCATCATCATAAGTACCTGTCAACAAATATGTCAATCACAAACGAGATGGGGTTGTACTTTAGTAGTACAAAAATTTTACCCCACACTAAAAGTTTTTGTAAATATAAAATATATAAAAGTAAATTAACACACCATAAAAATAATTTTATGCAAACAAATACAAAAAAAATTGTTCTAAACTAAAAGGAAAACTTGAAAAATGACCATGCAGGGCCTCCCTGATCTTCCTGTTCCCGTTGCTGTTGCTGCCGTTGTTCATTTAGGCGTTGTTCCTCGTAAAAACGCCTATAGGCTTCCTGACTTGCGGCTAGGGTAGCGTTGGGGTCATAAGGTGGTGGTAGAGGGTCACCGTGTCCTTGCCAAGGGGTGTATGAAGGAAAAGCTGAGGGTGCATATTGTTGTGGGTTAGCTGCGTATAAATATGTCTGATGATGCGCCCACTTTAACTGTGCTCCCTGGCCCCTCTGATCGTAGCGGATGTTTTCTAACATATTACCCTGAGCTAGTTGGGTATGCCTAATGTCCCCTATTTGACTAGACAAACTAGTGTACTGTTCTTCTGATCTCCTTCCCCAATTATCATACGAGTTCCTTAAATCTAAACTCAATGAATCAAACAAATTTTGTAGCCTATCGAAATCAGAAATACCTGCATTAGACGAACTAGCCTGATCTGGCTATCTGCGTCTCCTCCTAGTTTCCCTCGCGGGTTCCTCATCCTCCTCCATAGGAGCGTGAGCGACAACTTCTTGTCGTCTTAGACTAATTACCCCACCCCTTACGTGTATAGCCTTTGCCGTCCTATACACATCCAATCCTAAAGTTTTAACACCTTGATCTACCGGTTGGATTGGAGGTTCTGATTCACTTGGGTCGAGTCCGAACCAGTTTCCTAGACACGTTATGTAGTGACCCCCCGACATGTCACTTGTTCCTCTAGCACCCTTACCAACATGGGCCAAAAAGTAAGCAACTCCATAGGGTATACTAACAAATGTATCCCTATCTCTGATCGCATCTAAGTACCAAAGATCGATATAATTAATTTTATCTGTATTAGTAAATGACCTTTGATTTATTGTGTTCGCTATAAACTTATGAATTATTCTAAAGCGAACATCAGTGATCTTTAGGTATGATTCTTGGCCTGGCTCATATGTATTTCTATTAGTGAAAGATTGCCAGACTCTCGAAGAATCATAATTTCCTGTATATCTAGCCCCTGTAAAAATATACTCCCTAAAACCTGGAGCCAACATCTCCTCAACGGTGTAAATCCCTAATGTGTCAGTCACATTGCTTAGGGACATACTTCTATGTACCCCACCCAGTCGAAATTGTAGAAAATTAGGGTCATTGATAGTTTCTGGGTGTAAACTTATTCTAACGGTAGAATAGAACTCTAAACACTATTCTCTATATACAGGGCTATTTAAATTAAACAACCTCTCAAAATCATTAAAAACCAAAGTCATTCCAAATTCGTTTGTAATACTTTGGTTTAAAATTCCCCTTATTTGTTCATCTAAGTTCACTGGGTGTCCTAAAGGAGCCCAATCTACAACGTATACTGGAGAGATGTTTCTATTGACCAGAGAAAGTAAGTCCTTAACCTTTTGTAATCGGTTAGGTAAATCATAAGGAAATCTCAGGTTCGGGTGTAGATTCTGAAGTTGTTGTTCCATTTCCGGTGTTACTTGTTCTTCCCCTTGCTGTTGGTTAACAGCTCTCATTCTAAATAATCCCTGCATAACATTTTAAAACAAGAGAATCGTCCCAATTAGGTATGTTAATGTTAGTAAAGAATTCATCCTTGACATACAAGCTTGTTTCAACACCGCAGGAATCAATATTTCAACAACAGTTTACTTCTAAAAATTAAAACAAACAACAATAAAACAAAAATTCATAATCATAAATCAAGTTTCAAAAACAAAGTTTAATTCACAAGTGGAAACACGCAATGAGCTAAGCATATATAATCCAATTCAATCACATTGCGTATATTCCAGCTCCTAATCATCATTATAATCCATACTTGATTCATGACAATTACAAAAAATTATCAAATTTAGACGAAAATTAAAATTACAAAATCGAACAATCAAACTTATATTCAAAGCTTCTACTACTATCAAAACATCTAAAAATATCCAAAATAATCACAATTCAATAGCAATTCCTCAATTTCCCCAATTTACATAAACCTTAACTTTTCAATAATCAATTAAACATCAAATTCTTATGCTAATCGGGTTTAACATCACACTAACAACATAGATATAGCATTAATCAAGCAAAATTCAACAATATCATGCATTAATTCGGATAAAAGCCATAAAAATAATAAATGAAAAAGTTGAAAAACAAGTGGTAAAAACGGGTTTAGGACCTTTACCAATCTCGGCATGTTGAAAGGTAGATGAATTGGAGGAGATTGATAGTGTTAATTTAGTGTTTGGGTGTGATTTTTGGGGTTTTTGTGTCTTCCTCTCGTCCACAGCAAAAAAAATAAAAAATAAAAATAAAGTGTGAAGAGGAAGCTGCTGGTCGACCTGATATCTATCAGATTTTGACCTTACGTGTTTCGCGTAGGGCTACGAGTTTCGCGTGGTTTATGATTGTACGCGTTTCGCGTGGTTTACCACACGGTACGCGTAAGTGTTCTGTCCCCCTTTTTTTCAACTTTATAATTAATCAAACTTTTAAAATTTCTTTTATAAATTTATATTTGTTGCTACGGAAATTTCGGTTATTATACCTAGTCTTTATCCGTTTATAAATTTTAAAATTCAATTTATAAAATTTAATAATTTATAAGTTAAAGTTTTTAATATTTTACGAAAATAAAAATAAAACAAAAACATTCTATTTATTTATTTATTTTTTTATATATTTTTTTTTCTTTTCAACTTTATAAGTACTTAAATTTCAAAATATCAATTTTAAATTTATATTTGATGTAACGGAAATTTCGGTTGGTATACCTAGTCTTTATCCGTTTATAAATTTTAATTTCAATTTATAAAATTTAATACTTTAAAAGTTAAAGTTTTTAATATTTTTCAAAAACAACTTAAAAACACTCTATATTTTTCTTTTTAAATTTTTAAATTAAAAGAAAATTAATATTTTAAAATTAAAAACAAGTACATGAAAAATAAAAATTAAATGAATTAGAATACACTATATTTTTTTTTAAATTTTAATATATACTTTCAAACCAACTAATTTTCAAACTTAAAACTTTGTTTCCTATCAGCTAGGTAGAGACAATCTCGGTTGTTACACCTATCATTACCCACGACAAAAGTATACAAGTTATATATTTTTACGGTTATTGATAAAAAGGTATATTTTTAACAGTTTTAAATTTTCTTCTATTTTTGTGGTTTACTATTTAAAAGATATATTATGAATCCAACAATAAATTTCGTGCAAATTGAAATACGACAATTCAGTTATTACACTTAGCATTATCGTTTTCAATGAAAACAGGTTAAACTCAAGGTTTATCAATTTTAAATGGTAGACCTTTTTTAATAAAAACACAACAAACAAATACCAACTAAAACACACCAAAACATAAACACACAAAAATGCACAAAATTAAAAAAATGCACAAACACACAATTGGCGAGAAAAAGGATTAGATTGTGAAACCGCATTGACTCGCCTCATAGTGGAGTCGCATCATTTCGCCCCCCATGGCTTCGTAGGCGTAACCTCGTTGGTTTAAGAGGTTTTCCTTTGAACATTTAAAAGGCCCTTCTCGGCATAAGGTTACGTATTCGAAATTAGAGTCTGTCTGGTTCTTTGGGCAATTTCCGTAATGGGCTGGTTTTCCACATTTTACACATTTGCCCAAATGACGCGCTCGACGTTTCTTAGCTGATTTTGATCTTCCTTTGGCATAATTTTTCTCGTTAAGTTTTTGCCTTATTTCTTTACTCGCCTGATCGTATTTATTATTTATATCTAATATCACGTCCCTCGGTAAAATTTTATCGCACATCAAAAGGAAATGGTTGTAGACATATTGATTGCGCATCTTGGAAATAAACAATAAATAAAAAATGAAAAGAAAATAAAAATAAATAGGTAGAATGGAGGGAGAAGACTAGTTCTTTAGTGTCTGTTAGGGAAAGACCGAACAAACCCCACTCTTAAAGATGAAAATAAAGTTCGAGAATGGAGTTGAGAAATCTTAAAGTTACTCTGAATTTACTTTTCCTTAGGGTAGAAGGTGATCTCGTCTCTTTCCGTAGTATTGATTCCTTCAAAGTATAATTTGAGTCGATGACCGTTCACTTTGAAAGTTCCAACGTCTTTGCTATATAATTCTGCATATCCAGATGGAAAAACTTGTTTTATTATATATGGCCCAGTCCATCGGGATCTAAGTTTCCCAGGTGAAAACTTAAAACGTGATTGAAATACTAATACTTTATCTCCTTGTTCAAATTCTTTCTTTTCTTTTAACCGTGCATCGTGCCATCTTTTAGTTTTCTCCTTGTATGTTTTAGAGTTTTCATACGCTTGTAGTCTTAATTCATCTAATTCATTTAGTTGCAAGAATCGGTTTTCTCCGGCTTTCACAAGGTCGGTATTACATTCTCTCAAAGCCCAGTATGCCTTGTGTTCAACTTCGACAGGTAGATGACACGCCTTACCGTAAATCAATCGGAAAGGTGTAGTACCGATGGGCGTTTTGAATGCAGTTCTAAATGCCCAAAGCGCATCATCTAGCTTTCGATGCCAGATTTTTGGATTATTTTTAACCGTTCTTTCTAAAATTCATTTAAGATCTCTGTTTGTGTTTTCAACTTGGCCACTCGTTTGAGGGTGGTAAGAAGTTGAAAAATGATGATTAACTCCGTACTTTTTAGCACTTTCTCGAGTAGTTGATTTGTAAAATGAGTTCCACGATCACTTATTAATGCTTTTGGAATCCCAAAACGCGAGAAAAGATTTTTAAGAAAGCTGACAATAACTCGAGCATCGTTAGTGGGTAGGGCTTTTGCTTCAGCCCATTTAGAAACGTAATCGACTGCCACGAGAATGTATTTGCATTTGTTAGAAGCGGGGAATGGTCCCATGAAGTCAATACCCCAAATTTCGAACACTTCGCATACTAGGATGCTTTGTTGTGGCATTTCGTCCCTCTTGGAGATATTTCCAGATTTTTGACAAGCATCACAAGTTTTTATCATATTGTATGCATCTTTAAAAATTGTAGGCCAGTAAAAACCTGAGTCAAAAACCTTTTTGGCTGTATAGCTTGGTCCGAAATGTCCACCAGCCGGTCCTTCATGACAGTGCTCTAGAATTTGTTGCGCTTCTTTGCTGTATACACATTGACGAATAACTTGGTCAGCCCATATACGAAAGAGGTTAGGGCTTTCCCAGAAGTAAAACTTCAGATCAGCAAAGAATTTCTTCTTTTGCTGATAAGTTTGATTTTTAACAAGAATTCCCGCGGCTAGATAATTAGCATAGCCTACAAACCATGGAATTTCTTCTTCTGTTTCAATTCTCATAAGGAACTCGTCCGGAAAAGTATCGTGAATAACAGATTCGTCGAGTGTTTCTAAGTTAGGATTTTCAAGACGGGATAAGTGATCTGCAGCTAGATTTTCAGCTCCTTTTTTATTCTTAATTTCAATGTCGAATTCTTGTAGGAGAAGAATCCAACGAATTAGTCTAGGTTTAGCATCTTGCTTTTTGAATAAGTACTTTAGGGCTGAATGATCGGTATAAACAATTGTTTTAGATAACACTAAGTAAGATCTAAACTTATCGAAAGAAAAAACTACTGCAAGAAGCTCCTTCTCAGTAGTTGTGTAATTCAACTGAGCTCCTGTAAGTGTTTTACTTGCATAGTAGATTGGTTGAAATTTGTTATCTTGACGTTGACCTAAAACAGCTCCCATCGCGAAATCACTAGCATCACACATTAGCTCGAAAGGTTTGGACCAGTCGAGTGATACCATAATGGGTGCATTCGTAAGTTTATTTTTTAGAATGGAGAAAGCTTGTAAGCATTCATCATTGAAGTCGAATGTACTGTCTTTCTCTAGAAGTTTAGTCATGGGTCGAGCGATTTTGGAAAAATCCTTTATGAATCGTCGATAGAATCCCGCATGACCTAAGAAACTACGAATTCCTTTAACGTTAGTTGGAGGAGGAAGCTTTGAGATTACATCGATCTTAGCTTTGTTTACTTCCATTCCATCTTGAGAAATCTTGTGTCCTAAAACAATGCCTTCCTTCACCATGAAGTGGCATTTTTCCCAATTTAAAACAAGATTTGATTCCTCACAACGAATTAACATTCGCTCGAGGTTTGAAAGGCATGAATCGAAGGAGTCTCCAAAAACAGAGAAATCATCCATAAAGACTTCCATACTTCCTTCTATCATGTCGTGAAATATTGCCATCATACACCTTTGAAAGGTGCCTGACACGTTGCATAATCCGAACGGCATTCATCGGTATGCGAATGTACCAAATGGACAAGTAAAAGTTGTCTTGTCTTGGTCTTTTGGATCAATGGGAATTTGAAAATAACCGGAGAATCCATCAAGGAAACAATAGTACTCTTTCCCAGCTAAACGTTCTAGCATTTGGTCAATATAAAGAAGTGAGAAATGATCTTTCCTTGTGGCATCGTTTAAACGATGGTAGTCTATACAGACTCTCCAACCAGTGACTGTTCTTGTAGGAACAGGTTCATTATCATCATTAAGAACAACAGTTGTACCCCCTTTCTTGGGTACCACTTGAACAGGACTAACCCATGGGCTATCGGATATAGGGTATATTAACCCGGCATCAAGTAAATTGATAACCTCCTTCTTGACAACTTCTTTCATGTTAGGGTTTAACCTTCGTTGTCTTTGTACCACGGGTTTAAAATCTTCTTCCATTAGAATCTTATGAGTACAATAAGCGGGGTTAATCCCTGGAATATCGGTTGTTTTCCAAGCAATCACTTTCTTGTGAGTTTTTAGAACGGACATTAACTTACTCTTTTTGTCATTGGAAAGTTTTGATGAAATTATAACAGGTAATTGTGATGTACCTTGGAGATAAGCATACTCCAAATGTTCCGGGAGTTCTTTAAGCTCCAAGGTTGGTGGTTCTTCCAAGGAAGATTTTATTCGGAACCTGTTACCATCGGTAATTTCTTCAAAGGGTTCATCTTCCTTGGGAATTTCTTCCTCACAGTAATCTTCATCGATGACTACTTTCAACAATTCGTCAAGTTCAAGTTCTACATCGAATTCATCACCTTCACTCATTGGGGTGAAGTTCGAGGTGTCTATATTTAGTAATTCTTGAAATTCTTTTTCAACACAACAATCAACAATGTCTAACTTATAACATTCGTCATCGGAGGAGATAGGTTGTTTCATAGCTTTGTCTATGTTTAAGGTAACTCTATCTTCCCCTACACCTAGACTAAGCTTTTTATCTTTAACACGCACAATCGCGTCAGTGGTATTTAGAAATGGTCGCCCTAGAATTAGGGGAACCTTGCTATCTTCTTCCATTTCAAGGACAACGAAGTCGGCAGGAAAGATTAAATGATTGACTTTAACTGGTAGGTTTTCGGCAATACCAACAGGATAGTTAAAAGTTCTATCTGCTAGGCGTATACACATCCTAGTTGGTTTTAGATCACCTAGGTTTAGTTTTAAGTATAAGGAGTCTGGCATAAGACTGATACTTGCGCCTAAGTCAGCTAATGCATCGTATATTACTGAATCTCCCATCAGACAAGGAATAATGAAACTACCAGGATCTCTGAGTTTCGGTGGCATCTTTTGCTTTTGCAAAATTGCTGAGCATTCCTCATTGAGGAATGTGGTTGAAACCTCTTCATATTTACCTTTGTCGGCTATGAGATCCTTGATAAACCTTCCATAATTTGGCATACCCCTAAGAACTTCTGCGAGTGGCATGTTAATGCTAATTTGCTTGATCATATCTGCAAATTTTTGATATTGGCTCACGAGTTTGTCTTTCTTTAATGCCTTCGGGTATGGAATAGGTGCCTTGTGCACCTTTACAGGTGGTTCTTCACTTTTCTTTGATATGATCTCAGGTGGATCATTTTTTTCTTGTTCTTTCTCAACATGTTCATCTATATCAACAGGTTCTTGTAAACTAGAAGAAGATAAAGGAACTTCTGAGGTCTTACTAGTTTCTGGGTTAACAGTTAAACCACTTCTAGTAGTTATAGCATTTACATGCTCATTCCTTGTTTGATTATTGTTGGGATTCACTTGAGTATTTGAGGGGAGAGCGCCTGGTGGCCTCTCTGATAGTAACTGTGAGATCCTTCCAGCATATCTTTCTAAATTCTGAATCGTAGCTTGTTGATTTCGAATTTGTTGAGTTTGAATTTCAGCATGTTTGCTCGTGCTTAACCATAAAATCTCTTAAGAGATCTTCTAAACCGGATTTCTTTTCGGGTTGTGGTTGTATAAGTGCTTGTGGTTGTGGTTGATTGTGTTGAAAATTATTTTGATAAATTCGTTGAGGTTGATTTCGGTTATTTAGGTTATTGTAACCTGGTGGTGCATTTCTTTGATTTTGATTTTGATTTTGGAAATTTCGGTTATTTTGGTAAACCGGATTTCCTCCTTGATAGTTATTATTATTTAAACCTGAATGTCCTCCTGTTTGATAGTTGTTAATTGGAGGATATTTTCGGTTATTTGCTTCTATCGCTGAAAAATCGTTGAAATTCATTTCACCTTTTCGCAAGTAACCTAGGAAATTTGCTTGCTCTTCCATCGTTGTTTTATCACAATCTCTAGTAAGATGGGGGCCTTGACACATTTCACATCCTACCCTGATAGCATGCATTTCCTTGGTTACTTTCTCAATTTGTCTTGCTTGATTTACCATTTGAACTTTTAAAGAAGCAATTTCATCATTGCTTTCGATATTAGCAACGGTTGATGATCTAGAGAATTCTATCTCTTGATGCCAATTATGGGAATGTGCTGCTATATCGGCAATGATTGTGTGAGCGTCTTCTGGTGTTTTCTTCATTATCGAACCTCCAGCTGCAACATCGATATCTTTTCTAGTAGCAACATTTACTCCTTTATAGAATATTTGGACTTTTTGGAATGTATTCAACCCGTGTTGAGGACATACCCTAAGCATTTTGTTGAATCGGGTCCAAGCTTCATAAAGGGTCTCGTTAAACTTTTGCTTGAAATGATTTATATCACTTTGTAATTTTGCTGCTTTTAAAGCAGGGAAGAACTCTGACAAGAATTTGTCCATCATATCATTCCAGTCTTCGATATAACCTTCTGGTAATGAGTCTAACCAATCTTTTGCATCGTCCTTTAGGGACCGTGGAAAGATTTTCAAACATGCGACTTCATCAGAGACATCCTTAATTTTGAATAGCTTCCAAATGCTTACAAACTTACGAAGATGCTCGTTAGCATCCTCATTTGGAGCTCCACCGAATTGGGATGTATTAGTCACCATGTGAAGGAATTGACCTTTTATTTCAAAGCCATCAGTCATCATAGGTTGGATAATTGCGTGGCCTTGACCTGTTCTTGTCGCCTTCATTAATGCTTCCATCGTTTAATTTGTAACAGCCATCTCTTCTTCTTCCTTAATAACTGGCTCTATGATTGGTTGAATATCTGGTTCAGAGTTAGAATCTAATGAAAGTGATTCTAAATCCTCAGCGAGAGACTCTACTTCTTGAGCTCTTAAACGTTCGTGAAATTCTCTTTCGGGTTCAGGATATGGAGGAGTTAATTCAGTGTTGGAGGAACGTAAATTCATGCATTAATTTCTATCATAACACTAAAAGCTTTTCTAGGAATGAATTCCTATAAAAGGATCGAATAACCTAAAGTCTATTAAAATCTTTATGAGCGAAAACCGCTCCCCGGCAGCGGTGCCAAAAAGTTGATGTGCTGAAACAGTACCTTTATTTATGAACGAATTTGAGTTGTTTTGTTACACGAATTGATTTATTGTATATATGGTATTTTAATGAATTTAGGTTGGTTTCAAACATATATAGGCAACTAGTCTTATCTGTGTAGTTTAGTTTGTTGGTAAATCCGGTTCGTTCCACAGGAAGACAGTGTTCAAATTATTATTTTTTTTTAATAGTCTTTGAGGTTAAACTTATTTAAAGGGGGTTTTGAATTAGGATTTTATAATACTACATAATAATAATAAAATATAACTAAATCCTAATTTAATTGAACTACTTATTAATTTATACGAATACATTATTTATAATTATTTAACTTAAAAGTGAATTAATTGAAATTTTACTAATAAGTTTATTACTAAATGATAATTAATAAAATAATAACTTTTAATAAAACTAATTGATTAGAATTTTGTTTTGAGCAATTATAAAATAAATTTATTTAAATTAACTAAATAACATATTTTAATTAAATTAATATAAATTAATAGGAATTATAATAATTAACTAATTATAAACTAATTACTAATTATAAATTATTATCTTAAATACTAGTTATAAATTAATAACTTAAATATAATAATAAAATATTTAAAACCCTAGATTTTAACCCAATTGCTACAGTACTCGTATTAATACTTACGCGTTTCGCGTAATGATATACGCATTCCGCGTGTGTTTTAAAACGTACGCGTATCGTGTGATGTATACACGATCCGCGGATGATATAATCGATGTGACAAAACAGTAATGTTTAAACTGAATTATAATGTTGTATAATTTTTTATTTTTACTAAATAAATATACGTAAATAATAATAATAATAATTAGCAATATATAAATGGGAGTGTTTACTTAAATGTGTCACCCCTAGATCCATGGATTGTTTTTTTTTTTTTTTTTTTTTTTTGAGTTTAAGCCCTATTTAAAAATTTTTAGTAATAAACTTTATATTTTTCTTTCGAATAAATATAAAATTATGACTAACTAAATTAAATCTAATTTTCATTGGATTCTATTTAGATAGTTACTAGTCTTTAAATATTTAAATTGAGACCCAACCCAGTTTTGACTTTCGCCAAAACCCAAATCATAATGGTTTCCCTTTTTACAATTTCACTATTATATGACTAGTGATATTACCCAAACCACCGAACCTTAATTCTAATTTAGTGTTAGTAAATTAGTCATAATTCGTCTAGATCACTTTTAATGTTGAAGCATAATTTATATAAATAAAAATAACTTTCGTTATTTAAATCAAATAAATTAAGTGACAAGGGTTAAATATCCAAATACATAATAATGGTTCTTTTAATTAAGCTCAATGTTAAAAATACTAAAGTTACATTTTAATTATTACAAATGATAACAATCCATTTCACTAGGGGCTCTACATCTAAGAAAACACTAGGGAAATTAGCTACTCATTATACTAGGGAAAACGTAAAAATATAAATATACAAACATAATAATAACGATAAAAATTGATAACGATAATTTTAATAAGATATACTTACGAAAGTCTTCACTCTCATTTACTTTAAACGGTAGAAAATTACAATAACAATACCCCTTTAGCGCGTACAATAATGCCCTTAATCACGAGCAATACACCCTTAAAACTATCCTAAATAATGAATCTTGAAAGTGAAAATAATACTAATACAGAGTACTTGATAAAATCAAAAGATTAATAAGTTGAAGTAATATTTCTCTTAATTTCTGCTGCGTGCTTCTAAAACTGTATATGTGTATTTGTGTTGTGTTGTAAATTGTGTACCCTCTCAAAATATGTGTACCTCTGTATATACCCCCCCTCCTTCACAATATATCCTGTATTTTATTTGAAGAGTAGTAGGTATACTTGAGTATACACCACTTATAATTCTGTACAGCTGAAAAGTTGATGAAGTTGTAATATTAAACTGAAAAAGCGACCGTCCCATTTGCATTTGGAATCTGGATCTGGACAGGATATTACGCGTTTCGCGTAGACACCCACACGATACGCGTAGGGCAAAAATACTACGCGTTTCGTGTGGAAAACCACATGATCCGCGTAAGTGTACCCGACAGTTTTCTTATTTTTATTTTTTCGTTTTGTTCTCTGTTGATCCCGTGTTTACGTATATCGACTTGGAACTTTTCATTTGAACTCTTCTCTTCGATCATCTTGAACTTGCATTCGGGTAAACATTATCTTGATACATATTTGGTTTAAATCCGTCATTTTATCGTTGTTTTATCAAACTTCAAGCTCGTGTTTACTTTTGTCGTTTTTCTCGTGAATTATACATTTGAATGTCTTCGTTTCGGTAAAAGCTGATGAAATATAAATGATATTGCGTCGAAATATATGTATGTTTAAAGCAATATCAAAATACCCCACACTTGAACGTTGCTTGTCCTCAAGCAATTACATCTTCTAAATAGAATCGGAACATTACATATTTTTCCATATCGAACATTAAATCACACAACATACACTACACGAAATGAAACACACGCTATATGGAATAAGTTGGAAACACTACACAATTTTTATTGGATCACACGCACACCACAAGAAATGAAATTCTGACAACAGAAACAAAGTAGAAATCTCGTGATTAAGGTTTAAAAATTTGGATCCTTAGGGAAAATTGGACCTTATGAAAACGTTTTAAGATTTTATAAAATGGCATGCTAGTTTTTACACTAGGCACGTTTTTCGGTTTTAACCTCAAATTCCGGTCAAGGGTAACTGAAAACCGTAGTCTCGGTCGGCGATTAGCAAGCTATCCGCCCCCATAATTGAAGTATCATGGAACTTGAAACCGAATGTCCTAAAAATGGTTTTACACAATATAATTCATAAAATAGCATAAGTTTTAGAATACAATTATATCGTGTCCAAATATCATCAGTGAACCATGAGTTTGCACACCTCAATTTGTTATGGCATATGTATGTTGACCGCGGTCAAACATAGATGCGGTTGATCTTTACTGAGATCATCCATCTGGGGATTAGATTCATTAGTCTTAAAAGCTAATTTGCAATGTGCCCCCCCATTGTACGAGACAGATCCATCTCATGGTTAGGATAAGTCTGACCACCAAAAACCCTGTTTGATGCTGAGGTGAGGTGGATTTCCAGCTGATGATAGAGATGACTTTTCAAGATTTTTCGTCAACCTACAGCTGTTCTGGACTACATCTTCTAACATAAGTTAGCAAGTGTGTCATTTTGGAAGACTTTACTTCCTTAAGGGATGAACTTGATTCATCCTTTATTACTCGTATCAATGGGATATTCAGGTTTATACATTCCAAAGCAATGATATCTGCAATAAACTTCATAGAAACATGTGATAAATGGTTTTAAACATATGGGTTTATAAATTCTGTTATACTTGGTTTTCTTTTATAGGTTTTAATCAAATAAACTTATGTATTTTTAATGTATGAAAAAAATAATTCAGTTTTTGACACCTAATCTTTAATTGCTCGTAATTACCTTAAAAATTGGCTAGATATATTTGTTTAAAAATTGTAAAAATTTTCATAAAAACCACTAGATTATAAGTTCTAGAGAATTTATATACTCCCACCCCACACTTAAGATTATGTAATACCCTCATTACATAAAATCAGATTAAACGTATAAATTTGAGAGGACAAAAAGTGTAAAATGCTTATAATCGAACTTCCTTTGTTAAGCAATCGGAGATTGTAAAATGCTTATTGTATGAACATATCCAATCTTTTTTATCACAATAATTCTTTCGTGTTTCGCTATGACGAATCTCATCATCATAAGTACCTGTCAAAAAATATGTCAATCACAAACGAGATGGGGTTGTACTTTAGTAGTACACAAATTTTACCCCACACTAAAAGTTTTTGTAAATATAAATTATATAAAAGTAAATTAACACACCATAAAAATCATTTTATACAAACAAATACAAAAAAAAAATTGTTCTAAACTAAAAAGAAAACTAGAAAAATGACCATGCAGGGCCTCCCTGATCTTCCTGTTCCCGCTGTTGTTGCTGCCGTTGTTCATTTAGGCATTGTTCCTCATAAAAATGCCTATAGGCTTCCTGACTTGAGGCTAGGGCAGCGTTGGGGTCATAAGGTGGAGGTAGAGGGTCACCGTGTCCTTGCCAAGGGGTGTATGAAGGAAAAGCTGAGGGTGCGTATTGTTGTGGGTTAGCTGCGTATAAATATGCCTGATGATGCGCCCACTCTAACTGTGCTCCCTGGCCCCTCTGATCGTAGCGGATGTTTTCTAACATATTACCCTGAGCTAGTTGGGTATGCCTAATGTCCCCTATTTGACTAGACAAACTAGTGTATTGTTCTTCTGATCTCCGTCCCCAATTATCATACGAGTTCCTTAAATCTAAACTCAATCAATCAAACGAATTTTGTAGCCTATCGAAATCAGAAATACCTGCATTAGACGAACTAGCCTGATCTGGCTGTCTGCGTCTCCTCCTAGTTTCCCTCGCGGGTTCCTCATCCTCCTCTATAGGAGCGTGAGCGACAACTTCTTGTCGTCTTAGACTAATTACCCCACTCCTCACGTGTATAGCCTTTACCGTCCTATACACATCCAATCCTAAAGTTTTAACAGCTTGATCTACCGGTTGGATTGGAGGTTCTGATTCACTTGGGTCGAGTCCGAACCAGTTTCCTAGACACGTGATGTAGTGACCCCCCGACATGTCACTTATTCCTCTAGCACCCTTACCAACATGGGCCAAAAAGTAAGCAACTCCATAGGGTATACTAACAAATGTATCCCTATCTATGATCGCATCTAAGTACCAAAGGTCGATATAATTAATTTTATCTGTATTAGTAAATGACCTTTGGTTTATTGTGTTCGCTATAAAGTTATGAATTATTCTAAAGCGAACATCAGTGATCTTTAGGTATGATTCTTGGCCTGGCTTATATGTATTTCTATTAGTGAAAGATTGCCAGACTCTCGAAGAATCATAATTTCCTGTATATCTAGCCCCTGTTAAAATATACACCCTAAAACCTGGAGCCAACATCTCCTCAACGGTGTAAATCCCTAATGCGTCGGTCACATTGCTTAGGGACATACTTCTATCTACCACACCCAGTCAAAATTGTAGAAAATTAGGGTCATTGATAGTTTCTGGGTGTAAACTTATTCTAACGGTAGAATAGAACTCTAAACACCATTCTCTATATACAGAGCTATTTAAATTAAACAACCTCTCAAAATCATTAAAACCCAAAGTCATTCCAAATTCGTTTGTAATACTTTGGTTTAAAATTCCCCTTATTTGTTCATCTAAGTTCACTGGGTGTCCTAAAGGAGCCCAATCTACAACGTATACTGGAGAGATGTTTCTATTGACCAGAGAAAGTAAGTCCTTAACCTTTTGTAATCGGTTAGGTAAATCATAAGGAAATCTCAGGTTCGGGTGTAGATTCTGAAGTTGTTGTTCCATTTCCGGTGTTACTTGTTCTTCCCCTTGCTGTTGGTTAACAGCTCTCATTCTAAATAATCCCTGCATAACATTTTAAAACAAGAGAATCATCCCAATTGGGTATGTTAATGTTAGCAAAGAATTCATCCTTGACATACAAGCTTATTTCAACACCGCAGGAATCAATATTTCAACAATAGTTTACTTCTAAAAATTAAAACAAACAACAATAAAACAAAAATTCATAATCATAAATCAAGTTTCAAAAACAAAGTTTAATTCATAAGTGGAAACACGCAATGAGCTAAGCATATATAATCCAATTCAATCACATTGCATATATTCCAGCTCCTAATCATCATTATAATCCATACTTGATTCATGACAATTACAAAAAATTATCAAATTTAGACGAAAATTAAAATTACAAAATCGAACAATCAAACTTATATTCAAAGCTTCTACTATTATCAAAACATCTAAAAACATCTAAAAATATCCAAAATAATCACAATTCAATAGCATTCCTCAATTTCCCCAATTTACATAAACCCTAACTTTTCAATAATCAATTAAACATCAAATTCTTATGCTAATCGGGTTTAACATCACACTAACAACATAGATATAGCATTAATCAAGTAAAATTCAACAATATCATGCATTAATTCGGATTAAAGCCATAAAAATAATAAATGAAAAAGTTGAAAAACAAGTGGTAAAAACGGGTTTAGGACCCTTACCAATCTCGACATGTTGAAAGGTAGATGAATTGGAGGAGATTGATAGTGTTAATTTAGTGTTTGGGTGTGATTTTTGGGGTTTTTGTGTCTTCCTCTCGTCCACAGCAAAAAAAAATAAAAAATAAAAATAAAGTGTGAAGAGGAAGCTGCTGGTCGACCTGATATCTATCTGATTTTGACCTTACGCATTTCGCGTAGGGCTACGAGTTTCGCGTGGTTTATGATTATACGCGTTTCGCGTGGTTTACCACACGGTACGCGTAAGTGTTCTGTCCCTTTTTTTTCAACTTTATAATTAATCAAACTTTTAAAATTTCGTTTATAAATTTATATTTGTTGCTACGGAAATTTCGGTTGTTATACCTAGTCTTTATCCGTTTATAAATTTTAAAATTCAATTTATAAAATTTAATAATTTAAAAGTTAAAGTTTTTAATATTTTACGAAAATAAAAATAAAACAAAAACATTCTATTTATTTATTTATTTTTTTTATATATATATTTTTTTTCTTTTCAACTTTATAAGTACTTAAATTTCAAAATATCAATTTTAAATTTATATTTGATGTAACAGAAATTTCGGTTGGTATACCTAGTCTTTATCCGTTTATAAATTTTAATTTCAATTTATAAAATTTAATACTTTAAAAGTTAAAGTTTTAAATATTTTTCAAAAACAACTTAAAAACACTCTATATTTTTCTTTTTAAATTTTTAAATTAAAAGAAAATTAATATTTTAAAATTAAAAACAAGTACATGAAAAATAAAAATTAAATGAATTAGAATACACTATATATATATTTTTTTTTAAATTTTAATATATACTTTCAAACCAACTAATTTTTAAACTTAAAACTTTGTTTCCTATCAGCTAGGTAGAGACAATCTCGGTTGTTACACCTATCATTACCCACGACAAAAGTTTACAAGTTATATATTTTTACGGTTATTGATAAAAAAGTATATTTTTAACAGTTTTAAATTTTCTTCTGTTTTTGTGGTTTACTATTTAAAAGATATATTATGAATCCAACAATAAATTTCG
The DNA here is from genome assembly GCF_046630445.1 of Rutidosis leptorrhynchoides. Classification (NCBI taxonomy): domain Eukaryota; kingdom Viridiplantae; phylum Streptophyta; class Magnoliopsida; order Asterales; family Asteraceae; genus Rutidosis; species Rutidosis leptorrhynchoides. Next base: position 320,869,696 of record NC_092340.1, read on the forward strand.
TGCAATTTGAAAAACGACAATTCAGTTATTACACTTAGCATTATCGTTTTCAATGAAAACAGGTTAAACTCAAGGTTTATCAATTTTAAATGGTAGACCTTTTTTTAATAAAAACACAACAAACAAATACCAACTAAAACACACCAAAACATAAATACACAAAAATGCACAAAATTAAAAAAATGCACAAACACACAATTGGCGAGAAAAAGGATTAGATTGTGAAACCGCGTTGACTCGCCTCGTAGTGGAGTCGCATCATTTCGCCCCCCATGGCTTCGTAGGCGTAACCTCGTTGGTTTAAGAGGTTTTCCTTTGAACATTTAAAAGGCCCTTCTCGGTATAAGGTTACGTATTCGAAATTAGAGTCTGTCTGGTTCTTTGGGCAATTTCCGTAATGAGCTGGTTTTCCACATTTTACACATTTGCCCAAATGACGCGCTCGACGTTTCTTAGCTGATTTTGATCTTCCTTTGGCATAATTTTTCTCGTTAAGTTTTTGCCTTATTTCTTTACTCGTCTGATCGTATTTATTATTTATATCTAATACCACGTCCCTCGGTAAAATTTTATCGCACATCAAAAGGAAATGGTTGTAGACATATTGATTACGCATCTTGGAAATAAACAATAAAAAAAAATGAAAAGAAAATAAAAATAAAAAAGGTAGAATGGAGGGAGAAGACTAGTTCTTTAGTGTCTGCTAGGGAAAGACCGAACAAACCCCACTCTTAAAGATGAAAATAAAGTTCGAGAATGGAGTTGAGAAATCTTAAAGTTACCCTGAATTTACTTTTCCTTAGGGTAGAAGGTGATCTCGTCTCTTTCCGTAGTATTGATTCCTTCAAAGTATAATTTGAGTCGATGACCGTTCACTTTGAAAGTTCCACCGTCTTTACTATATAATTCTGCATATCCAGATGGAAAAACTTGTTTTATTATATATGGCCCAGTCCATCGGGATCTAAGTTTCTCAGGTGAAAACTTAAAACGTGATTGAAATACTAATACTTTATCTCCTTGTTCAAATTCTTTCTTTTCTTTTAACCGTGCATCGTGCCATCTTTTAGTTTTCTCCTTGTATGTTTTATAGTTTTCATACGCTTGTAGTCTTAATTCATCTAATTCATTTAGTTGCAAGAATCGGTTTTCTTCGGCTTTCACAAGGTCGGTATTACATTCTCTCAAAGCCCAGTATGCCTTGTGTTCAACTTCGACAGGTAGATGACACGCCTTACCGTAAATCAATCGGAAAGGTGTAGTACCAATGGGCATTTTGAATGCAGTTCTAAATGCCCAAAGCACATCATCTAGCTTTCGATGCCAGATTTTTGGATTATTTTTAACCGTTCTTTCTAAAATTCGTTTAAGATCTCTGTTTGTGTTTTCAACTTGGCCACTCGTTTGAGGGTGGTAAGAAGTTGAAAAACGATGATTAACTCCGTACTTTTTTACCACTTTCTCGAGTAGTTGATTTGTAAAATGAGTTCCACGATCACTGATTAATGCTTTTGGAATCCCAAAACGCGAGAAAAGATTTTTAAGAAAGCTGACAACAACTCGAGCATCGTTAGTGGGTAGGGCTTTTGCTTCAGCCCATTTAGAAACATAATCGACTGCCACGAGAATGTATTTGCATTTGTTAGAAGCGGGGAATGGTCCCATGAAGTCAATACCCCAAATGTCGAACACTTCGCATATTAGGATGCTTTGTTGTGGCATTTCGTCCCTCTTGGAGATATTTCCAGATCTTTGACAAGCATCACAAGTTTTTATCATATTGTATGCATCTTTAAAAATTGTAGGCCAGTAAAAACCTGAGTCAAAAACCTTTTTTGCTGTATAGCTTGGTCCGAAATGTCCACCAGCCGGTCCTTCATGACAGTGCTCTAGAATTTGTTGCGCTTCTTTGCCGTATACACATCGACGAATAACTTGGTCAGCCCCTATACGAAAGAGGTTAGGGCTTTCCCAGAAGTAAAACTTCAGATCAGCAAAGAATTTCTTCTTTTGCTGATAAGTTTAATTTTTAACAAGAATTCCCGCGGCAAGATAATTAGCATAGCCCGCAAACCATGGAATTTCTTCTTCTGTTTCAATTCTCATAAGGAACTCGTCCGGAAAAGTATCGTGAATAACAATTCGTCGAGTGTTTCTAAGTTAGGATTTTCAAGACAGGATAAGTGATCTGCAGCGAGATTTTCAGCTCCTTTTTTATTCTTAATTTCAATGTCGAATTCTTGTAGGAGAAGAATCCAACGAATTAGTCTAGGTTTAGCATCTTGCTTTTTGAATAAGTACTTTAGGGCTTAATGATCGGTATAAACAATTGTTTTAGATAACACTAAGTAAGATCTAAACTTATCGAAAGAAAAAACTACTGCAAGAAGCTCCTTCTCAGTAGTTGTGTAATTTAACTGAGCTCCTGTAAGTGTTTTACTTGCATAGTAGATTGGTTGAAATTTGTTATCTTGACGTTGACCTAAAACAGCTCCCATCGCGAAATCACTAGCATCACACATTAGCTCGAAAGGTTTGGACCAGTCGGGTGATACCATAATGGGTGCATTCGTAAGTTTATTTTTTAGAATGGAGAAAGCTTGTAACCATTCATCATTGAAGTCGAATGTACTGTCTTTCTCGAGAAGTTTAGTCATGGGTCGAGCGATTTTGGAAAAATCCTTTATGAATCGTCGATAGAATCCCGCATGACCTAAGAAACTACGAATTCCTTTAACGTTAGTTGGAGGAGGAAGCTTTGAGATTACATCGATCTTAGCTTTGTCTACTTCCATTCCATCTTGAGAAATCTTGTGTCCTAAAACAATGCCTTCCTTCACCATGAAGTGGCATTTTTCCCAATTTAAAACAAGATTTGATTCCTCACAACGAATTAACATTCGCTCGAGGTTTGAAAGGCATGAATCGAAGGAGTCTCCAAAAATAGAGAAATCGTCCATAAAGACTTCCATACTTCCTTCTATCATGTCGTGAAATATTTCCATCATACACCTTTAAAAGGTGCCTGGCGCGTTGCATAATCCGAACGGCATTCGTCGGTATGCGAATGTACCAAATGGACAAGTAAAAGTTGTCTTGTCTTGGTCTTTTAGATCAATGGGAATTTGAAAATAACTGGAGAATCCATCAAGGAAACAATAGTACTCTTTCCCAGCTAAACGTTCTAGCATTTGGTCAATATAAGGAAGTGGGAAATGATCTTTCCTTGTGGCGTCGTTTAAACGACGGTAGTCTATACAGACTCTCCAACCAGTGACTGTTCTTGTAGGAACAGGTTCATTATCATCATTAAGAACAACAGTTGTACCCCCTTTCTTGGGTACCACTTGAACAGGACTAACCCATGGGCTATCGGATATAGGGTATATTAACCCGGCATCAAGTAACTTGATAACCTCCTTCTTGACAACTTCTTTCATGTTAGGGTTTAACCTTCGTTGTCTTTGTACCACGGGTTTAAAATCTTCTTCCATTAGAATCTTATGAGTACAATAAGCGGGATTAATCCCTGGAATATCGATTGTTTTCCAAGCAATCGCTTTCTTGTGAGTTTTTAGAACGGACATTAACTTACTCTTTTCGTCATTGGAAAGTTTTGATGAAATTATAACAGGTAGTTGTGATGTACCTTGGAGATAAGCATACTCTAAATGTTCCGGGAGTTCTTTAAGCTCCAAGGTTAGTGGTTCTTCCAAGGAAGATTTTATTCGGAACCTGTTACCATCGGTAATTTCTTCAAAGGGTTCATCTTCCTTGGGAATTTCTTCCTCACAGCAATCTTTATCGATGACTACTTTCAACAATTCATCAAGTTCAAGTTCTACATCGAATTCATCACCTTCACTCATTGGGGTGAAGTTCGAGGTGTCTATATTTAGTAATTCTTGCAATTCTTTTTCAACACAACAATCAACAATGTCTAACTTATAACATTCATCATCGGAGGAGATAGGTTGTTTCATAGCTTTGTCTATGTTTAAGATAACTCTATCTTCCCCTACCCCTAGACTAAACTTTTTATCTTTAACACGCACAATCGCGTCAGCGGTATTTAGAAATGGTCGCCCTAGAATTAGGGGAACCTTGCTATCTTCTTCCATTTCAAGGACAACGAAGTCGGCATGAAAGATTAAATGATTGACTTTAACTGGTAGGTTTTCGGCAATACCAATAGGATAGTTAAAAGTTCTATTTGCTAGGCGTATACACATCCTAGTTGGTTTTAGATCACCTAGGTTTAGTTTTAAGTATAAGGAGTGTGGCATAAGATTGATACTTGCGCCTAAGTCAGCTAATGCATCGTGCATTACTGAATCTCCCATCAGACAAGGAATAATGAAACTACCAGGATCTCTGAGTTTCGGTGGCATCTTTTGCTTTTGCAAAATTGCTGAGCATTCCTCATTGAGGAATGTGGTTGAAACCTCTTCATATTTACCTTTGTCGGCTATGAGATCCTTGATAAACCTTCCATAATTTGGCATACCCCTAAGAACTTCCGCGAGTGGCATGTTAATGCTAATTTGCTTGATCATATTTGCAAATTTTTGATATTGGCTAGCGAGTTTGTCTTTCTTTAATGCCTTTGGGTATGGAATAGGTGCCTTGTGCACCTTTACAGGTGGTTCTTCACTTTTCTTTGATATGATCTCAGGTGGATCATTTTTTTCTTATTCTTTCTCAACATGTTCATCTATATCAACAGGTTCTTGTAAACTAGAAGAAGATAAAGGAACTTCTGAGGTCTTACTAGTTTCTGGGTTAACAGTTAAACCACTTCTAGTAGTTATAGCATTTACATGCTCATTCCTTGTTTGATTATTGTTGGGATTCACTTGAGTATTTGAGGGGAGAGCGCCTGGTGGCCTCTCTGATAGTAACTGTGAGATCCTTCCAACATCTCTTTCTAAATTCTGAATCGTAGCTTGTTGATTTCGAATTTGTTGAGTTTGAATTTCCGCAGTTTGCTCGTGCTTAACCATAAAATCTCTTAAGAGATCTTCTAAACTGGATTTCTTTTCGGGTTGTGGTTGTATAAGTGCTTGTGGTTGTGGTTGATTGTGTTGGAAATTATTTTGATAAATTCGTTGAGGTTGATTTCGGTTATTTAGGTTATTGTAACCTGGTGGTGCATTTCTTTGATTTTGATTTTGATTTTGGAAATTTCGGTTATTTTGGTAAACCGGATTTCCTCCTTGATAGTTATTGTTATTTAAATCTGAAGGTCCTCCTGTTTGATAGTTATTAATTGGAGGATATTTTCGGTTATTTGCTTCTATCGCTGTAAAATCGTTGAAATTCATTTCAACTTTTCGCAAGTAACCTAGGAAATTTGCTTGCTCTTCCATCGTTGTTTTATCACAATCTCTAGTAAGATGGGGGCCTTGGCACATTTCACATCCTACCCTGATAGCATGCATTTCCTTGGTTACTTTCTCAATTTGTCTTGCTTGATTTGCCATTTGAACTTTTAAAGAAGCAATTTCATCATTGATTTCGATATTAGAAACAGTTGATGATCTAGAGAATTCTGTCTCTTGATGCCAATTATGGGAATGTGCTGCTATATCGGCAATGATTGTGTGAGCGTCTTCTGGTGTTTTCTTCATTATCGAACCTCCAGCTGCAACATCGATATCTTTTCTAGTAGCAACATTTACTCCTTTATAGAATATTTGGACTTTTTGGAATGTATTCAACCCGTGTTGAGGACATACCCTAAGCATTTTGTTGAATCGGGTCCAAGCTTCATAAAGGGTCTCGTTAAACTTTTGCTTGAAATGATTTATATCACTTTGCAATTTTGCTGCTTTTGAAGCAGGGAAGAACTCTGACAAGAATTTGTCCATCATATCATTCCAGTCTTCGATATAACCTTCTGGTAATGAGTCTAACCAATATCTTGTATCGTCCTTTAGGGACCATGGAAAGATTTTCAAACATGCAACTTCATCGGAGACATCCTTAATTTTGAATAGCTTGCAAATGCTTACAAACTTACGAAGATGCTCGTTAGCATCCTCATTTGGACCTCCACCGAATTGGCATATATTAGTCACCATGTGAAGGAATTGACCTTTTATTTCAAAGCCGTCAGTCATCGTAGGTTGGATAATTGCGTGGCCTTGACCTGTTCTTGTCGCCTTCATTAATGCTTCCATCGTTTGATTTGTAACAGCCATCTCTTCTTCTTCCTTAATAACTGGCTCTATGATTGGTTGAATATCTGGTTCAGAGTTAGAATCTAATGAAAGTGATTCTAAATCCTCAGCGAGAGACTCTACTTCTTGAGCTCTTAAACGTTCGTGAAATTCTCTTTCGGGTTCAGGATATGGAGGAGTTAATTCAGTGTTGGAGGAACGTAAATTCATGCATTAATTTCTATCATAACACTAAAAGCTTTTCTAGGAATGAATTCCTATAAAAGGATCGAATAACCTAAAGTCTATTAAAATCTTTATGAATGAAAACCGCTCCCTGGCAGCGGCGCCAAAAAGTTGATGTGCTGAAACAGTACCTTTATTTATGAACGGATTTGAGTTGTTTTGTTACACGAATTGATTTATTGTATATATGGTATTTTAATGAATTTAGGTTGGTTTCAAACATATATAGGCAACTAGTCCTATCCGTGTAGTTTAGTTTGTTGGTAAATCCGGTTCATTCCATAGGGAGACAGTGTTCAAATTATTATTATTTTTTTAATAGTCTTTGAGGTTAAACTTATTTAAAGGGGGTTTTGAATTAGGATTTTATAATACTACATAATAATAATAAAATATAACTTAATCCTAATTTAATTGAACTACTTATTAATATATACGAATACATTATTTATAATTATTTAACTTAAAAGTGAATTAATTGAAATTTTACTAATAAGTTTATTACTAAATGATAATTAATAAAATAATAACTTTTAATAAAACTAATTGATTAGAATTTTGTTTTGAGCAATTATAATATAAATTTATTTAAATTAACTAAATAACATATTTTAATTAAATTAATATAAATTAATAGGAATTATAATAATTAACTAATTATAAACTAATTACTAATTATAAATTATTATCTTAAATACTAGTTATAAATTAATAACTTAAATATAATAATAAAATATTTAAAACCCTAGATTTTAACCTAATTGCTATAGTACTCGTATTAATACTTACGCGTTTCGCATAATGATATACGCGTTCCGCGTGTGTTTTAAAACGTACGCATATCGTGTGATGTATACACGATCCGCGTATGATATAATCGATGTGACAAAACAGTAATGTTTAAACTGAATTATAATGTTGTATAATTTTTTAGTTTTACTGAATAAATATACATAAATAATAATAATAATAATTAGCAATATATAAATGGGAGTGTTTACTTAAATGTGTCACCTCTAGATCCATGGATTGTTTTTTTTTTTTTTTAGTTTAAGCCCTATTTAAAATGTTTTAGTAATAAACTTTATATTTTTCTTTCGAATAAATATAAAATTATGACTAACTAAATTAAATCTAATTTTCATCGGATTCTATTTAGATAGTTACTAGTCTTTAAATATTTAAATTGAGACCCAACCCAGTTTTGACTTTCGCCAAAACCCAAATCATAATGGTTTCCCTTTTTACAATTTCACTATTATATGACTAGTGATATTACCCAAACCACTGAACCTTAATACTAATTTAGTGTTAGCAAATTAGTCATAAGTTCGTCTAGATCACTTTTAATGTTGAAGCTTAATTTATATAAATAAAAATAACTTTTGTTATTTAAATCAAATAAATTAAGTGACAAGGGTTAAATATCTAAATACATAATAATGGTTCTTTTAATTAAGCTCAATGTTAAAAATACTAAAGTTACATTTTAATTATTACAAATGATAACAATCCATTTCACTAGGGGCTCTACATCTAAGCAAACACTAGGGAAATTAGCTACTCATTATACTAGGGAAAACGTAAAAATATAAATATACAAACATAATAATAACGATAAAAATTGATAACGATAATTTTAATAAGATATACTTACGAAAGTCTTCACTCTCATTTACTTTAAACGGTAGAAAATTACAATAACAATACCCCTTTAGCGCGTACAATAATGCCCTTAATCACGAGCAATACACCCTTAAAACTATCCTAAATATTGAATCTTGAAAGTGAAAATAATACTAATACAGAGTACTTGATAAAATCAAAAGATTAATAAGTTGAAGTAATATTTCTCTTATTTTCTGCTGCGTGCTTCTAAAACTGTATATGTGTATTTGTGTTGTGTTGTAAATTGTGTACCCTCTCAAAATATGTGTACCTCTGTATATATCCCCCCTCCTTCACAATATATCATGTATTTTATTTGAAGAGTAGTAGGTATACTTGAGTATACACCACTTATAATTCTGTACAGCTGAAAAGTTGATGAAGTTGTAATATTAAACTGAAAAAGCGACCGTCCCATTTGCATTTGGAATCTGGATCTGGACAGGATATTACGCGTTTCGCGTAGACACCCACATGATACGCGTAGGGCAAAAATACTACGCGTTTCGTGTGGAAAACCACACGATCCGCGTAAGTGTACCAGACAGTTTTCTTATTTTTATTTTTTCATTTTGTTCTCTGTTGATCCCGTGTTTACGTATATCGACTTGGAACTTTTCATTTGAACTCTTCTCTTCGATCATCTTGAACTTGCATTCGGGTAAACATTATCTTGATACATATTTGGTTTAAATCCGTTGTTTTATCGTTGTTTTATCAAACTTCAAACTCGTGTTTACTTTTGTCGTTTTTCTCGTGAATTATACATTTCAATGTCTTCGTTTTGGTAAAAGCTGATGAAATATAAATGATATTGCGTCGAAATATATGTATGTTTAAAGCAATATCAAAATACCCCACACTTGAACGTTGCTTGTCCTCAAGCAATTACATCTTCTAAATAGAATCGGAACATTACATATTTTTCCATATCGAACATTAAATCACACAACACACACTACACGAAATGAAACACACGCTATATGGAATAAGTTGGAAACACTACACAATTTTTATTGGATCACACGCACACCACACGAAATGAAATTCTGACAACAGAAACAAAGTAGAAATCTCGTGATTAAGGTTTAAAAATTTGGATCCTTAGGGAAAATTGGACCTTAAGAAAACGTTTTAAGATTTTATAAAATGGCATGCTAGTTTTTACACTAGACACGTTTTCCGGTTTTAACCTCAAATTCCGGTCGAGGGTAACTGAAAACCGTAGTCTCAGTCGGCGATTAGCAAGCTATCCGCCCCCATAATTGAAGTATCATGGAACTTGAAACCGAATGTCCTAAAAATGGTTTTACACAATATAATTCATAAAATAGCATAAGTTTTAGAATAAAATTATATCGTGTCCAAATATCATCGGTGAACCATGAGTTTGCACACCTCAATTTGTTACGGCATATGTATGTTGACCGCGGTCAAACATAGATGCGGTTGATCTTTACGGAGATCATCCATCTGGGGATTAGATTCATTAGTCTTAAAAGCTAATTTGCAATGTGCCCCCCCCCCCCATTGTACGAGACAGATCCATCTCATGGTTAGGATAAGTCTGACCACCAAAAACCCTGTTTGATGCTGAGGTGAGATGGATTTCCAGCCGACGATGGAGATGACTTTTCAAGATTTTTCGTCAACCTACAGCTGTTCTGGACTACATCTTCTAACATAAGTTAGCAAAAGTGTCATTTTGGAAGACTTTACTTCCTTAAGGGATGAACTTGATTCATCCTTTATTACTCGTATCAATGGGATATTCAGGTTTATACATTCCAAAGCAATGATATCTGCAATAAACTTCATAAAAACATGTGATAAATGGTTTTAAACATATGGGTTTATAAATTCTGTTATACTTGGTTTTCTTTTATAGGTTTTAATCAAATAAACTTATATATTTTTAATGTATGGAAACAATAATTTCGGTTTTTGACACCTAATCTTTAATTGCTCGTAATTACCTTAAAAATTGGCTAGATATATTTGTTTAAAAATTGTAAAAATTTTCATAAAAACCACTAGATTATAAGTTCTCGAGAATTTATATACTCCCACCCCACACTTAAGATTATGTAATGCCCTCATTACATAAAATCAGATAAAACGTATAAATTTGAGAGGACAAAAAGTGTAAAATGCTTATAATCGAACTTCCTTTGTTAAGCAATCGGAGATTGTAAAATGCTTATTGTATTAACATATCCAATCTTTTTTTATCACAATAATTCTTTCGTGTTTCGCTATGTCGAATCTCATCATCATAAGTACCTGTCAACAAATATGTCAATCACAAACGAGATGGGGTTGTACTTTAGTAGTACAAAAATTTTACCTCACACTAAAAGTTTTTGTAAATATAAAATATATAAAAGTAAATTAACACACCCTAAAAATCATTTTATACAAACAAATACAAAAAAAATTGTTCTAAACTAAAAAGAAAACTAGAAAAATGACCATACAGGGCCTCCCTGATCTTCCTGTTCCCGCTGCTATTGCTGCCGTTGTTCATTTAGGCGTTGTTCCTCGTAAAAACGCCTATAGACTTCCTGACTTGCGGCTAGGGCAGCGTTGGGGTCATAAGGTGGAGGTAGAGGGTCACCGTGTCCTTGCCAAGGGGTGTATGAAGGAAAAGCTAAGGGTGCGTATTGTTGTGGGTTAGCTGCGTATAAATATACCTGATGATGCGCCCACTCTAACTGTGCTCCCTGGCCCCTCTGATAGTAGCGGATGTTTTCTAACATGTTACCCTGAGCTAGTTGGGTATGCCTAATGTCCCCTATTTGACTAGACAAACTAGTGTATTGTTCTTCTGATCTCCGTCCCCAATTATCATACGAGTTCCTTAAATCTAAACTCAATGAATCAAACGAATTTTGTAGCCTATCGAAATCAGAAATACCTGCATTAGACGAACTAGCCTGATCTGGCTGTCTGCGTCTCCTCCTAGTTTCCCTCGCGGGTTCCTCATCCTCCTCCATAGGAGCGTGAGTGACAACTTCTTGTCATCTTAGACTAATTACCCCACCCCTCACGTGTATAGCCTTTGCCGTCCTATACACATCCAATCCTAAAGTTTTAACAGCTTGATCTACCGGTTGGATTGGAGGTTCTGATTCACTTGGGTCGAGTTCGAACCAGTTTCCTAGACACGTGATGTAGTGACCCCCCGACATGTCACTTGTTCCTCTAGCACCCTTACCAACATGGGCCAAAAAGTAAGCAACTCCATAGGGTATTTTAACGAACCGTCAAAGTACACTTGACGACCATCGTTATCTTGGTCCCACAGCTTGATCATAACTCTATATGAATTTAATAAATAACCTTGCATTCTTTATTTAAAAATGATTTCCTATAAAGGAAACCTATCAAAATATGTAAGTTTAGAAAAACCATACATTATTACTTAACCAAAAGTTGACCTAAACAAAGTCAACAACATCCACTATTAAATGTATCAAAATAGAATGCAGGTTAATGTTTAACAAAAGCTGCCATCATAAATATGCCGACTCTCAAAGCACAGCGGAAGCAATCAATCATGAACCTGAGAATAAAACATGCGAGTAACTGTCAACAAAAATGTTGAGTGAATTATAGGTTTAATATTGCCAACAATATTTAATAAAAACCATAAAAATTTATGTTTGAAAACATAAAAACTCCCTTTTGGACCACAAAATTATATGCTAGAAAACATATAAAAACATTATTTCATTTTCCGTGAGCCACCTGGTAACCACTTAACCATTTATTTACCCTAGCCAAACACAATAAATAATATACACCGAACAAGTGTATCTACAAATAATTACGAAGTACTAAACATTCCGATTATAAATTGCTAGCGCGACAAGCTCGAAATGGGGTTGTCAAACCCGATAGATCTATCTATAGGATTCGCGTTCACTAGTAGAAACCAGTTATTACAGTTACCAGACTAGGGAATATTTTTGTTCAGCTCACAATGAATAATTTAAACCAACTTCCACTTGTGTCCAAAATATAAAATAAATTGCATGTATTCTCATCCCAAAAGATTTAAAATAGAAAATGGGACTATAACTCACCTTAATAGCAAATGAAGAAACCACACAAAAATGCGAACAGCAACAAAGTAAAGTGATCAGGAATGATCACAATGCCGATCTATAAATAAAGCAGGTCGATATAAATAACTAACTTAGGTCAAGTCTTAGTATGATAGCTATTGTACATGTTGCAAGTAGACATAGAACAATACTCAACATGCATCGGTTTGATCGGAACAGCGTACGGACACACACTTTCTATTTTTAGAAAGTTTCTATTTTTAGCAGGTTTCCATTTTTGGAAAGTTTCTATTTTTGGAAAGTTTCTATTTTTGAAAAGTTTCTATTTTTGGAAAGTTTCTATTTTTGGAAAGTTTCCAAATTTAGAAAGTTGCTATTTTAGGAAAGTTTATAAGTTATGAAAGTTTCCTTATTTAGAAAGTCAACAAAAGTCAACTAAAAGTCAAAGTCAACCGAAAGTCAACTCAAAAGTCAACCTTGGTCAAACATAGTCAACATTAATTTTAAAAGTGTAAGTTGTAATAATAATATAAGTTATAATGTTAATTAAAGTTAAATATGTATAATTATGTCATAACAAAAGTTTAATTAAATTAAAATGAATTATTAAAGTTAACATAAGTTTAAATAATATAATTAATATAACATAAGTATTTAATTAATTAATTAAATATTAATCATAATATAAGTATTATTAATTACTTATATTAATTAATAATAAATTTTAAATCATATCATAAGTATTATTAATTAATAATGAATTATTAATCATATCATAAGTTTCTAATTATAATTATTAAATCATAAGTGTTTAATAATTAGATTTATAATTAAATAATAACCAAGTCTTATAATAATTAAATAATTAATTAATACTTATTATATGTCTTATTTTAATAATCTCATAATATAAGTTTAATACTTATGATAAGTATTTTCCATTAATAATAAAAGTATTATTAATCGTAAGTTTAATTAAAATGTTAATTAAATCATAAATAATAATTAAATGATATAATAAATATATATCATAAGTCTTAAATAATAATAATTTTTTTTTATCATAAGTAATTAAATGATAATGAAATTCATTATTTATATCATAAGTTTAATAATTAAACATGAATTTTAAATCAAAAGTTCATCGGGTCGTATCTTGAGCCCCGGGTGTCGGTTTTCGGCAAGCCTTACATATATCTCCGCCTAATCAAACCACCCGAAACTTTGGCACACTCAAGAACACACTAAGAACAGTCCACAAGTCGTGGTGATCCGCCATGACACCACTTGGAACTTCAATTCAATCAAAATCGTGTTTTAGTCGAAACGGGTGATTCGTGGCTCGGATTTAGATGACCCGAACATGAAAGTTCGTCCCACCATTAATCCTAACACACTAACACACCCTAAAGTCACCAAATATGGTCACAAAGTCGGACCAAACCTGGTTCATATCAATATCACATTTCAATCTTAACAAAATACCATTTTGATAATATCTAGGGGTTGACTCGGCATCTGGGAACAAATGCGGGTACTTCTGCCTCATCTGATCTTCACGCTCCCAAGTGAACTCGGGATCGTGTCTGGCGTTCCATCTAACTCGAACAGTAGGAATTCTACTCTGCTTGAGAGTCTTAACATCTCGATCCATAATTTCAACAGGTTCCTCAATAAAATATAGTTGCTTATCAACATGAAGCTCCTTCAGAGGAATAGTCTTATCGGCCTCGGCCAAACACTTATTCAAATTCGACACGTGAAAAACATCGTGAACAACACTGAGTTCTTGTGGCAATTTCAAACGATAAGCCACGAGTCCAACTCTCTCAATAATCTCAAACGGTCCAACAAAACGAGGATTCAACTTTCCCCTTTTACCAAAACGTATCACGCCCTTCCAAGGTGATACCTTCAACATAACATGATCACCGACCTAAAATTCAATATCGTTCCTTCTCTTATTGGCATAGCTCTTTTGCCGACTTCTGGCGATTCTCAAACTTTCCTTAATATGTACGATCTTCTCGGTAGTCTCATGAATAATTTCTGGACCTGTGAGTTAAGCATCCCCAACCTCATTCTAGCAGACATGAGACCTACACTTTCTACCATACAATGCTTCAAAAGGTGCGGCTTAATACTTGCATGATAGCTGTTTATTATAAGAAAATTCAGCCAGTGGCAAGTACTTATTCCAACCAGTACCAAAATCAATGATGCTTTCTCGTAACATGTCTTCTAACGTTTGAATGGTCCTTTCACTCTGACCATCTGGCTGTAGATGATAAGCAGTGTTCATATCCAATTTAGTTCCCAAAGTATCTTGTAAGGACCACCAAAATCTCGATGTATATAGACTATCTCGGTCCGAAATAACACGGGAACACCATGTCTAAAAACAATCTCTTTCAAATACAAACAAGTAAGCTTCTCCTTCGAATCTGTTTCTTTAATCGGTAAGAAATGAGCTGATTTTGTGAGTCGGTCAACAATCACCCAAATGGTATCATAACCACCCACAACTCTCAGTAACTTCGTAATAAAATCTGTTGTAATACCTTCCCACTTCCACTCGGGAATCTCAGGTTGCACCAAAAGTCCAGACGGTTTCTGATGTTCAGCTTTAACCTTAGTACAGGTCAAACACTTAGCCACATATGTAGCCACATCAGCTTTCAAATTAGGCCACCAATACAGCTCCTTAAGGTCATGATACATCTTTCCTGGACCAGGATGAATAGACCCAGACTTATGAGCTTCATCTAAAACAAGTTGTCGCAAATCACCAAATTTCGGAACCCAAAGACGTCTAGCAAAATACCGAGTACCATCGATTCATACCTCTAACTATTTACTCAAGCCTCGGACCTTCCCGTTACAAAATTCTGCTCCTTCAAGGCTTCTTGTTGAGCTGCAAGAATCTGCCTTGCGAGGTTTGTTCAAATGGTCATATTCAAGGCCCTAAACCTACGAGGTTCAACTCTCTCTTTTTGACTCAAAGCATCAGCCACGACACTGGCTTTTTCCCGGAATGGCTAAAGGAGTTCACAATCATAATCGTTCAACAATTCAACCCATCTTCGCTACCTCATATTCCACTATCTTTGATCAAAGATATGTTGAAGACTTTTGTGATCACTGTACACTGTACATTTGACCCCATATAAGTAATGTCCCCAATTCTTGAGTGCGAACACAACAGCTTCCAATTCTAAATCATGGGTTGTATAATTATGCTCATGGATCTTCAACTAACGTGACGCGTAAGCAATGGCTTTCTTTCGTTGCATCAAAACACAACCAAAGCCCTGACGCGAAGCATCACAACAAATAACCAAATCGTCATTACCTTCAGGTAGTGATAATATCAGAGCGGTAGTCAACTTCTTCTTCAGAGTTTGAAAATTAGTTTCTTGTTTATCCTTTCACTCATACTTCTTCCCCTTGTGCGTTAAAGCAGTCAGAGGTTTCGCTATACGAGAGAAATCTTGAATGAACCTTCTATAGTAACCTGTCAACCCTAGAAACGGACGAATCTGAGTAGGAGTCTTCGGAATTTCCCACTTCTCAATTGCCTCAATCTTGGCAGGATCAACTTGTATACCTTGTTTACTAACAACATGTCCAAGGAATTGAACTTCTCTTAACCAGAAAGCACACTTAGAGAACTTAGTGTACAACTCTTCTTTCCTCAACAAATCAAGCACCAACTTTAAATGTTCTCCGTGCTCTTCATCACTCTTGAAATAAATAAGGATGTCGTCGATGAAAATGATAACGAATCTGTCCAGATAGGGTCTACACACATGGTTCATGAGGTCCATGAACACAGCAGGTGTGTTAGTCAATCCGAACGGCATAACAAGAAATTCGAAGTGACCATAACGGGTACGAAAAGCGGCTTTCAGAATATCAGTTTCTTTAGCCCGCAGTTGGTGATAACCGAAACGAAGATCAATCTTAGAATAAACGGACAAACCTTGAAGTTGATTGAACAAATCATCACTTCTCGAAAGAGGGTAACGATTCTTAACCGTAAGCTTGTTCACTTCACGATAATCAATGCACAAACGAAACGAACCATCTTTCTTCTTAACAAATAAAACAGGAGCTCCCCAAGGGGATGAACTGGGACGAATGAAATATAGTTGCAACAATGAAGGAAGAAATATATAGAGTAGTCACATCGGTGGCATAGATATATAAGGCAATTCTCTCAAGGGAGATAACGAGGATCATGGACTTCAAAGTAAATTTTCATTACATTTCCGAAAGGAAGACGTACGAAAGGTGTGATATTTCAACGAGAGTGAACTTCCTTGTACAATGAGCGAGAAAATCTAGGATTCATCCATATTCTTAAACTTATATGCGGATGAAAGGAAACGTGAATCGTGGACTATAAAGAATGGCCGGCTCCAGGTGAGATGAATCTCCAAAAATAATTTCGTGCACTTCAAAGTATTGAATCCTAGGATTGATGTTTACGAGAGTGTTGCGGTTGACAGCGAAATATTGAGAGTAGAAACTCCTCAAACGGTCTAGTGTAATATATATCCATGATACCCACTATAACAACAGTTGGGGTAGAAACCCACCTAGCGCCTTTTCTACAATAGGGTGACCACCGAGTGTATCCTAGAAAATTGATTTATCGGTCTGCATTTCGGCAATGTCCAACCATAAGAGGAATCATTTTATGAATGCGAAGACTCTCGCACAAATTTTATAAAACCGGCATCCAAAGTGGTGTAAGAGATTCTATCAATGAACTTAATGGTAAGTTTCATCCTTAAACTGAGGATGAGAAGAACTGTGATCCAGACACTCTGTAGAGTAATGCGAAAATTTGATAAAATCAATCAAAGGAGTTTTGAAAAAGCTTTAAACGTTTGATGTGATAACATAAACGGAACGAAGTTCTTAGTAAATTTAGAAGCATGTACAACGTGTACCATTTTATATAAAAACAAATTGACTTAGTTAAACAGCTCAATAAATGAGTGGTCTTAAAATAATTTTGGAGGTATAATTTAGTATATACTAGCCAAAATAGGTAAGGGTAAATTTATTCTTTTGAATCCATACATACATATATGATTTTATAAATTGTATACATGACAAAATATTTCATTACTTCTATTCGCCCATAAATCTCGTGAGAACCGCCCAATTAAACAAATGTTTAAAACTCCCGATGATAAACAGAGTATCTGTATTTCAGAGGCTACAAGTTGAAGTAAGATCGTGGAAGATCGAGTAAAGGACTTGAATCGTCGTGCGACATTTGACCAACAAATGTTACGGGGTCATGAAAACCAATGAGTTAAATGTTGTTTTGACTATTATCAGGACATAAGTCCTTGGCCAAAACTGTTCCCGAGCGAAGCTGTTACTAACAAGCGAGTTATGAAGGATAGAGCATGGGATACATAATTTGGTTAAAACGAGCTTCTCGTATATCAACAAATAAGATAATGAATATTTTCCCTGCCCATGTAATACATCGGAATTTCTGAATAAGTAGTGTAAAAAATTTCTTTGACTCGCTTTCTATTCCTCATGTCACAATATTGGGACTTCTTTATAAATTAACGGAATATAATCACGTTGGCCTGACGCCATTATATTTCACTAATTCATAGTTCCATTTCAATAGCACTACATGAGGTCAGGACACGAGATCAACCTCAAATTTTCACACAATTTCTCTAAAACGATTTCTTAAACAATGTGCTAAGGATAGCACAAGAGACAAAAACATCAAAAGTAATGAATAGGAGTAACGATGACATAAAAATGTCTTCGAGGTACCAAGAATCTCTAAAAGTCAAGAATGACGTTTTCCGGTTCAAAAACCAAAGTACAACGGCACAAAGGCACGTAATATAACAAGAATGTTATATACCTAAACATAATAGCTGGCATTGAAATGCCGAGCCTTTAGAAGTCAAGAATGACATCTCGCGTAATATAACTCAAACGTTATATACATAACCATATTAGATGACATAGGAATGTCGAGAATTTCAGAAGTCAAGAATGACATCCCTCGGTTTCACTATCCAAGGTGTTCTTATAAAAGATAAACTCGCGTGAGTCGGAGAATACGTTTAAATCAGAATGGGAGTTCCTCCCGGACTCAAAACATAACAGAGATGTATGTATGATAACAATATACATACCAATACGATACAAATAATCACATATAATAATATATAATAGGTCGGGCTGTAGACTGGACTCACTAATGCACCCTATTGACTCGGGTAACAACATCAATGCAGCCTAATTCCCTACAACTAGAGCTCTGATACCAACTTTAATGAACCGTCAAAGTACACTTGACGACCATCGTTATCTTGGTCCCACAGCTTGATCATAACTCTATATGAATTTAATAAATAACCTTGCATTCTTTATTTAAAAATGATTTTCTATAAAGGAAACCTATCAAAATATGTAAGTTTAGAAAAACCATACATTATTACTTAACCAAAAGTTGACCTAAACAAAGTCAACAACATCCACTATTAAATGTATCAAAATAGAATGCAGGTTAATGTTTAACAAAAGCTGCCATCATAAATATGCAGACTCTCTAAGCACAGCGAAAGTAATCAATCATGAACCTGAGAATAAAACATGCGAGTAACTGTCAACAAAAATGTTGAGTGAATTATAGGTTTAATATTGCAAACAATATTTAATAAAAACCATAAAAATTTATGTTTGAAAACATAAAAACTCCCTTTTGGACCACAAAATTATATGCTAGAAAACATATAAAAACATTATTCCATTTTCCGTAAGCCACCTGGTAACCACTTAACCATTTATTTACCCTTTCCAAACACAATAAATAATATACACCGAACAAGTGTATCTACAACAAATTACGAAATACTAAACATTCCGATTATAAATTGCTAGCGCGACTAGCTCGAAATGAGGTTGTCAAACCCGATAGATCTATCCATAGGATTCGCGTTCACTAGTAGAAACCAGTGATTACAGTTACCAGACTAGAGAATATTTTTGTTCAACTCACAATGAATAATTTAAACCAACTTCCACTTGTGTCCAAAATATAAAATAAATTGCATGTATTCTCATCCCAAAAGATTTAAAATAGAAAATAGGACTATAACTCACCTTAATAGCAAATGAAGAAACCACACAAAAATGCGAACAGCAACAAAGTAAAGTGATCAGGAATGATCACAACGCTGACCTATAAATAAAGCAGGTCGATATAAATAACTAACTTAGGTCAAGTCTTAGTATGATAGCTATTGTACATGTTGCAAGTAGACATAGAACAATACTCAACATGCATCGGTTTGATCGGAACAGCGTACGGACACACACTTTCTATTTTTAGAAAGTTTCTATTTTTAGCAGGTTTCCATTTTTAGAAAGTTTCTATTTTTGGAAAGTTTCTATTTTTGAAAAGTTTCTATTTTTGGAAAGTTTCCAAATTTAGAAAGTTGCTATTTTAGGAAAGTTTATAAGTTAGGAAAGTTTCCTTATTTAAAAAAGTCAACAAAAGTCAACTGAAAGTCAAAGTCAACCGAAAGTCAACTCAAAAGTCAACCTTGGTCAAACATAGTCAATATTAATTTTAAAAGTGTAAGTTGTAATAATAATATAAGTTATAATGTTAATTAAAGTTAAATATGTATAATTATGTCATAACAAAAGTTTAATTAAATTAAAATGAATTATTAAAGTTAACATAAGTTTAAATGATATAATTAATATAACATAAGTATTTAATTAATTAATTAAATATTAATCATAATATAAGT
The DNA here is from genome assembly GCF_046630445.1 of Rutidosis leptorrhynchoides. Classification (NCBI taxonomy): domain Eukaryota; kingdom Viridiplantae; phylum Streptophyta; class Magnoliopsida; order Asterales; family Asteraceae; genus Rutidosis; species Rutidosis leptorrhynchoides. The sequence goes on from NC_092340.1 coordinate 320,889,655, forward strand.
ATTATTAATTAATAATGAATTTTAAATCATATCATAAGTATTATTAATTAATAATTAATTATTAATCATATCATAAGTTTCTAATTATAATTATTAAATCATAAGTGTTTAATAATTAGATTTATAATTAAATAATAACCAAGTCTTATAATAATTAAATAATTAATTAATCCTTATTATAAGTCTTATTATAATAATCTCATAATATAAGTTTAATACTTATCATAAGTATTTTTCATTAATAATAAAAGTATTATTAATCGTAAGTTTAATTAAAATGTTAATTAAATCATAAGTAATAATTAAATGATATAATAAATATATATCATAAGTCTTAAATAATAATAATTATTTTTTTATCATAAGTAATTAAATGATAATGAAATTCATTATTTATATCATAAGTTTAATAATTAAACATGAATTTTAAATCAAAAGTTCATCGGGTCGTATCTTGAGCCCCGGGTGTCGGTTTTCGGCGAGCCTTACATATATCTCCGCCTAATAAAACCACCCGAAACTTTGGCACACTCAAGAACACACCAAGAACAGTCCACAAGTCATGGTGATCAGCCATGACACCACTTGGAACTTCAATTCAATCAAAATCGTGTTTTAGCCGAAACGGGTGATTCGTGGCTCGGATTTAGATGACCCGAACATGAAAGTTTGTCCCACCATTAATCCTAACACACTAACACACCCTAAAGTCACCAAATATGGTCACAAAGTCGGACCAAACCTGGTTCATATCAATATCACATTTCAATCTTAACAAAATACCATTTTGATAATATCTAGGGCTCTGGGAATCTAAACGACATGAATCCGGAGTCTAAAATTAATGTCTTGATGAGAGGAACTCATCTAGATACTTTAATTTCACTTTTATATCAGTTAAATAACCAGAAATGAACGAATATGCTGCTGTCCCAATTCAATCAAACCGAAAACATATATATTTGAGCATTTCTATGCATACAATCATCAATACAATAACATATTATCATCACACTATCAATATAACATGTAAAAATAGAAAAATAATTGAAAAATTGAAAATCTAGGGTTAGGGTTTATACCCTAATCAACAATCAAGTAATATGAACGCGTAGAGATCGTTGTGTAGAATCCGATTATGTTGAAAGCCTCTTGAAATGATTAACAATTTTGTGAGATGATGATGATGTTCTTGGTGGTAGGTGACGACAAGGAGAGCAAGGGGAGGAGGAAACAAAAATTAAAATGTGAAAAAGGGGAAGAATGAAGTAGTGATTAGGTTTTGATCCCTAAAACTACAAGTTTGGGAAAAATGGCACAATACCCCCTCCCCCTTGATATTTTCGGCTGAAATATGAAGGGTGGGCCCCACTTGTGGGCAAACTTGATAAATGAAAGAAGTCTTGTGGTCCGAATGCCCGAATGAAGCCCGAAACGCGAAAACACCACTACGCGATTGATTTTTCGAAGAGATAACAAATACGCGACGAATAAAATATATAAACACTATATATAATCATATGACATTAAAATATCATATTTAAAATAATTAGGACTTAAAAATCCCAAAAGCTCGACCGTTGGTTTGAAAACCGAAAAGATTCGCCGGATAGAAATCCGCGACACGTAGAAACGTACAATTAAAGATATGAATACAAATATTCATATAACACATAATAATTAATATATTATTACAAAGATAATAATATAGGTCATAGAAATGACGTGGCACGAATAACAGTTAAAGGTCGTTAAATAATTAACGGTAAAAGATAACGGAAAAAGTAGGGTCGTTACAGGTATACTAACAAATGTATCCCTATCTCTGATCACATCTAAGTACCAAAGGTCGATATAATTAATTTTATCTGTATTAGTAAATGACCTTTGGTTTATTGTGTTCGCTATAAACTTATGAATTATTCTAAAGCGAACATCAGTGATCTTTAGGTATGATTCTTGGCCTGGCTTATATGTATTTCTATTAGTGAAAGATTGCCAGACTCTCGAAGAATCATAATTTCCTGTATATCTAGCCCCTGTAAAAATATACTCCCTAAAACCTGGAGTCAACATCTTCTCAACGGTGTAAATCCCTAATGCGTCAGTCACATTGCTTAGGGACATACTTCTATCTACCCCACCCAGTCGAAATTGTAGAAAATTAGGGTCATTGATAGTTTCTGGGTGTAAACTTATTCTAACGGTAGAATAGAACTCTAAACACCATTCTCTATATGCAGGGCTATTTAAATTAAACAACCTCTCAAAATCATTAAAAACCAAAGTCATTCCAAATTCGTTTGTAAAACTTTGGTTTAAAATTCCCCTTATTTGTTCATCTAAGTTCACTGGGTGTCCTAAAGAAGCCCAATCTACAACGTATACTGGAGAGATGTTTCTATTGACCAGAGAAAGTAAGTCCTTAACCTTTTGTAATCGGTTAGGTAAATCATAACGAAATCTCAAGTTCGGGTGTAGATTCTGAAGTTGTTGTTCCATTTTCGGTGTTACTTGTTCTTCCCCTTGCTGTTGGTAAACAGCTCTCATTCTAAATAATCCCTGCATAACATTTTAAAACAAGAGAATCGTCCCAATTGGGTATGTTAATGTTAGCAAAGAATTCATCATTGACATACAAGCTTGTTTCAACACCGCAGGAATCAATATTTCAACAACAGTTTACTTCTAAAAATTAAAACAAACAACAATAAAACAAAAATTCATAATCATAAATCAAGTTTCAAAAACAAAGTTTAATTCACAAGTGAAAACACGCAATGAGCTAAGCATATATAATCCAATTCAATCACATTGCGTATATTCCAGCTCCTAATCATCATTATAATCCATACTTGATTCATGACAAATACAAAAAATTATCAAATTTAGACGAAAATTAAAATTACAAAATCGAACAATCAAACTTATATTCAAAGCTTCTACTACTATCAAAACATCTAAAAACATCTAAAAATATCCAAAATAATCACAATTCAATAGCAATTCCTCAATTTTCCCAATTTACATCGACCCTAACTTTTCAATAATCAATTAAATATCAAATTCTTATGCTAATCGAGTTTAACATCACACTAACAACATAGATATAGCATTAATCAAGCAAAATTCAACAATATCATGCATTAATTCGGATTAAAGCCATAAAAATAATAAATGAAAAAGTTGAAAAACAAGTGGTAAAAACGGGTTTAGGACCCTTACCAATCTCGGCATGTTGAAAGGTAGATGAATTGGAGGAGATTGATAGTGCTAATTTAGTGTTTGGGTGTGATTTTTGGGATTTTTGTGTCTTCCTCTCGTCCACAGTAAAAAATAAAATAAAAATAAAGTGTGAAGAGGAAGCTGCTGGTCGACCTGATATCTATCTGATTTTGACCTTACGCGTTTCGCGTAGGGATACGAGTTTCGCGTGGTTTATGATTGTACGCGTTTCGCGTGGTTTACCACACGGTACGCGTAAGTGTTCTGTCCCCCCTTTTTTTCAACTTTATAATTAATCAAACTTTTAAAATTTCTTTTATAAATTTATATTTGTTGCTACGGAAATTTCGGTTGTTTTACCTAGTCTTTATCCGTTTATAAATTTTAAAATTCAATTTATAAAATTTAATAATTTAAAAGTTAAAGTTTTTAATATTTTACGAAAATAAAAATAAAACAAAAGCATTCTATTTATTTATTTATTTTTTTTATATATATATATATTTTTTTCTTTTCAACTTTATAAGTACTTAAATTTCAAAATATCAATTTTAAATTTATATTTGATGTGACGGAAATTTCGGTTGGTATACCTAGTCTTTATCCGTTTATAAATTTTAATTTCAATTTATAAAATTTAATACTTTAAAAGTTAAAGTTTTTAATATTTTTCAAAAACAACTTAAAAACACTCTATATTTTTCTTTTTAAATTTTTAAATTTTTAAATTAAAAGAAAATTAACATTTTAAAATTAAAAACAAGTACATGAAAAATAAAAATTAAATGAATTAGAATACACTATATATTTTTTTAATTTTAATATATACTTTCAAACCAACTAATTTTCAAACTTAAAACTTTGTTTCCTATCAGCTAGGTAGAGACAATCTCGGTTGTTACACCTATCATTACCCACGACAAAAGTTTACAAGTTATATATTTTTACTGTTATTGATAAAAAAGTATATTTTTAACAGTTTTAAATTTTCTTCTGTTTTTGTGGTTTACTATTTAAAAGATATATTATGAATCCAACAATAAATTTCGTGCAATTTGAAAAACGACAATTCAGTTATTACACTTAGCATTATCGTTTTCAATGAAAACAGGTTAAACTCAAGGTTTATCAATTTTAAATGGTAGACCTTTTTTTAATAAAAACACAACAAACAAATACCAACTAAAACACACCAAAACATAAACACACAAAAATGCACAAAATTAAAAAAATATATGTATGTTTAAAGCAATATCAATCTTTTTATTAGAATTAGATTTTAGACGCCTTAGTATTTTACGACCCCGCTTTCCGCTTTAGAATTTAATAAGACTTTAGTTCCTTATAGGTAATTGTCGATTTCTTTAGAATTGCATTTTTAGTACCTTTAGGATTTTTAGACTTTAACCGCTACTTTTAGTTTTAAGTTTTTAGACGCTACATTTTAAATGTAGAATTTTAGTTACTAAGTTTTAGATTATTTTTCGACGTTTAATTTTCGAATTCTTGTTTTTCGACGCGTTTTTTATTTTTCATTTCTACGCTCTAGTTTTTAGGACGTAGAATTTTCTTTAAATTTCTTTAAATTTCGTCGAAAAATTATTGTAAGCGATTGAATTAATAGACATTTAAAATTTTTTGCTTCGTAGTAATAGTTGGATTTGTTAGTAGCTGAGTTGTGGATTTTTCGATTTAAAGGATCCTGGCTCCCTGCTGCATCTTTTGGCTATTCGAAACGTGGGCAAAAGCAGAAAAGTATATTAATATGATAACTTATATATAATTTTTAGTTTTATATCTAATAGGATAATTAGTGAATGCACCACATTGTAGCTAAAATTTGGCCATCGCAATAAAATGAAATTTTTTGAAAACAAGGCTATGGAAACTCTTTTTGAAATCCAAAATCAATTAAATCAATATTCTCAAATGAGTGTTGATGACAATTCGTTGGGTCAATCTTGGATCACGAATGACGAATCAATAACTGATTGTGAAATCTGTGAAAATTATCACTCAACATGGGAATGTTATTATTACGTTCCTATGGAAAATTATGCACCCATGGAACCTGAATGGAATGATTATGAGGAATATAATTCAAATTGGGATTATTCTCAAAAATATATCCAAACTCAACAACCAGAGGACGAGGAAAATTATGTGTTTGGAAATTTATTAGATTATATGAAAATCAAACTCGAAGAATTTGATGCTCAAAATGAACAAATGAGAGAGTTTGCAAATAGGCAAGCTGAAACTTTATCAGACTATACACCTGTTGATTTGAGGAGTATTGTGCAAGAAAATCTCATATCATCGAATTTTGATGAATTCGAGAGCTCCGAAATCACCAATTATCCCGATGATACTTTTTATTCAGTTTTACCAATTTCACAACATATTGACACATTAACCTCTACCGACAAAATCATCGATCCATCAAAGGATGAAGAAGAAGTAAGAGTGACAAATTGGTACTCTTGGGAAAACGATAACGTTAAAAACTTTACTCCCGAGACCAAAGTGGTGGGACTGATAAGGACCGTTAATGAAGAAGAATTTGCTTCGATCCCGAATTTCACCATCCCACAACCTTCCAACCCAATATTCTCAATAGACAAGTCATCTACCGAAGATGAACTACGTGCTGTAATAGATATTGACACCTCAGATTTCACCCAATTTGGTAATGGAGGTGAAAACTTTGATCCCGAGAATGAACGGAAGGAAATGTTAGGAATTGTCCACCCTAAAGAAATATGTACGTCAGTGTATGACGATCCATTTGACCAAGAACCGGAAAAGAGACATATCCATTTACTAAAAGCTACACTTAAAAAGAAGAATTAAGTAGTGACGATCGGGTAGGTCTAAACTTTAAACCCATTGATATATTATACACCACCCAAGATATAAATAACTCGCTCACTATTTTAATTCGTGAAACTTATTCTACCAACTTCACATGTCGTCAGCTAAGTGTGGAGAAGTCTAACCCCACTTAACATTAAATTTGGGGTTCGGGTTAGTGCATAACTCGTTAACAAAAATGCATGATAAGTTAGGGTAAAAGACGTATTTTCAAAGATTAGCAAACAGTTCAGAAAAGCAGCCATTTTTGGAAGAAAAAAAAACATGAGTGATAAAACAACAAAAGGAATGAACGATGAGGCGCGTCATCTATCATTCGACGTGCTTAGTAATTACAAACTGTGTATTTTTAATCACTTTTCTACATTAATCACCCTCATGAATTTATAATTATAGTCGGATTTCATGCAAATGAGGGCATTGCATGATCTCAAGTGTGGGGAAGGATTATAAATTTTCTCGGGTTTGCACATGGTTTATTTGCCAAATTTTGTGAAAATTCGAAAAATTTTCAACTAAATGAATTCAAAATCATGTTTATACATATTTATGAACGATAAAAACTAGGTGTTAATACCGAAATTATCGTTACCTCGGAAAGGACATAAATTGAGAAACATCCCAAAACGCTTGAATTCATTTAAAATGGAATAAAGGAGAATAAAAAGGCAAAGAAATAAATAAATAAAAGGCAAGTGTATGGAGAATGTACCAAGTTATTCAATTAAAAACTATCTATCACATGTTTCTGTAAAGTTATAGCAGGTGCTTCTGTTTTGAACTAAATTAACAGTTTTACCCGTTTATTGTAATACATTTGAAAGAAAAGATGGATGATGTGTGCGAGGTGGGGTACGAAATATTAAATATTTTAATATGAAATACGTTACAAATTACACAAGTTTTAATTATTTATTTACAGATGGGATATACCTAAACCTTGACACAACACTATAGGCAGTGTACCTAATCGTATAGTAGTATAGTTTTTAGTAAGTCCGGTTCATTCCACAGGGAGACGACTTATTTTACACTATATTTTTAAACAATTATATTTGTACAAAATATATTATATATAGTAATAATATATAAAAGGGGGTTTACCGTTTAATGACCGGTTTGTCGATTTTATATTTTAAGTCACAATTAAAACTTAATGCAAAATATAAATGACGATAATTAAAGTAGCGAAAATTAAAATGCGATAAGAAATAAAATAAAGGAATTATGCTTAATTAAACTTCCGTAATCATGATGTTTGACGTTTTAATTTATTACCCTAGGTTAATTGTCCTTTGTCCTGAATTATTCGATAAGTCCATCTGGTTTTGTCCATAATAATCCATCGGTCATAATTATAAAGTGCGAAGGTCTTTGCCAAATTAACCTTATACCCGAAGTCAAATATTCCAACTAATTGGGGATTCGAACTGTAACAAGGTCTTAATACTTTGTTTAATGAATACACCAGGTTATCGACTGTGTGTAATCCAAGGTTTTAATACTTTGTTAACAATTACACCAATTACCCTTGAATGTAATCCACCCCTGTTTTAATGAGTCTAGTGACTATTAATTCATCCCCGTGTCCGGTCAAATGAACAATAATTCGTATTTATAAATATCCGGCTCATCGTATCTGATCGAGCATATGTGGTTATATATAACTACGTCAAATTGTAAATCTCTATATTAATCAAATATAAAGTCCATTAATAACCCATAGTCCCATTTCCACAAGTGTCGTTCTTTTGTCCAAACCCCAATTATGGTCCAAAGCTCAATAACCCCGTCTTTAATATTTAGTCCAACATCATGATTACTTCGGCTTAAATAAGCATAATAATAACTTAAGTACGAGACATTAATTTAAAAAGGAGAACATAGCTTACATTGATTATTTATCGCGTAGTGTTACACGGACAGAACTTCGACTTCAAAACCCGTAATTAACCGTTACATTAACTAAACTAATCTAATATAAAACTAAACTATATTATATATATTATAAATATATATAACTATATATATAAAAGAGAGAGATCGATTGAAATTGGTGTTTTCTCTCGGCTGAATTCGATGGCTTTTATAGGCCATTTCTGAAACAGACATCTCCGCGAGTGCGGAGTTTTTACCCTTTACAGATCCGCGAGTGCGGAGCTTCAGATTCCAGCTCACCAAATTTTAGATCCTAGCTTTGTCGACATATTTATTATATATATATAATATATAAATAATTTATATAATTATTTATATATTATATTTTATTCTTGTGCATAGTTGACTTGTAATTTTAGGTCCGTTGCGTCGCGCATTTACGCCCGGTTTATGTCCCGGTTCCGAATTTTTGAACGTCCTTTCGTACGCGTAGATATCTTGTACTTTGCGTTTCGCGGCTTGTACTCTTGTAATTTTTAGACGTTTCTCATCAATAATTTGAACCACTTGAATTGTATCTTGTACATTTGAGCTTTTTGGACGTTTGCGTCTTCAAATCGTCATTTTCGCCTTTTGTCTTCGCACTTATTTATTTAAACGAATATTACATAAAAATAGAACAACTGCAACTAAAAGCTTTACATATTGGAAGGATATTGCTACTAAATATATGTTCATTTGGAGCACTATCAAATATCCCCACACTTGAACGTTGCTTGTCCTCAAGCAATACAGAACTTGAAATTAAATCACACTTCACTCGAATCACACTTTTTATTCTCACACTTTATACATCAGTGATTTTGATACGGCGGTATAAACAATGATAGTAACGATGTGGTTTACAGTCCCACGTGACTATGAAAATTTAGATCCTTTAAGGAAATTGGATCCTTATGAAAACATTTGATCTTTTGAAAATTCATTCTAGCTTTTACCCTAGATAAGTTTTCTGATTTGACCCTTCACCGGTGTTTGCAAATTATTTTTGTGGGTTTTGTGGGTTTCAGATTTGAAAATTTTAGCTCAAAACTTATGGTTTTGTGTCACCCACTTGCTAACCTTGTATTGGGAAAGCAACACGTCCAGTATACTTGCTCCGTATATTACCTTTCGGTAAACTACCATCCAGTTTTAAAGGAAAGCGTTGAACAAGCAACTGTTAAGGCAATGTCCTGTGACATGCTTTTAATTATGGTCTATATCGTGTCGGATGCAATTACTATCCTTTGTAGGAGCAATAGTAAAGATCACCCTATAGTTTTTTTGGTCTAGCACAAGGTCCTGTCTTCGACCATGCTATGCAACCACCGTTCTTACGGTTGACACCCGATTTGGTTCAGGTGACCTAATGAATTTCGGTGAATTCTTAGGATTTTACGTTCAATGGTAATGAACGCAATGAAAATAGATTTTCAGAAAACAAATCGGTTTTAATTTGATCAAAATATTTTCTCGTTTAAGCTCGAGTTTAGTTATCATTGAATTCCATGAGTTTATAATTCTCAATCTTTAAAGTCAATCTCAAGGATTGAGTAATATCAGGCTTAAAAGCTGATTTTTAATCTTTAAGGAGATTATCCTTTCTGGGGATCTGATTCATTAGTCTTATCAAGCTAATTTTCACGGAGCCCTCCCCATTTTACGAGACCGATCCTCTCATGGTTAGGATAAGTCTGACCACTTGGCGACCCTGTTTGATGCTGAGGTCCGTGGATTTCCTGCTGATTTTAGTGATGACTTTTCTAGATTTTTCGTCAACCTACAGCTGGTATGGACGAAAACTTCTTGACCTAAATCAAGAAGCGCGTGTAATTGTTAACAAAGTATTAAAACCTTGGATTACACACAGTCGATAACCTGATATAGAACATGTGTTTAGTTGATTTTAAAAGTCAAGTTAGAAGGATTAACTTTTTTTTGCGAACAAGTTTAGAATTAACTAAACTATGTTCTAGTGATTACAAGTTTAAACCTTCGAATAAGATAGCTTTATATGTATGAATCGAATGATGTTATGAACATCATTACTACCTCAAGTTTTTTGGATAAAACTACTGAAAATAAAAAAAATGGATCTAGCTTCAAATGATCCTTGGATGGCTTGAAAGTTCTTGAAGCAGAATCATGACACGAAAACAGTTCAAGTAAGATTTTCACTCGAAATAAGATTGTTATAGTTGTAGAAATTGAATCAAAGTTTGAATATGAATATTACCTTGAATTAAAAAGATAACCTACTGTAAATAACAAAGGTTCCTTGATCTTAAATGATTACTTGGAATGGATTAGAAAGCTTGGAAGTAGACTTGCAAACTTGGAAGTATTCTTGATTTTTATGAAACTATACTTATGAAACTAAACACACGGTTAATTCTAAATTTGTTCGCAAACAAAAGTCTGTTTTGAACTAAATTAACTGTTTTACCCGTTTATTGTAATACATTCGAAAGAAAAGATGGATCTACACGATGAATCAATTCCATCATTAAAAGGAAGTAAAGTCTTCCGAAAAAGACACGCGCTTCTTGATTTAGGTCAAGAAATTGTCGTCCAGATCAGCTGTAGGTTGATGAAAAATCTAGAAAAGTCATCTCTAAAATCATCAGGAAATCCACGGACCTCAGCATCAAACAGGGTCGCCAAGTGGTCAGACTTATCCTAACCATGAGAGGATCTGTCTCGTAAAATGGGGAGGACGCCGTGCAAATTAGCTTGATAAGACTAATGAATCAGACACCCAGAAAGGATAATCTCCTTAAAGATTAAAAAACAGCATTTAAGCCTGATATTACTCAATCCTTGAGATTGACCTTAAAGATTGAGAATTACAAACTCATGGAATTCGATGATATCTAAACTCGAGCTTGAACGAGAAAATATTTGATCAAAATTAAAACCAATTTATTTTCTGAAAACCTATTTTTAATGCGTTCATTACCATTGAACGTAAAATCCTGAGAATTCATCAGAACTCATTAGGTCATCTGAACCAAATCGGGTGTCAACCGTAAGAACGGTGGTTGCATAGCATTGTCGAAGACAGGACCTTGTTCCAGACCGAAAAATTATAGGGTGATCTTTACTATTTCTCCTACAAAGGATAGTAATTGCATCCGACACGTTGTGGACCATAATCAAACGCATGTCATTAGACATTGCCTTAACAGTTGCTTGTTCAACGCTTTCCTTTACAACCGGACGGTAGTTTACCGAAAGGTAATATACGGAGCAAGTATACTGGACGTATGCGTTCCTAATACAAGGTTAGCAAGTGGGTGACACAAAACCGCAAGTTTTGAGCTAAAATTTTAAAATCTGAAACCCAAAAAACCCACAAAAACATTTTGCAAACACCGGTGAAGGGTTATTCCGGAAAACTTATCTAGGGTAAAAGCTAGAATGAATTTTCAAAAGATCAAATGTTTTCATAAAGATCCAATTTCCTTAAAGAATCTAAATTTTCATAGTCACGTGGGACTGTAAACCACATCGTTACTATCATTGTTTATACCGCCGTATCAAAATCACTGATGTATAAAGTGTGAGAATAAAAAGTGATTAAGTATGATTTAATTTCAAGTTCTGTATTGCTTGAGGACAAGCAACGTTCAAGTGTGGGGATATTTGACAGTGCTCCAAATGAACATATATTTAGGCACAATATCCTTCGAATATGTAAAGTTTTTAATTGTAATTGTTCTATTTTCAAGTAATATTCGTTTAAATAAATAAGTGCGAAGACTGAAGATGCAAATAAAGATTTAAAGATGCAAATGACCAAAAAGCTCAAATGTACAAGTTAAACTCCAAGTGGTTCAATTTATTGATTATTAACGTCTAAATATTGACAAGAGTTCAAGCCACAGAACGCAAAGTACAAGATATCTAAGCATACGAAAAGGCGTTCGAAAATTCGAAACCGAGACGTAAATCGAGCATCAACGCGAGAGTCAACGGACCTAAAATTACAAGTCAACTATGCACAAGAATATAATATAATATATAAATAATTATATATATATATATATATATATATATATATATATATATATATATATATATATATATATATATATATTATATATATTAAAAAATTAACAGCAGCCCACGTTTAAATTGTTGAATGAGCTGGAATTCGAACATCCGCAATCGAGGAGCACCAAGGCATAAAAGTACCACGATTGCGGAGCATACAGTTTCAAAATCTGCATATAAAAGGCCACGAAGTCTACCGAGTTTTACACACCATCCATCAATCTCTCTATCGATATATATATATATATATATATATATATATATATATATATATATATATATATATATATATATATATATATATATATATATATATATATATATATATATATATATATATATATATATATATATATATATATATATATATATATATATTATTAGTTTAGTTTTATATTAGATTAGTTTAGGTAATATAACGGTTATTTACGGGTTATAAAGTCGAAGTTCTGTCCGTGTAACGCTACGCGATAAATAACCACTGTAAGCTATGTTCTTCCTTTTTAAATTAATGTATCGTATTTAAGTTATTATTATGCTTATTTGAGCCGAAGTAATCGTGATGTTAGACTAAATATTAAGACGGGGTTATTGAACTTTGGACCATAATTAAGGTTTGGACAAAAGACCGACACTTGTGGAAATGGGACTATGGGTTATTAATGGACTTTATATTTGATTAATATAGAGATTTACATTTTGACATTTTTATTAATATCCACATACGCTTGACTGGGTACGGTGGGCGGGATATTTATAAATACTAATAATTGGTCATTTGACCGGAGACGGGGATGGATTAATAGTCAATGGACTCATTAAAACAGGGGTGGATTACATTCAAGGGTAATATGTGTAATTGTTAACAAAGTATTAAAACCTTGGATTACACGCAGTCGATAACCTGGTGTAATTATTAATAAAGATTAAAACCTTGTTACAGTTCGAATCCCTAATTAGTTGGAATATTTGACTTCGGGAATAAGGTTATTTTTACGAGCATTTTATATTATGACCGATGGACTATTATGGGCAAAAACCAGATAGGTTTCAAATAAACCAGGACAAAGGACAATTAACCCAGAGTAATAAATTAAAAATCAAAACGTCAAACATCATGATTACGGAAGTTTAAATAAGCATAATTATTTTATTTCATTTCATTTCTTAACGCAATTTTATTTAACGTCATTTAAATATCGTTATTTATTTTACGCACTTTAATTTTCGTCATTTATATTTACGCTTGACTTAAAATCGACAAACCGGTCATTAAACGGTAAATCCCCCTTTTATATATTATTATATATAATTATATATATTTTGTACAAATATAGTTATATAAAAATATAGTGTAAAATAAGCCAGCTCCCTGTGGAACGAACCGGACTTACTAAAAACTATACTGCTCTACGATTAGGTACATTGTCTATAGTGTTGTAGCAGAGTTAGGTATATTCCATTTGTAAATAAATTAAATAAAACTTGTATTATATTTCGTCGTATTTCGTAGTAAAAATAATAGTATATTTCGTACGCCTCCGCTGCATCACAAATCTCTAATAGAGCATTACATGACTAAGGCATTATCGACCTAAATTGATTATGGTGAGGCACCCCAAAAAAGGACCAGCATTCATCTTTAATGCTTCACCATTTTTCGTTGAGAGTGCCAATGTCTGTGCTCAGAATCAGAACTTGCTTTAGATCTGCATTTCCAAGCAGCGAAACGTGATTCGGTTGTAATCAAAAGAGCTAGCCATTTGTCAAAAATAAGCCTTCTGCACCTCCACTACTTCTACTCCACCACCACATCATCCTTACTATAACTCGAAAAATCCAGAAAATGAGATTCCTTCCGAAAACCCGATGTTATAAACCTCTCAAGTATCATGACAAAGGTCTTGAAAAAGTTTACCGGTAAAAAGTTTCTCGAGATGAAGTCTCAAAAAAAAATAAAAAAATTTCAAAGTTCTGAAAAGGAGCAGAACTCAATAAGAGAAATGCCGAAGAGAACTTGACCGAATATGATTATCAAATGAAGAAAAGTTCAAAAGTGCTTCTCAAAATACATCAGCACTCCTATCTATCCGAATAAAAGTATGCATAAAGACTACATTACCCTTTTATCTCACCCCTCAAAAGCAACTTCACTACCACTCCAAAATTCCTTCTCCATCATTGACAAATGACCTACAAGCTGAGATTACTACCGTTCTCACATTAGCAGCAAGGATTTGAGTCTTTATCAAGCCTATGACGATGGGTGCAGCATGACTGGCTATGAGTGTGTTCATTTCTTATATCTATAGGGAACCCTAAACACTTGAGTGATTTGAATGACCCGTGAAAGCTAGCATATGTCATGTAACCTCCTCGCATGCTTGCAGAGATAATTTCAATCATAACATAGATGACTCACCTTATCTTTTTGCTCTTATAATAAAAGCAAACTACTTAGGCTATTAGAAAAGAAATGCTAAAAAGATTCTTAAGGAAATGAGAGTTTGCTTGACGACAAGCAAAGTCTAAGTGTGGGATATTTGATATCGGCTAAAAAGTCACGTTTTTACCCCGTTATTAAGGCCCAAAAAACAAGAAAGATTCGAACTTTGTTGGCAAAATACCCACTTCATCGGTTAGAAGTGAAGAACAAGTAATTACGAAGACAGTGCAAAAAGAATCAAGAGAATCAGAGCTAAAACGAAGATTCTAGAGCAAAAACGGTGAAAGACAAGAAATTAAGTTACGATCCAGGGAAAATCAGGCTGACCAGGCCAGCAAACGGCCTACCATACGGCTTGCCAAACGGCCTGCCAAACGGTCAGATCAAACGAGCTCGATAAACGGCTTGCCTTAGCAAACGGCCTCCAAAAACGGCCTGCCAGCCATTTGCAGGCAAAAATCTTGTTTATTTAAAGGGTCTTTGTCATTCATTCCAACACACACTTCAATTCACTTCTTTCTCTATCTTGTACAATATTAGTCATACTCTTAAGGCCTTCGACTCCGTGCGGGAAACCTAGTACCCGGAGAAGAATGCCGAAGATTGTATTAGGAGCGGTCTGGAGTCTTGAAGTTGTCACTTTTGTATTCGGAACTCGTTTAATCTACTGGTACTTCTATCCCTTATCTTTATGTCTTCTATCATTATGTTATGTGATATTGTTGTCATGATTAGCGAGTAGTTATCTTGAGTGTATGCTATGATGTAAGCAGTTATAATGCCGAAATAATATGATGGTCTGTGTATGCTGTTGAAATGCTTTCCGATTATGCTTTAAACTCAATTGCTTTTCCAACTAATAGAACGTAGTTATTGGCTCTATTATTGGGAAGTCGCGAACCCCGATTCAGAGTACACTATCTGTGTCACCCCTTGGTAAGAGAAGTCTATCGGATACAACGTAAAATCGACTGAGGCACACCAGTTGTAATAAGTCTATCAAGCTTTGGATTTCGACTGAGGACTCTTTCGTAGTGAAACATCTGACTAGACCCTTAGTACATTTTCGGTCCCAGACCATGCTAGTGTAGTCACTAAGCATATAAACTTCGTACGTGCACGCTGAAGCACAACGGTTGTTGTAAGCTGTACCTCTGCTAAGTAAGGCCATGGAACCCCGTCAGTGTTGATTAATACACTACACCATAACGCGGTCTCAAGCATTGGACCCCGCTTGAGGGATTCTTAGTTAATTAAGGAACTGTTTGTTTAAACACATAAAGGATTGGACCGTTAGGATAACCGAACGTGTTCATGGAAGTCAGCTTGACTTGGCCATGGAGTTCTTCATGGTTGAACTCTTTTTAAGGGCCTAACTATCTTTTAAACCCAATCATTAACGAAAGCATTGAAACACATCACGTCTCTCGGATATGGTAAACCATGTATTCTATTATACTTAAATAAGTTTAGACCATTGTGGAATGTTAATACATCACCCAACCGAGTCGTTCAATTGGATGAGCCGTCTGAACGTGTATGCCTATAGTCAGACTGCACGGGCGTCGGGGGTAAGGGACGTTGCTGTCTATTCAGAATCTTCAAACCTAACGCAGTACCCAGTGACATGTCTTATGACAGGGGCGTTTCGGACCAGTGTAATGAATACAAGGCCTCTGCCTATTCATGAGCCAGCATTCCATAATCTCTGCAGAATAACTGATGAAGTCATAGTATGCACTCACTTTAACCTTATCTGAATTACGAATTTTATCGCATTTACTTTATCTATCTTATAAATTAGAAAATCCCAAAATTAAGTAACCACTACTCCTTTCTAACTATCTTAGGCTTAAATATAGGTTCGATTCTACTGATATCTCAAAAATACGATTCTAAGTCATACTTCCCTTACTCATACTAAGGAGTAGTACGATTTAGGCCCCGCTAAATATAAATTTAAAACATTACCTCCCCCTTGGGTGGCTGATCCTGGCGCGTTGCGGCCCAACGACACCGCACGAATAAAACCGTCCGTTTCGACCATATCATATATGTACATATATATATATATATATATATATATATATATATATATATATATATATATATATATATATATATATATATATATATATATATATATATATATATATATATATATATTGTAGAGGGATCAAATGAGAACTTTTTTGGTGTGAGAACCCTGAGAACTCAAAAATACACTGAAATTTGAGTAAAAAAGGGAAATTCGAGAAAAAATGAGACACGGGCGAACAAAAAAAGGGGTATTCGACCAAAAAATGGGAAGGACGAACAAAAAAAAAACACGGCCGAACAAAAAATGAGAAATTCGAACAAAAAACGTGATATTCGAACAAAAAAAAGGCTGCCGAACAAAACGTGTTCTACATTTTGGATAGTCGAACAAAAAGAAATGTAGAACATATCGGTAGTCGAACAAAAAACCTTGTAGTCAAACAAAAATGTGTTCTACATTTTTGTATTCGAACAAAAAAAAAATTTGTTCGTCCGTGTAAATTTTTTTGCTCGACTACAGTGATTTTGTTCGTCCGTGTCCCTTTTTTGTTCGAATTTAAGTGTATTTTTGAGTTTTCAAGTTCTCACACTAAAAAGTTCTCACTGGATCCCTCTCTCTCTCTCTCTCTCTCTATATATATATATATATATATATATATATATATATATATATATATATATATATATATATATATAGGGGCAGGATCAATGGAGAAGTAACTAATCGGGGGGAAGCGGGGGGAAGCAAAGAAAAATAATTTTTTTCGTTTTTTTTAGAATTTTTTTTCAGGCATCAAGACCACACGAAAATATGAACATTTAGAAAAGACACTTCGTGATGAATGTTATTATTCAGGCGGGAAAACGATCGACAAATATAACATTCAAGATAATATTGGTCGTGAAGAATGTTAACGTATTTTTTTTCTTCATGTTTTGTGAAGTAAAATTTAGTCCGATTTAGATTTTAGGGTTTAGGGTTTGGGGTTTTGGGTTTAGTCCCTAAACCCAAAACCCCAAACCCTAAACCCTAAACTCTAAATCGTTCTTGTTAAAAACTCAATCTAAACCCTAAATCTAAACCCTAAATTTCTAAACCCTAATATCTAAACCCTATAAACCCTAATATCTAAATCCTAATATCTAAAACCTAAACATACGCTCGAAAAACACGATAATTGTTATATATTACTTCTTCGAGCGCTTTCCCGTCAAAATAAAAATATTTATCATAAAGTGTCTTTATTAAATGTTCATATTTTCATCTAATCTATAATGTTCGTGAACAAAGTTTTTTCAAAAAATGAAAAAAAAAAGTTTTGTTTCCCCCCGCTTCCCCCCGATTGGTTACTTCACTCTTGATCCTACCACTATATATATATATATATATATATATATATATATATATATATATATATATATATATATATATATATGTATATGTATATGTATATATATATATATATATATATATATATATATAATAAAAGGGAGTTTATGCTGATGTCATGATGTGCTTATAAGGATTGTAAGATATGTTTTAAGGGTTGTAAAATGATAATTTGATGATATCATAAATTTAATCTATAATACTATACATAAAATTATATTATAATTGTTTCTTTTCAGATCACATGTAAGATATATCCATCATTACAGTGCCTAAAAAATCACTCTTCATTGATTTCCTCAAAAATTACACTGCCCCAATAATTAGGCTGTCACAAAAAAATAAGTAGTAGCTTATTTTTCCTTCCATTAGCTTATCTTAAAATTGCATCACTATCTCAAAATCCAGCAGCTCCATTCATTCCCCATTTCTAAAATTTATTCTGTTTCTCTTCTTCTTCATCTTGACTCCGTATTATTTTGATTTCGTGTTTTCCAGTTATAATCTGGGTGTTATGATAATTTAGGGTAAGTATATGATCTTTTATCAACATTAGGGTCTCTTTTTTTCCTGTCTGAATGATTTACTTTTTTATTACCTTGAATTAATGTTTAGCAGGAACCAAAAAGTTGTGGATACTTGACTTTATTATCTACTTTAAGGTTAGTTTTGTTGTTTTCACATTGTTTCGATTTGGTGCTTTTTTTTATTTTTTTTTATTTTTGGTATCTCAATCTCTCATTCCTTTTCTCTTTTATAAACTAAAAACTAAGTTTTTGCATAATTTTATGTTTATTTAAAGGTTGACGATTTTGGATACGTAGTATGTGTGTGATGAATAACTTATAATGTGTAAGTTCATGCATCTTTTAATGGTTTTTATTTCATTGCAAGCTTTGTTGAAACAGTGAGCTAGAGATTTACATGTGTAAGATTATTTTTATGACCACCATGTGTTTGATCATATGCTTAAATGAAATGAAAGATGAAAATATTACCTGTTTCATGAAGATAGTGAAATTAGACACTTCATTGAACTTTTAAATTGTATCATTTACTTTGCATATGTTACTTATGAACCAGTTAATTTTGATATTTTATTGCAGCTGATTTAGATATCAAGTGCATCTGTTGGTGATTATACCACTCTCATGGCTGATACATTTGACCTATTTCCTTTTAAAGTGCTACATGTTTTGAAGTACTACATATTATGTTTATATGGCTTTGTATGACAATATGTACTCAATGTTGGATGTTATATTTGTTCTTTTGTTTATGAAGCCATATTGTTAGTAAAACTACTTTATGTATCAACAAATGTGTATATATTTCACGAGTCATATGATTGTAAAAATATAATGTTTATATATTTCATGGGTGATGTGCATTCAGTCAGCTACTATAAGATTGTTAGTTGATAAAATAATACCTACCTGTGCTACCATTCTTTGATTTTTCTGTACAGGTGACAAAATGGGTGGGTTGGATCAAACTAGGTAAAATTGCAATGTGTACTTTGTTTGGTTTATGTGGTTTTTAGATTGTATTGTTTGGCTCATGTGGTTTTTAGATTTATGTATATAGAATGATTTTTTATTTGTTTTTGGATTTTTAGATTGCATCTCAATGATTTCTGACTTCTGTAATGGCTTAGTCTTAATATTAGGACTTACCCATTACCTAATTCATGTAGTAGTGATATTTCATAGTTCACTTTGATCTATTGAGATGGTTTGATTGTTGGTCATTTTTAGGAGATGAAACTGTTTTTACAGTTAACCTTTTATTTTAGGCTTATGAATTAGAACTTTGTATTTTGACTTATGAATTTAGATTATTTCGTTATAACTTTGTTGCAGATTAATGTGCATCTGGTGATAGTTTAGACTTTGTATTGCAACAAAGCTTTTTTATAAAATCATATGAACGTAGGTAGATAGAACACTTTCTTCTTAATAATTTGGGAGCTGATTTGCATTGTAGTGTTGCTAAATAAGTAGACTAACACGTCCAGTTTTTAAGTTTACTGGACAGGTAGACAAACACATCCAGTTTTTAAGTTTTGATCCGTTACCTAAATATTCTATTGCAAGTGTTTTTTCACTTAAAAAGTTAAAACAATCGAGGACTATTATTAATACATTAGTATGTGTTAGTTGTGCTACAATATTAATATTATTGTTAATATGTCTCTACCAAGCCATCAAGGTAGTAATTTTTCACAATAGTTTTTAACTAAACCCGTGAATTCACGGGTCACTAAACTAGTACATATATATATATATATATATATATATATATATATATATATATATATATATATATATATATATATATATATATATATCTTATCTTTCTTACTACTATACATAAAGAGGGATTTTTCGAGCTTGCACTCCAGCTCTTGACACGTGTCAATATCTCATAAGCTAAACTAGCATTCGGATCGGCTCACACATCTGGATTCTTTTTTAACGTTACAAACACCCATTCTCTGTTTCATACCAAAGTATCTTCAAAAATATCTTCAACACCTGCCTTCTTGTATGCTTACTATGAATGGACACGTGCCTTAAGCAACGGATAAATCATCTTTTACGAATCGACAAGTTCCTTAAACCAATTGATGAATCATCTTCATCCATATCCCCTACAACGGTTTCTCCCAAAAAAAAAAACATAGAAAAATTTCAACTTTCCATCCTCACTGGTTCTCTAATTCTAAATTCTTTATATATATGTTTATTCATCATCTTTGTACTTTTCTTCTATTTTTTTGTACAACACTTTTTCTCTTCTTATGATGGTACTAGATGCTACGATTTGGTTTGCACTCCATTGTAAAATAGGTAAATTAAATTTCTTAGGGTCATGATTTTGTATTGCTATGTTTTATGGTGTATTAAGTGATAAGTGATTTAATTTTGTGCTCCGTTCATTGTCATTTTTAAATATCTATAATTAATTTGTGTTAATGTGGTCTTCCTGTTATTAACATATTTCGTGAGTCTGTGTGGTTTGTTATCTTAAACCCTAATTTAGATGCTGCGTTTTTCATTTTAAAATCAATATCGGTGTTTGATTCCTAGGCTTGGTTGTGATTTATGATTTGTGATATATAAGCCAATGATCTTAAAGTGATCAGTATTTTATATATTTATTGATTTGATGTATGAACTTTTTAGTGTCAAGTTTCTCTTTATTTTCTTTAACCTTTAAACTTCATATACTTTCTTTGTTATTTTTATTGCAGATTGCAGGGGATGATGACTGAAGGTTATGCACTTCAAGTAAGCTGGACAATAATTTGACTCAGGTGAGCGATTACAAAGATTGGGAAAGATCTTCAATTAAGAAATCTTCTTGTTAGTTGTTATTGATTTTTTCGTCCATTTTTTTATCGTCGGTTTTATGTCTGTTTGTAACATCCACAATTTTAGCCCATGATCATATCCCTTGCATGGTAGACGTAGAGAAGTTTTTGATTTATTGATTATATATATCAATGTAATCAAAGAGAAGAATAGTCCTTTTATTTTACTATCTTCATACGGAGTGTATGTAAATTAAAAAAGAATGCTCCACTAACTATTTCCTATATGATATAGAAGAATATTCAAATGAAATCTATATTTAAGTTGAGATTGAGGGGACAAATCTCAGCCTTTAGATTGAGATTGATCAACGGATCAGATTAAAAGTCCCAATATATGGCGGAGGGGTATTTTCGTCCACACAGGCAAAATATGTTATACACCCACCGCTTGGAATTTCATTCCATCGTATCTGTATTTCACACACAAACACACACTTCTTTCTAGGGTTTCAACATCGACCGCTAATTTCCTTCGATCAACACCGATCAAAGCTGCCATTATCAACAATCATCAACAGCTATACACATTAATCGATTATCTTCCATCAAACATGGCTAAATCGGAGCATTCTCTAATCAAAAAATCGTCGTCGGCTGAAAAGCATGTTCCGGCTAATAAAAAAGCTCCGGCCAAAACTACTGGTAATTTTAACAAGTTTTGTTGATGTTCGTTTATAATCAATCAAGTTTGTTTGTATTCCTTTGATGATTTCAAATTTCAGGGTTTCGTCATATAGCATTCGTGTGTGTGCTTCTTTAAGCACATGATTTTTGTTGTGATTGTTTAATATGTGCTTTTTATCTTCTTTATGAGTTGCACATTTGTTGTTCTTAAATCAGATTGTATGTATAAGTTTTGTTATTACCTTTTAGGTTTTATCAATCACATGTGATTATTACAAGAAATCACTTTCGAATACACATTTAGCTGTTATATTTGCTTCTTTAATCACATGTTATTCGTTGTGATCGTTTAATATGTGCTTTTTATCTTTTGTATGAGTTGCACACCTTTTAGGTTTTATTCAATCACATGTGATTATATAATAAATCACTTTTGAAATCTGTTAACAAATGTTATTTGCTTCTTTAATCACATGTTATTTGTTGTGATTGTTTAATATGTGCCTTTTATCTGTGTATGAGTTGCATATCTGTTGTTGCTAAATCAGAGTGTAAGTATAAATTTTGTGAGTATCTTCTAGGTTTTTTCAATCACATGTGATTATACAAGAAATCACTATGGAATTCACATTTAGCTGTTAACAAATGATATCACCTTTGATTTGTTTTGTTCAATGTTACTGATTTACTTTTGTAAATCACATTTTTCAGGTAAAAGAAAACACCAGTCTGTTACCAATGCCGTTGATAATCCCAAACAGAAACACAAAGTTAAGAATGTTCCTTCTGATGATGAAGTTGAGTCTAAGCTACCTGCTCTTAGGCTAAGGACAACACCGACGCAGTTTGCAAAGGTGATGTGTTCGTTGACCCCCGAACAAAAAGTTTGTGTCACGAGACTTGGGTTTCGTTCTTTAATTGGGTTTAATATAGACCAATTGCCGGGTAATCTTGTTTACTATGTTGTTGACAATTTCGATGGTGATGAGATGATAATAAAGACTCAAAAAGGAAACATTAAGGTTGATTCCCAAGCTGTCCACGATGTGTTTGGACTCGAAGATGTTGGTACTGATATAGACACCTTGGAACTCAAGCTTGGTAGTCTTTTTGTTCAAAATTGGTTGAATCAGTTTCCACCACCCCCGTTTGTCACCCGTTCATCTTCACTGTGTTCTAAGATCCTGACCTCAACGGAAGTTGATAGTATCTTTCAGATGAACTTTATCATGTTGTTTGCAAGCACGATGGTGTCATGTGAAAGAAATGGGAAAGTGAGTTCGTATGTGTTGATGAGGTTGTCTGACGATGTTGATATTTCAAGTATCAACTGGTCCATGTTTCTTCTTTCTTCATTGAAATATAGCAAAAATGGATGGAACAGAAATGATCCCAACTGTTTCTACACCGGTGCTGCTACTTTTCTCACCGTGAGTTATCTTTTCATTATCTATATATCATATATGATTTTCAACAATCTTTTTTACGAATTGGTTTGATTACTATGATTTTTTTTTCGTGTTTGTTTCTTAGCTGCTCTATCTCGACCGTACAAAGTTTGATTCTTTTTCTGTTGTTCGTGGGCGTCCAGTTTTCAAGAACTGGAAAGGAGCCATTGCGGTTCGTGCAAAGAAAGAGGCTGAGCTCGGATCATTTGGGCTGTTGGAACTTGCAGATGAATATGACGAAGAAGCAGAAAATGGGGAGGGTTTTCTCAAACTTGAAGATGAGGATAAGGCTGATCTGCGTGCGATTGAGGTAGGTTTTTTTTTTTTTTTTTTTTTTTAATTATAATTCAAACACCTGTTTTTACTAATTAAATCATGCTGTGTTAGTATGATTTTTTGTATTCAATCACCTGTGATTGAATTTTTGTATACAATCACATGTGATTTTATGATAAAATCACATGTGATTGATTTTTTGTATACAATCACCTGTTTTCACTAATTAAATAATACTTGGTCTGATTATACATTCAGTAAATAATATTATATTATGCGATAACTTTGATCTTTTTTTATAACTATTCTAAGCTTTTTGCACATTATATGCAGGGTTATTGTGAAGTTATCGAGGAGAAGTTTAAATTGGTCAATGAGTTGAAGCATTTTTTATCACGGACAATACGTGAAAGTTTGTCCAAGTACCCAGATGAGAAGATATTGATATCTTATGAAAAGAAGTTGAACGAAGTCTTTAAAATGGATGTGTGTGATGTGAAGACTGACGATGAGATGGAGGATGAGTCAGAGGGAAAAGACGATGATGATGTCAACAATGATGAGTCAGAGGGAAAAGACGATGATGATGAGAAGAAGGCCGAGTCAGAGGGAACTGACGATGATGATGACGATGATGATGACCACGATGATGATGAGAAGAATGCTGATTCGGAGAAAAAAGATGATGAATGTGTTGATGTAAACAAGGTTGAGTCTGAGAAAAAGATTGATGATGGGCAATCCAAGGCTGATGATGATGTGAATGATGAGCAAGAAGTTAATCTTGATTCCGATGATCCAATTGTTCCAGTTGTGACAGAAGTTGTAGGTCCAAAGGTTGCTGAGAAAGATGTTGACAAAGATCAAAATGAAGAAGAGTACACATCTTTGACACAATGGTTTAACAACAACGTTAATGAGGTCGTTGATATTTGTGAAATTATATCTTTACTTAATGCACCAACAAGCCTTACATGGTTACCTGTTCATAATACTCCAACAATGATGAATTTAACACCGCCTACTTTTCATCTCTTATCTCAGGAGGATAAATATGAGAACAAGGAGTATGATGAAGCTGTGAAATTGTTAGACAAGGGCAAGTTGGCAAGCAGCCCTGAAGTTGGAAAAACGTTACCGAAACAAACGGCTGTCCAGTCAAAGAAATTTTGTAAAAAAGCTATAAAGAAAGATCGGACAATCGTTCTTAGATCTGCTTATATCAACAAGCTGACTGTTGTGTCTGACATTCTGACAAACTCTGAGCTTATTTTGGCTATGGAATTATTTTCGATGAAGCTTAGCCCTTCGTGAGTTTTCTAAAATTTTTCCTTTTAATACATACAAATCCTTCTGCTTTATAAGCCAATCACATGTGATTATATTATGAAATCACATGTGATTTTATTATGAAATCACATGTGATTATATTCTGAAATCACATGTATTAAACTAAACCCCCCCCCCCCTCTTTTTTTTTGTTTGTTAGTGAGACTATTTTTGAATCAAGAAAAGGCAGCATGATACACCGTCTTAGTTTGGAATCACTTTGCCCCGATGTTTATGTTGAGGCTAGTGTAATTGATTTATGGAGCTTTATACTGAACGAAGAGCAAAAGTACAGAGGACAATCTAGCCCGTCTAGGTTTTTTTTCCCTTCTTCAATCATTGTAAGTTTTATCGTTTAAAAATTTTTATGTACTATATTAGCTTGCTGTTTCTGTCTGTGTGTTATGGTTCTTAATACTTAGTCACATGTGATTGTTATATATAATCACATGTGATTGTTATATATATAATCACATGTGATTATTATAGATATAATTACATATTATTGTTATATATGATCACATGTGTTATTTTATTTACAGTATTCTTACTTGTATGACAACAAGAACATGAAAAAGGAAGATAAGCTGATGATAATCAAAGAAAGTGCTAATGCTTGGTTTCGATTTTTTCCAAAGCTTGCGTCACTCCGAAAAGTTGATCTTGTATGTTATTTCTAGCTTACATTTGTAGGTCTATTTGCCTTTATATCATAATCAATTATTTGTGTTCTAATAATTTCTTTCTTTTTTGATTTTTTACAACAGGTATTTTTCCCAATCTGCAGACATGGGCATTTCTTTGTCTTGGTGATTGACATGAAAGTTCCCAAGCTCTACATACTTGACAACTCTTCGGTAGTTAAAAACTATGCTGCAAGATACGCCAAAGTTTTCAATCTTTTGGTTAGTGTTTATTATAATATCATTACTTGTACGTTTTCCACTTCAATATCAGTTTTTTTTGCTTCCCCTGTTTACACTTAATGTTTTTAAACATCTGCTCAATCATTAATTTAATAACTATTCATTTTTTATGATTTTGTTTTTTCCAGCTATATGCTTTTGCTGAACATATGAAATTTCATAAGCATCCTTTTGCAAATCAAATTGAAAAATTGGAACGAATTAGGATTTCGCTGCCATGGAAAACAATAGATAATGTTGTGGATTGTGGCGTGTTTGCTATGTTCCACATGGACATGTTTAAAGCAAGATCAGAGAATGAGTGGTCTGATGTATTGGTGCCTGAGTCGGCTGAACAAAAGAATCAGCTACGGAAGCTGAGGATTCGCTATGCATCGAAGATTTTGTCGCATGATCTAAACATACATGCTGAGCAGATGTTAAGAAATGCAAGAAATTTTGCCGCATTCCATGAAAAGAAAGATTATAGGAAGGTTATCATTTCTGCAAAACAATCAAGAGGTGTCCGAGTTGAAAAAGCTAAAAATCAAGAGGTGCATGACCAGCAATCTAATGAAGAGTGAAGATTTTTGAAGATGTATTTTATTGTTCTGCTTTGATAGTTCAGTGTATGGTTAGATGTAGATGGTTGGAAAGATGTGTTTTGGTTAATGACATGTTAGTGGTTAGATGTTGATGGCTCTTTTGGTCAAGATGTTTTTTGGTTAATGACATGCTACTTGATATTTTAATGCATGGTTTAGATGTTCATATATTTATCGTCTCTAATGCTTGGATGGTTATGATTCTTGGTGGTTGATGGTTGATTAAAAATACTATACAGCTACAAGTTATTCCTCATGCAATCACATGTGATTTTTGCATTTGCAATCATAATACATAACAATCACATGTGATATTACATATATAATCACTTGTCTTATTCAATCAAATCTGATGGTAATATAAAATCACATGTGATTGAACTACTTAATCACATGTGATTTTAGTATATAATCACAACCGTTAACATACTTTATGTGATATAAAATCACATGTGATTGAACTACTTAATCACATGTGATTTTAGTATATAATCACAACCGTTAACATACATTATGTGATATAAAATCACATGTGATTGAACTGCTTAATCTCATGTCATTGTCTTATTCAATCAAATCTGATTGTAATATAAAATCACATGTGATTGAACTACTTAATCACATATGATTTTAGTACATAATCACAACCGTTAACTACATTCTTTTACAAATTGATTTTGCAAAGACCTCTCACCACCATTAGGACCCATCACATGGTTATTGGGTTTAGGGACTAATTGATTTTACAAATGATTCTTAATGTCATTGGCTTTATTCAATCACATGTGATTATAATATAAAATCACATGTGATTGAACTACTTAATCACATGTGATTACAGTATATAATCACAACTGTTGATATACATTCTGTAAAATCAAAACCATAAATAAAAAATGTTCCAAACACATTAACAATTTTTAACAGTTGTTCTTGAAATAAAGTAACAAAATATAAAAAAATGAAAGTCAAACATTTAATAGGAAAACCAAAATTAACAATTGTACGAATATAAAAAATAAAAAATAAAAAATAAAATCAACGTTTGTCTTTGTCACAACCCCTGCAATTGTGTTCATGTGATCCACAATTACTGCAAGTAATCTTTCTTTTTTTGCTTTCCAAAATTCCTTTCTCTTTTCCACTCATGAGACGCTTATCTTTTCCACAACCTTTGTATCTCCCAACCGGTGGGTTTTGTATGTCTAATGAATTAGGTTTTGAAACACCAACCATTTCTTGTATGACATCATCTTTTTTCTTAAACTGTTTTGGCACTTGAGCCTCAGCTTCTTTCTTCACCATTTTAACTTTTTCAAGAAGCACTTGTAGCATCGTTTCATCCTGCCCAATTAGTTCAACACAATCATCAATAACTGATGTGATTTCATTAATAGAATTTTGAACAGCAATGTTTTCGTTGCCATATCTGTTTCTCCTTGATCTTAACTCTGGTGGTATTATATCCCTTCTCCAACGCCTCATTATGTATTTTTCAGGGATTTCATCTATATTATCGTTCTTCAATACCCAAAAACAATGTCTACAAAGAAGACCAAATCTTAGATAGTGTCTACATGTACATATTATTGATCCATCTTGGCGGTTATGAAGTACCTTCATAATAAAAAAAGTATGAAACTGATGTATAAGCCAATCACAAGTGATAAGTACCTATTTAAATATGACAACTGACGTATAAGTCAATCACAAGTGATAAGTACCTATTTAAACTATTTTAACAAGTGAGATTCAAACTATTGCACAAATGTTATTCCATACATGAAAAAATATGTAAATTAGTTTACCTTGTATTTGAAGAACTCTTTTTCTTCATTCGAGCCTTCCCTTTTATCCTCCATACTTGAGCCTTCATCTTTTTTCCCTTCATTCGAACCTTCATTTTTCTTCCCTTCATTCGAGCATTCCTTTCTCTTTTCCAATTTCTCTTTAACAACAAATATTTCCGTGTATTCCTCTTTGTCCATTTTATCCAACGAACATTTATACAAAGCTGCAACAATCTCTTGTTGAATAATCAGAAAAATTGTATTCGTGTATACCTTCGATGCATGTTTTTCAATTCTTAGCAACGTTAATAATTTTGGGTTTTTCTTGATTGTCTGTACATCCAAAGATTCTTGTTTTGACCTCTGTTTTAACATGGCAGATTCAAAGCCGTCCATAAAAGTCAACAGATTTGATGCAGATCTTGTAAAGTGTGAAAAAAAGCATTTTCACTCTCTGATCTTGAAGTAGTTCGCATCAAACCAAACATTTCAGTCTCGATGAAATATGCTGGTATCCAACTTGATCTAACATCAAACATATATTTGAACCAACTGTCATTCTTCAATGAAAAATCGTCCATCAACTTTTCCCATTTTTCTTCAAAAACAGTTGGTTCTATGTACATATTCCACACAATTTTATCAAATCTCTTCTTGAAGTCTTTTTCTTGTTTGTCTTCAATATTAGGATTTGCTTCTTGAATCTGTAATCACATTTGATTGGTTAATAATTCATATTAAGAAAATTATGTATATGTATCATTAACCATTTCAATCGCATGTGATTAGTTACATGTAGTCTTCAATAACAAAACTCATACCTTTGATGGCACCTTCCTCATAATGTGCCACATGCATAGTCTATGCTTTGCCGTCTTAAAGACCTCTTTTATGGCTATCGCCATTGATTTATCCTGATCTGTCACAATCATGTTTGGCTCTTTCCCGAATGTCTTCATGAAGCAATTAAGTAGCCATTTGTAACTCTCGGCTGTTTCATCCTTGATCATTGCCGCAGCAACAGTGACACACCTACGGTGGTTATCTATTCCAGTAAATGGTACAAACTTGAGGTTGTACCTGTTAATAAAAAGACAATGTTAGAAACTCAGATAAGCCAAACAACCTGTCAATCACATGTGATTAGAAGCTGTAAAAACCAGGTATCATACCTGTTAGTTCTATATGTTGCATCAAATGAGATAACATCACTAAACTCCTTGTAGTTGCACTTTGCAACTTCATCCGCCCAGAAAATGGAATGTAATTGACTTTTTTCAAGCTTGTACTCAAATGAAAAACCAGGAACATATTTTTTCCTTTCTTCCATTTTGTTAACGAGCATTTGAGAATCAGTTGCATTGATAAACACATTCAAATCTCGTTTCCAGTTTCTGAAGTCAATTACAGTTCCATGAACATTTTTTTCATACCCTTTCATATTGCTGTAAACTTCGTATGCCTTTGTTGGACCAATATTTGATACCGTCGAATGGTATACAAACAACTTCTCTGCATACCTCATTTGTCTTTCCTTTTTACTTAAATGTCTGTATTCTATCGGTAGCAACTCATGATTATGTTGTTCTTCAAAGTCAGCAAGAACGAAAGTATCTGTTCCATACACCCGGTCGAATCTAACTTTAGCCCTACATCCTGTGCATTCCATGTTGCTTTTCCGAATTGGCTTTTTAGTTTCTTGTAATGTGTCAAAGTAGACTTCCTTTGGTGTGCCAGCCTTGTTGCATAAGTAATACTTTTGTTTCACTAATCCAGATTTTGCAGTTTTTTGTCCAGCCTTTCTTATGTCAAAACATGCATGATATGCATATAACCTATACATCTCTTCACATTGATCAAGTGTTCCATAATTATGACCAATGACCGGTAAGAAAAGTTTGTCAACAATTGGTGCATAATACAATGATCCACCCGGTGTTTGGTTTTTACGTGTTGCAGTTGCTTTTGGTGAATTATAATCTGTGGAAAACAAATTACAATGTTAATTGAATGTTTAACTAAAATAAGAGACAATATACATATCACATAATATATTATCATATAACGCAATCAAATGTGATTCAATAAGTAAAAATTTACAACAATTCTATTTTCAACTTCATCTTCATTGTATTCATCAGTAATCACTTTAAATCCCAGTAATGTATTATCATAAAACAATCACATGTGATTTTTACAAGAAATTACATGTGATTTTACACCAGATATTACTTAAAGTCACAAAAACACTAATTCATTAAAAGCTAATCACATGTGATTGAATGAGTAAAAATTTACAACAATTCGATTTTTATCTCCATCTTCATTGTATTCATCAGGAACCACTTTTAAATCCCAGTAATGTATTATCATAAAACAATCACATGTGATTTTACAATATATTACATGTGATTTTACACAAGACATTACTTAAAGTCACAAAAACACTAATTCATTAAAAGCTAATCACATGTGATTGAAGACGAAACGATATACATACCATCATCATTCTGGATTTCGTTGATGTCTTCATCACTGATATCGTATTCCCTCTCTGGTTCCATTGCTTAAATTGAAGGTGTATATGAATTGATTGATCAATGAATTCGTATGTTAAGCAATTCGGAGTGAACGAGTGATTATCAATCTAAGTTAACGACGTTAGGTAATCGTATAATCAAGCAATCCGACTGAATTAATCAGAGTTAATGACGGAATCGAACTGTTTGTTCGCCGGATAATCGTCAATCGCCATCACCAGGATCGTTTAGGGTTTTTGAAGGTTTTCGTTCGAGAGTGATTTGTTTCGTAGTAGGATTTCTATTTTTTGTAAAATGACCATAATACCCTCGCTGTATTAATTGGTGCTTTAATCTGGATCATTGATTAAAAGTGATCCAAAGGCTGAGAACCGCCCCTTGGATTTCAACCTTTTTAATGGTTTCTTTGGAATACAACTCATATGATATATAGTCGTTAGTGGAAGAGTTTAGGGAATTAGCCTCTAGGCATTTACTATACAACTAGTGAAATGACCCGTGAAATTACGAGTTTGTTTAAACGAAACAGTTTAATGATATATTTTAAGTATTAAGTGAACGTAAATGCTAAATTTATTTAGTTTAATGACTCGTGGAACCACAGAGTCCGACTAAGAAACTCGTCAGCTGAACATTTCATCAAACACCTAAAATGCATATTAAACAATCCACATCCAATCATGAGAGATAATATTGGTTGTCATTTTATTTTAAAAGTGTAAATTAAAATATAAATTTAGGATTGATTTTCTCTGGCCTAGCTTTTATACCTTCTCATACTCAATTCAAATTAATTAATTAAAATAATTCAAAATTATTTAATTTAATAATTATTAATAAAATTTAATAATAATTAATTAATTAATAAGATTTAATTTTAATTTAAAATTATTTAGATTAATGACATCACCCACCATGCTTAGATTTTTTTCTTTTTCTTTTTGATTTTTTCTTAACAAAGAAAATAGCCTATGTAAATTAAAATATAAATTTAGGATTGGTTTCCTCTGGCCTAGCTTTTATACCTTCTCATACTCAATTCAAATTAATTAATTAAAATAATTCAAAATTATTTAATTTAATAATTATTAATAAAATTTAATAATAATTAATTAATTAATAAGATTTAATTTTAATTTAAAATTATTTAGATCAATGACATCACCCACCATGCTTAGATTTTTTTTCTTTTTCTTTTTAATTTTTTTTTAACAAAGGAAATAACCTAATAATGACATCATCATATAGCATTTTAATATTAACTATAGATAGATAGATAGATTGTAAATCTAGAGAGAGTTAATAACAAAAACACAAAAGTTCCCTATATTATTTATCGATTGTATTTTTCTCTCTTATAATAATTCTTCAAACGGTTGGTCGTCGTGTTGTTAATCATAATCTCGTTACGGATCGTGGGTCTTCAAAATGGTATGCAAAGAATACTTCATTGTGTCATTAAATTGGTACCTTACTTTATATACTTATAGCCTATAGGACATTGTATACATATTAAACATGTGCTATGTAATCATTGGACACCATTACTTTCCCAACATTTTCTTGGTGGCTTCTATGCAGGTCTTGTGTTATTGTTGGATGTCGTTGCACATACTATCGGTGTGACGTTGGCTACATCAATGGCTGCAAGGTTAAATGCAGCAGCTATACATAACTTACATGTATACCCAACCCACACCAATGTATAAAGTTTTTATCAAGTACATGTCTGTATATATTATAACAAAATCAATATTAGCAAAACATTCAATAAAAAATTCTCCATGTTTTTATTTAGACCTTTAGACAAAAAAAATTCAATACTTTTTTCACCGTTAGATTAACTAAATTAAATTATTTGCAAATATTATACATAGATTCAATTAGAAAATACAAAAAGACAAAAAAATGGCACTATTCATTTGATTTTTTTTTTGTTGGCAATTTTGTCATTTTCCCCCCGATTTTTACATTATGTTAAATTTCACCTCATTTTGACTAACTTTTTTACTTTGACCAACCCTCCAATTTATAAGATGTATATTAAACAAACTATAAATTTATCAAAGTGAATATGTATATCAGTTGGTAAGGAGGTTTGTTGAAATCCAAAGGGACGCAAGTTCGAACCTTGACGTTGCGTTTTTTTTCTTTTAGGCTAGCGATTTTGAGCCCAGCAAAGCGGGCCGACCCGAATACTTGTTTCACTCATCTAGAGAATTCGATCTCCACTACAATCTCCTAAATTTAACAAAACCGTATCTTAAAAATTTATTAAAATCTATATGTATTATGTATATAGAAGCCCAGCCCAGCTAAGCCCATAAACCGGATCAATCAAGTCACGTGGTTATGTACTTGCCGCATCTCTCAACCCTATCTTTATCTCTCTCTCTTTCATAGATGTTTCAGAAGCTAGGATCTCCTCTACCAGACTTCTTATCTCCGACTCCGATCCAGCTTTTTTTTTTTTCTTTCTTTCTTTTGTATCTACTATTTTCCTTGTATTTACTATTTTCAGAAGCTAGGATCTTCTCTACCAGACTTCTCATCTCCGACTTCTCATCCAGGGTTGTATTATTATTATTTTTTATTTTTTGTATCTACTATTTTTCGTATCCAGGTTTTAGATTATATACATAGTTTCCTTGTTTCGATATTCTTCGATTTGTTTTTGTTTGAATAATAACACAACTACCACTCCCTGTAGTATTTCATCATGGAAGCTGTTTTGGGTCATTATATGTTTTTTCTGTGGTTCGAAAATAGATCTAGGATGATATATGCTTTTCTGTATGTTGATAATTAATACCCCGTACTATTTATCTACTCTGATTTTTTTAGTTCTTTTGAAACCAGTGGATCTAGCTGTATATTTTGTTGTTGCATATATATATATATATATATATATATATATATATATATATATATATATATAGAGAGAGAGAGAGAGAGAGAGAACTAGATCTAGGATGATATAAGTTTGTATATACATATTTGTATATGTGTGTGTGTGTTAGAGAAAATCGGAGTCGGAGACAGTGGCAGAAGCATGAATTTCTTTTACTGGGGCGAAATGTTTTTTTAAAAGCGTAGAAATTTTTTGGTCAAAATATGGAGGTTTTTGGGCAAAGTACGAAGGTTTTTGAGAAAAATACGTAAATTTTGGGCAAAATGTGGAGGCTTTAGGGGCAAAATATGGAGAGTTTTGGCAACAAAAAAAAAATCCACTGGGGGCTGAAAATTACAAATTCACTGGGGGTGGGCGCCCCACCCTGCCCCACATATTTCCGCCCCTGGTCGGAGATGATCGGAGATGAGAACTCTGGTAGAGAGGGAGAGTATTAAGTTAGCAAACAGCATATCCAATATACTAAAAAATACTCATGATATTTTGAATGTTAATTATAAAAGATGATTATTTTTTTAGAAAGTTGGGTTGGGAATCACTGACGGGATAGAAACTACCTACTCGATCCATCAATTTATATGGTCCATTCTGCTTCAGGGTCGAATTCCTGCGTACGGGACGTAAAAATCTCCCTCACGGATTTTTTTACGGACCCAGATATCGAACCCCTTATCTCTTACCGTGCCCAGTACTCAAGGTATTAGGATTGAACCATTGGGCCACGAAGAATTGAACCATTTTAACCAAGGGTGCAATATCAGTATCGATAATCAAAATTTAGAAGATTTTAATATTCATATTCTTTTGGAGGAACAACTACAAGACAATTGAGAAAGTTGGTATTCTATCAATTAGTCTGCTTTGTTGCCTGATGAAGAATCAAAGCTGTGTTCGCCTCAATGCACTTTCTTTTTGCACCCTCTTTAAGTTGTTTGCATTTGATGATATTAGTTGCTAAAATTTGTGATTTAACATCCTCTTTATTTGTTTTTGCTTCTTAGGATATGGGCCTGATCAGATCATCTATTCCATGCTTCTTAGGGTTGGCTAGCATATTCCAAAAAGTTGAGTATTTTTTTCCACTCGTAATAAATGTATCATTGTCTTGTTATTTGTTGCTGATTTTTCTCTTTTTTGTTTTTTCTTTCTAAATATTTTTTTATCTTTCTACAGGCATTTGAATACAATGCTTGGTTGACAATGAGTATGTGAACAAGCACCGACATCCATGCCGATTGTTACGCGATGCTAACTTATTCGAGATTGACGCTGATCAGAAGAATGATCATTGGCCTCGAACTGGTAAAGGAATTTTTCATTTATAATTGTCCTTGTAACTTTACGCATTAGGCCAAAATCTTAACGGAACACATTTTTGCATTAGACCAAAAAATAGGCTGGCTAGTTGTATGTAACATATTGTTGTATATATGTTGTCATCATATCTATCATCGTTTTCACATTTTGAAATCTTAGTCGTAGTTGTCTTTTAAGAAAGTTAATGGACTGAATTATTTGCATAAAATAGTTTAACATGTTAAAAAAAAGTGAAATGCCCTTTAAAGAAGTTAATGGAATGGCTTATATGTGGTCTTTTTACATTAGACACTTTAGACACTTTAGACTAAAATCTTAATGGGTCACCCACTAATTATTAATATTTTTTTCACAAAATAACCAAAATACATGAAAAAGTTATAAGATGTTTCATTTGTTTTAAAAGTTAAGATTCTGTTTTATGTTTCAGGCTGATGTTGACGGAAACACGTCAGTTGACTACATTGAGTTCATTATGGCAACAATGTATATGCATAGACACAAATTGGATAGGGAGGAAAACTTGCACAAAGCATTTCAACATGTAGATACTGATGATAGTGGTAGTGCTTTGGTTGTTGTAATACTGATGAAAAACTAAAACTGTGTTGGCCTTAAGGTACCTTTTTCCTGCACCATCTTAAATTGTTTGCATTTGTTTTGATGATGTTAATTGCTCAAATTTTGTGGTTTAAAGGTCCCTTTTTAGGCAGATAAGTTAATTGTTTGGTCTTTATGTATATAATATGATATGATAAGTTGGATTTAGTGTTGTAAATCTCGGAATATATCGGGGATATCTCGGTTTTAATTGCTTACCGAGATCTTGAACTCTAATCAGTTAAACCACTCTACGTTTGAAGAGCTCGATCCTTTTTATCAACCTTTTTATAACCTAATCATGTTTTGAATTGATAAATAACTCTATGCTACTAAATAGTAAAATGAGTCGGTGAGCAAACAATGTTACTTTTATACTTACCGAGCCTGAAAAAGTACTTAGAATTTGATGTTCTTTTTGATTTGTCATGTGTGAAAAACAAAGAAAGATTCCTGATATGTATGTTTTCTTGCAGTCTTTAAGTTAAAAATAAGCAGCCTCTTAAATCCATAGAGCTTGAACTCATACCCAACTACCCAAGTTCAATTGTTTCTCAACTAATAAACCGTGTTAGGGTAACAAAGCATTTTTTTGTTCTGTTACAAGAAATTGTGGCAACCACAAAGAATTATACAAGAGGTATGTACTATTTCAGCTTTACAGGTCCACAATTTGTTATTTTTAACTCCAAATAAATATCCTTATATTATTATTTCTTACACATTTTTTTTTTACATTTTTACAGACACTTCAATGCTTAGGTTGCAATGGGTATGTAAACAAAGTACCCCCCAGGCCGATCAGAAGAATGATTAATGGCCGCGAACTGGTAAATGAAAATTCTTTTCTATTTTTATCTTTTTACATTTTCATTTATAATTTTTGTTGTAAAGATAGCTGGCTGTTTGTGTGTGCGCGCGTAACATTTGTTGTATATATGCTCAGTCATCATCATCATAGTTTTCACATTTGTATGATGAAAAATAAAGTATAATCAGCTCTCTCTGTTCTATGCTTATCTTTTAGGTTATTAGACGTTTGGCTATTAGTTAGATTTCATGTGTTTGAGAGCCTTTAGTAGAACTAAGCTCACTTTTAAGTAAAAAGTACCTTGATATTAACCCCTGTGTTTTAGTATTAGTTATTATCTTCCTACTTCTCGGGCCGTGCATTTGTATGGCAAAAAGAAATCCTAGTATATATACACTTAATAGTGATTGAATTTTTTTGATTTATATGTTAAACTTTGTAGAGAATTTAATTTAATGATGATATGTATCATGTTCTTGCTTTAAAAAAGCGTTAGGGGTCTAAAGACTGAGGCGCTAAGGTGAGTGCCTCACGTAGACAGTTAGACACTTGTTATGCATCAAACGCTTTTAATCAAGGTTGAAAACTCGGAACTTGGGGATTTCTCAGCGGGACAAATTTTAGAAGTTCTCGGAGAACTCGGGAGAACTTGGTTGTTGACTTTCGTTGACTTTTAATAAAAATTTATATTTTTGAATATATATATATATATATATATATATATATATATATATATATATATATATATATAAATAATAATGTATGTATGTATGTATGTATGTATGTATAAATATTAGACTTTTAAGATAATTTTTATGATTTGACCGAGAAATTCAATAAAATCGGATATTGACCGATAAATTGGTCGTTGACCAATAAATTGGTCGTTGACCAATAAATTGGTTGTTGACCGATTTTTTTTATTCATAAAACGAGAACTCGCCAAACTTCTGAATCCGAGTTATCGCCAAGTTCTCTGCGATTTTTTCCGAATTTTAGCCATATGATAAATATAGTATATATTAGTAATTGAAACTTTTAGTGTTACACAACAACAACAACAAAACCCAATACCACATAAGTGGTGTATGGGGAGGTGAGATGTAGACAATCGTTCCCCTATCCGAATCCGAGAATAAAGACAAGTCATTTCTCCATCCATAGTGAAAACACACTCAAAAGTAGAGAAAGTCATCCCTCTCTCTATTCGACGGATAGAGAGATTGCTTCCGAGTGGACCTCCGGCCAATAAGTAGGAAAATTTAAAAAAAAAAAATTTAAATTAAAAATAAAATTGAGACGCCATGAAAATGGTAAAATCAAATTTCCATGGGTTTTAAATTCTGCCTGAAATTTAATTTAGTCTCTAAGAGTCAGTCAAGTCGCAAATAAATCGACGCTTGTTCTCGACTCAATAACTAGAGCCGTTACACATCATTATAGATAGGAAATTTAATTTCCATGGGTTTTAGTGTTGCACATCATTATAATGCAACCCATTAAAAGCCCTGTAGCATATACAGTTTAGAAATTAGGTCATGGCCCATATCCTACACCTATTTACATCTATTTATAGATAGGAAACCCTAACACAGTAACACTACTCACCCCTAGCAGCTGGAGCAACGTTTACAGCACACCTGAAGGAGGTTTGGTTCTCCTTGAAATTCCATTATTATTTGACTGAGTTCTGCTGTTTATTTAAGTATGTGTGATTTTAGGGTCTTAATTCATGATTTACATTGATTTTCCGTTTGGATTTGCTAATTTCTTTAGCTTGTGTAATTTAAAATTGTCACTGATCTGCTTGATTGAGCTTTGTTTGATTGAGTTTAGCTGTTTATTTAAGTTTGTGTTACTTTTTGGTCTTAATTTATGATTTACATTGAATTTCTGTTTGGATTTGCTAATTTTTTTAGCTTGTGTAACCTAAAGTGTCACTGATCTGTTTAATTGAGCTTTGGTTGATCAAGTTTTGCTGTTTATTCCATTTGTGATTATTATTATTATCATCAATCATCAATTTGCACTGTGATTTTGTGTCTATTTTTACATTATCCCCAATTCTACTTCACATATAGCCTGAGTTAAGAAGAATTTGAGTGATTTGTAATATCCCTAATTTGTATCTCAGTTTTCACTGAATTTAATTTTGGTGATTATTATTTTATTTCATCATTATCAATCATCAATTTGCACTTTGATTATGTTTACATGAAGCATTTAAGCTGAGTTAAGAAGAATATCAGTGATTGTAATATCCCCTGTTTGCTTCTCATTTTGCACTAATTGTGATTTTTGTGATTATTATTATCAATCATCAATTTGTACTGTGATTTTGTGAATAGCCTAATTTTACGCATGTGAAGCATTTATGTGAGTTAAGAAGAATATCAGTCTTTCAGTCTCAGTAAGAGTTTATTAAGGGCCCTGAACTAATAATGAGGTTCCATGTATACATAATTTAGCTAATGAATAACATATGTTCTCTGTTTATTTTATTTTATTTTGTTACAATTGTTAAGTTAAAATGTTTATGCTCAATTGAGTTTGTGTGCTGTCACAAATACAGATGAATTCCATTGTCAAAAACTCGTTGAATGGGATTGTGAAAACAACCCAGATGTTCCTGAGGTATAAATCAAGTTTTTAATAGGTTTTATTAGATGATGTTTAAGACCTGTCTAAGCTAATGGTTTATACTGTACTTTTATAGTTCATCAGCGAAGAAGACAAAGGAGGAGCTCGATTGTGTCATCAGACCGATGGTGCGTGAGGACGAGATAGTCTTTGAAGACCTGCATCGCAGGGCGCGTTCAAGATTTCTTTGGGTAAACACAATTTTGCTGGGTGTTTGAATTTTTTCTTTTTAAATGCAAATTATGCTAACACTGGTATATTTTTTCGAAAACAAGTTGAAAGATCCCCAGGATTGGTATGTTGCCCATGGACAAAAAATGTCGACGTGGTATGGCTCTTATGTTGATAATGGACCACCAATTGTGTACAAACCAGCTCCAATGCTGTATGGAGCATTACAACTCCAAATGCCTATGGATACCGACTGTTTCTTCCCTGAAAATACTCCTCCAGAGGTAATTTACTGCTGTAATTACATTTTAAGTGACCCTTAATAAAAAATATTATTATATTGTAATGTGGCTCTTATTAACATAAAATTACAGACTTATATTTATGTTTAATTATCATTAATTGCTAAAATTGATGAAACCATTGTGGTGCAGTGGATTGGGAAGAAGGGGACGGATGCTTATATCAGCGGAGTCTTGGTTGCACCAGAGCATCGTAATCAGTTGGTGGGTACAAAGCTTGTGCGTTACGCCCTTGCTGAAGCGAAGAAATCTGGAATGGAGCGCTGTTTTTTAATTCGTCACAAAGATAATTGGGCTGCTGCAAACCTCTGCCACAAGGTGGGGTTCGAGGTGGTTGTGCCGCCTGAATCTGATGATGAGTATTTGTTGGGAATTCACCTCAAGTGATTTGCCGAACACACCAACCACTTGCTTGTTGAACTTGTTTTTGAGACTACTATTTACTCTTTGTTTAAAATAATGTGGGTGGGGACGTGGGGTATGGATTTGACTTCGACTTTATTAGCTCTGTTATTCTCTCTGAGACTATGTTTATGATCTTTTCTTCTACTGTATGATAATATAAACAAAGTTTTGGTCAAATGTTGATTTTTAGGCTTCGAATTGATTGCAAGTCGTTTGAGGGTTCTGTTAATTAGGGTTTATGTGCTTAAATCGCCATTTTAATTAGGGTTTTTAGATTTTGAAATGAATGCAAAGTTTCTACTTGTTAATTGTTATGATCAATATAACATAAATTGTCTATATACTCCGTAAATGAGGTGTTATCCTCATATTTTATGAGCTATACGTGTCTTCAGATTATAGATGGGCAAAAAAACCGGATCCCGATCCGGTGACCCGATCCGGAACCGGATCCAAGCAAAACCGGACACAGCAAAAACCGGATCCGGATCCGAGATCCGATCCGGTTCCACCCGGATCCAGTTTTTCAAGAAAACCGGATTTTTTTCGGATATAAACCGGATTTTATCCGATCCGGTTTGGATCCGGATCCGGATCCGATCCGGTTTTTCAAAAAACTAGTCTTTTTTTTTTTTTTTTGCAGTTTCAGCCTTTTTTTGCAGTTTTTTGAGTTTTTTTTTTTTTTTTTTTTTACCATTTTAACCCCACAAAGTCCATTATAAATACATGGTAATGCCTTGGTTGAAAATGCACCAACAAACATTCTCATATTTATTTCTAAATCACTAAATATTCTCTAATCTCTAGTCTAATTATCCCATAATGGATAATTCACAAGCTTCCGTTTCCGGTTCCGCTTCCGTTGGAACATCTTCACAAGGCTACACTACGGCCGATATTGATTACAAAAAAGAAACAAAGCGAAAAGGGGACGTTTGGTCCAAATTCGAGTTGTGTGTAATGAAGGATGGTGCGGAAAAAGCTCGTTGTACACAATGTATGAAGTTCATGGGTGTTTCGGGTAATACAACGTTAAGAAAACATCTTGACAAAAGTTGTAGTGCAAGGCAAGACCCGAGACAACAAACAATGCGGGCCGATGGTTCGATTTTTGAATACGATGCCGAAGCTCTTCGGCAAGATTTGTCAAGGTTTGTCATTCAACAAGCGCTTCCTTTCAACCACTTCGACAATCCAAGGCTTACGGAGCTAATTCGGAATCGACTACAACCGCGATATAGCAATGTAAGTCGTTCTACCTTAAGACGTGACGCCTTTAAATTATGGAAAAAAGCTAAAACTGAAATAATTGAAGGTTTTCGAACATATAAACATAGGGTTTCTATAACTTGTGATGTTTGGAGCGCACCACATGAAACGGCAAATTCTTATTTAGCCGTTACCGCTCATTGGTTTAATCCCGATTCGTGGCTTTTAATGAAACGTGTTATCGATTTTAAAATATTTGGTTATCCACATAACGGTAATAATATAAAAAAAGCGTTACAAGACACTTTAGAAGAATATAATTTAATCGATAAAGTTTTTAGTAACGATACATGCACTTAGACCGATTTTAAATGGTGCATTTATTCATACACGTTGTGTTGCTCATATTATAAACTTGGGAGTTCAAGATTGTTTAACTTTTTGTTCTTCATTAAAAGAAAAATTTAGAAGATTATTAGTAACGATTTATCGTACGAGCAACGCACGACATCATAACTATAAGGCTTTTATTAAAGATTGTCATGGCACTTGGTTAGGTCCTTATTTTGATAATAATACAAGATGGAATTCTACTTGTTTAATGTTCGAAAATATTTTACGTCAAAAAGAAACGTTAATCGCTTTTAATAGAAAACTACTTAGAAAGGGATTTTCCGAACCAATTAGTGACGACGAATGGGATGACTTGGAATCATTAACAAGTTTTTTACAAGTTTTTAAAGAGGCATCAACAATGTTATCGGGTGTTTATTACCCAACTAGCGTACTATTTGCGGAAAAAATATGCGAATTTGCGAACTCAAATAATGTTATTTTTAGACAAGCGATTTTTCATATAAGAAAAAAACTAAAAAAAAATATTTTGGAGAGATACCGAAGGTATTTTTATGTGCAGCCGCACTTGACCCACGATTAAATTTTAATGGGGTTGAACGATTGATGACAACAATATATACCAACTTTGATTGTGTGCATGGTGTTTTTGATGCCGAACCCAACTACCTTTTGAACCAAGTACACGCTTTTAATGATGTTTTTGAGAATATGTTTGGTATTTATGCAACAAAATATGGTCGACAATCAAACCCAATTGTTGACCAACCCGGATCATCTTCTCGAAGGAGCCGAGACCTCAAAATAAGTCTTTTTAACTTGGTACGTGAAGACGCTTCCAAACGCGCACGAACATCGGCACCCACAAGCGAGTTGGGAAATTATAAGATGGCAAACTTTGCACTAAACATGAGTGAAGAACAATTTAACAACCTTGACATTTTAAAATGGTGGGAAACAAAACAAGACACATATCCAATATTAAGCATTATGGCTCGTGACTTATTTACCGTTCAAGCTTCAACCGTAGCTTCCGAATCGGCCTTTTCTTTGAGTGGTCGAATTATATCGGAAAGAAGGTCAAGACTTACCCCCCAAGCTGTGAAAGTATGTGTATGTTTGAAAGATTATTTGGATGGGGTAGATAGGATACAAGATCAAACTTCATTAGAAGGTCCGTTATATAACGACATTGAAGAATGTATAGAGTTTGAAGAAAATTTAGCGGGATTATCACCTACAACAACCGAAGAGAATTCCGACAATGAACTAAACGAAGTGGATGAAGGTGACTATGAACCGTTTGATATGGACCAAACCGAAATGAATGTATCGGGTTACCAACAAGCTTACCTTTCTCTAGTTGATGACCCCGCTTTTGAAGACTACGATCGAAGGCACCATCCTCAACGCGCTCAACAAGATAACACATTTGGGTCATTTGACGACTAAAGTATAACGGGTGATGGCCATGCCGAAGCTCGATATGCTTTAATCTTAATACATTATTGGGTGATGGCCATGCCGAAGCTCGAAATGTATTAATTATAATTGTATTGTTCGAATAAAAGTGTTTTTATTTTTATTATTGTATCGTTCGAATAAAAGTGTTATTTATATAATTGTATTGTTCGAATATTGTTATTTATATTATCTATTGTGTTAAGCAGTTGAGCATTATAACTTTTCTTTATACCGATTATATTATTGTTGTCAAACGTTAAAAAAATAGAACCGGTAAAAATATAATTCGCAAAATCGAATCCTAGTCCAAGAAAAATCCGAAAAAATCCGATCGAGATCCGAAAAAGAACCGGTTCCGGAAAAAAATCCGAAAAAAATCCGACGCCGAGAACCGGAACCGGATCCGGAACCGGTTCCGAAAAATCCGGACAAAAAAATCCGGTTTTTTTTTGTTCGAATCCGGTTTTTTATCCGGTTTGTGCATCTATACTTCAGATAATATAAGCTAATAATTACATCATGCCACATAATTATGTTGACAAGTCTATGTATCTACATTAACTAATTAGTCTTACATTAACTAATTACTCCATTAATTAATTAATTATTATTATTATTATAAGATAAGTAGTTTAAGATTTGTAAAATTTGCGCGTTTTAGACAAAAAAAATTTCTTTTTAATATGATTCTTAATTCGTTGTTACAAATATATATGAATTAGCATTCAAATTTGTCTGTTCAAATAACTTAAAAAGAAATACTAAATAGTAGAGCATGTAGAAATCATAATGTAGTTTAAATAAACAAATGCAAATAAAGTGCAAGTCCTAATAAACAATAAACAATATGATATGATAATCAAAACGATGAACTTGTTAAGTTGATGGTCGAGTTTCATACATGACAAAATAATACTAATATTTTCATGTCCTTATGAATGAATTGTCAAAAATGCAACTACTGTGGAAAGGTCCCCAAAAGTAAGTGTTCATAACTAAATATAATAACGTTAAATTGTGTTGTAAATGTCAAAATAACTACTGAAGCTTGGCTTGAGTGGTATGTGGTGATATTCAATTTGGGGTACTACCAACCCAGGTTCGATTCCAAGCAAGGAGTTACAA
This sequence comes from Rutidosis leptorrhynchoides, assembly GCF_046630445.1. Lineage (NCBI taxonomy): Eukaryota > Viridiplantae > Streptophyta > Magnoliopsida > Asterales > Asteraceae > Rutidosis > Rutidosis leptorrhynchoides. Next base: position 320,933,811 of record NC_092340.1, read on the forward strand.
CCTTTGATGGTATTGTTAACATCAATGCGATTTGGGAAGGTTTCTGGGGAGTTTTTCCCAACCTTCGATGGTACTGCAAACATCGTCGCGAATTAGGTTTCCTTCTAACGCGTGTGTGGGTGACAAATGAGAGGATTCGACGTCGATATCACCGTTTAAAAAAAATGTCAAAATATTTGACACAAGTATGATAATATTTTTATGATTCAATTCTTCTATTGATAAAGCTTCTCAGGAATACCGTTAACATGCATAAAAGTATTGTACAATTTAATAACTGTCATATTGTATTTTGTATTTTTATATATAATAAACGTGTTATGTAATGTAACTAAAAAGATTACATATTTGACCCGTTAGAAAAAACGTATATTTGCCATTGTGCCTAATCATGCTATTAAAATACCTGTGTTGACCCCAACATGTTTTGCCTGGGGATACAACCCAACTGAGTTTGCTCATTTTTGTACATGTACTTGTGGTTACATTTACCATTGTGACTACTCAATTAGAAGAAACTGTAGCTGAGAAAAAATAGTTACTTATTGAAATTTCAGTACATTACATTCTTCACTTTTCACACAATAAAATTTTAATATCTATTCCTTTGGTAACTTTAGGAGTCAACAAAGCGGTCAAAGACATGGTGGTTACAGCATTTGCTCACAATTTATTATACTCTAATTGTCACGAAATAATTCAATTCATAACCAGACATCAAATAAATATGTAAACTACAACTAACCGCACATTGAGATAACTACACAACACCCAATAGGGAAAACGGAACAGAGTGTTACTCCACCGGTTACCTGCTCCATTAAAGATTTATACTTGAAGATTTAAATCACCTTCATAGGGTTATGGTGAAATCACGCCTTGAAAAAGCATAATTCGGCTCCATCATAGAATACACCATAATCCTCTAATAAAATACGCGCCTTGAAAAGCATAATTCGGCTCCATCATAAATTTCAGTACAAAACCGATGTCTAAGTTGCTGCGTTCTCTTTTTAAGTTTCACAAACATCCTTGAACTTATCAAGGTGGCTAAGAACACCCGTCACTTTAGGGAACACATGAACTTGCATTATGTTATGGAACTCAAATGTTTCCTGCAAAATGAAGTCCTATATATAAGTCTAAAATTACACATTAACTATATGAGCTGAATTTTAATATATACTGTACAAAAGTAAGAAACAGATTACAATCACATACTTGCCATTTCAAAACGACAACTTCCACAATTAACCAATGGTGCAAGATCAGTGAATTTCGCAGTGTCTATATAGGTATGGTGAAATCGCGCCTTGAAAAAGTATAATTTGGCTCCATCATAGAATACACCATCCTCTAATAAAAAATGCGCCTTGAAAAGCATAATTCGGCTCCATCATAAATCTCACTACAAAACCGATGTCTAAGTTGCTGCAATCTCTTTTTAAGTTTCACAATTTTTTGTTAATTGAACAGGGCCTATATAAAAAAATAGAATTGACGGGACGGCTCTACCTTGAACTTATCAAGGTGGCTAAGAACACCCGTCACTTTAGGGAACACATGAACTTGCATTATGTTATGGAACTCAAATGTTTCCAGCAAAATGAAGTCCCATATTAGTCTAAAATTACACATCAACTATACGCTGAATTTTAACATATACTGTACAAAAGTAAGAAACAGATTACAATCACATACTTGCCATTTCAAAACGACAACTTCCACAATTAACCAATGGTGCAAGATCAGTGAATTTCGCAGTGTCTATTGTTGTACCATTAATATCATTTGGACACTCAACAAACTGTAGCTGCCTTTGCTTTACCTAACACAAAACAGAAAGGGGCGTATCACAAAAAGAACACATACACTCCAGAATACGATGCATCAATAATTTTAAATGTAAAAATGTACAAAAAAAGAACCCATACACTCCAGAATACGATGCATCAATAAATAATACTCGAGCATGTGCAAAGTCACAAATCTTCAATTTACAGACAGCATTTGCAAGGATGTTTTTTTTTTTTTGGCTTTATATCTCTATGGAATGCACTTTCCGTGATAGTCAATTATTATAGATCAACTTATAATAGTATCGTAATAAAAACATGTCTGCAAATTAGAATCTCATGAAGTCATAACTTCCACAAAACAAGTAGCAAGTATGGTTCGATAGAACAGAAAATAGCATTATATAAAAAAATGTTCTGCTGTATTTTCTGGATCGCTTATTATACCATCCAAATTTTAAGAAACTATTACACTTTGTTTTATAAACAATCCAAAAATTGGGTTATTTTTGGCCAAAATAAACAAAAACAATGAAATGGGCCAAATATATAACATAAGCGATCGAAAGTGTATTTTATTTTTACAAGTCTATAACTTTTGAGAAATCTTTATTCAAAACATGAAAGATTTAGACAAATTGCAAATTATATAATCACGTATAACACGTTAACTATTTATACCAATTTTTGAACATAAAAGGTAGTAGGTCAACCTAACCCATTTCAACTTGGACAGTTTTAACCAATTATTCAACATAAACCGTTGTAAGTAAAACCCATACCATTTCAACCCATTAATTGGTGGCTTACATGTTTTGTTTAATAAAAGACAGGTTATTTAAGCAATGGGTCAAAAGGACCTAACATAAGGTGCCAAGTTTTTTACGCCGTGTATTCAGACATTTACGTAACATGCTAAGTAAAAAATTACAAAGCCACGCAAAGCCTACAGCTCAACACCAAAACATGAACGTCTCAAGATATCTTCCAATCAGATTTGAGTCTAAGGACCTGAGGCAAAATTTTCCATCTTATGCTCATAAGTTTAAGCCTGACCGTGGAGTAAATAACATCGTACAGTTGATTAGCCGATCTCTTTTGCTTCTTAAAGAACCCGTTGTTGTGTTCTTGCCATATGAAGTAAACGGAAGCCGCAAACAGAAGCTTTAAAACTTTGATTCGGGCAATATTTCTAACTTCAAATGGACTTAGGAGCGCAACAAAATCTCTCCATCCATTAGAAATAATAGGAAAATCCATGCAATGTGTTTAATGACAAAAGTGATTTGAGAAGGAACATGTAAAAAACAAATGGTCATGAGAGTCGGGGACTTGCTCACAAAGAGGACAAACCACCATAGAGTCTGATCTAATTTCTCACTGGTGCAACTTGTCTCGAATCTTCAACTTTTCACCCATGAGGAGTCACAAAACGAAAGCATGCCGTGGACAGTGGCGATTATAGGTTATGACCCTTGGGGTCACGGGACGCCACTAGTTTGAAACTTTTTAGTAAAAAATACCATTTAAATTGTACTGGACACCACTAAATTTAACCGTAGGACCCCCGTATGTTTTTCAAATTTGTAGTTATCTTTTTAAGATATATAGGACACGACTATATTTAACTACTCGGATTCTATGTATTTTCCGAATTTGTAATATTTTGAAGGTAAATAACCACTAAAATAGTATTCAAATATAATTAATAATTTTCAGGATCCCATTGAGTATTGCTTCTAGAATCGCCACTGGCCGTGGAATACATTGCGAATACCAAACCACCGAGAACCACGAAACAACCGCAGCTCCTGGTCTAATCGACTCCCACACAATAGAGGTTGAATAGTTGTGCAATTTTCCATCGTGATCCTGCCATTTAATTATATCATGCGCATGAGTCAGAGTTGGCATAACAATATCATTTAAAGCAGGGAACCGGTTACACCAATCTTCCGGCCAATGCCACTCAATGTTAGACACAATATCACGGACTGAACAGTTAGCCGTATACCCTGCTTGACTAATCATTCGGCGAGAAATAAAGTTAGCAAGCGGACCTTATGACACCACATATCAAACCAAGAAGATGTAATTTCCCCCATTCTGAATTTGACGAAAAAATCGACCTTTTATTTCATTCCGAATGCTTAAAGAGGAAGTAACTTAAATAACTTTACATGGATTAATTTCTTTTAAATAATATACATATTAAATTAATATGTAATATCTAAGTCCCCGTTTGTTTAGAGCTTAATGAACTTAATTGGACTTAATGATATAAAATTGAATAATGAGCTTAAATAACTTTACACTACATGGATTAATATGAATTATTCGGTAAGATTGTTTGGCTGTTTACTTTAGCAGTATTCATTATTAATCTAATCAATATGAAAGGCTGTTTGGCACATCTTCAAAAAGGGTGTCCTCCCCATATAGCTGTCTTTTTCTCAACTTTACCCTTTCTTTATTTTATTTTTCCCTTTCCTTTTTTGATCTTCCGTTTCCTAAAACCAAACTTTTCTCCTCTCTTTCTCAGCCGATCAAAATTACTTCTAGAAAGGTTATGAACACCAACAAGGATTCGTGGATATTGATCGGAATCTCTTGCGGAAGTCCGTAGTGAAGGGTCGGAGGACATCCTGTGACAACCCGGAAATTTCTGACCAAATTTAAACTTAATCTTTAATGTTTTCGACACGATAAGCAAAGTCTGTAATGTTGAGTCACGAAAGTTTTGGAACTATATTCATATAATCAATTATTCTTTGACTGTTCTCGACGATTCACGAACAATATATATATAAAACTTAATGTGCATATATATATATATATATATATATATATATATATATATATATATATATATATATATATATATATATATATATATATATATATATATGATTTCAAGTTATTTAGTAACGATAGTAACATTCGATTATTGATTCGATTGATATTTAGATAAGTTAACTAAAGCGTTTAAGATGAACCAGTAAAATACTAATTTGCTACAGTATTTTCGAATTGCTACAGTACCCGAAAAGCTAAAGTGTTTTCGAAAATCGCTATTTGCTACAGTAAAAAAACTTTGCTACAGTAAAACACTATTTCTGAATAAAAATGTATATGTGTATATACTACGAGACGATGATTTATAGAAACAAATAACCAAAACACTTAATTGATTAAAGTTACACTTCGAGTGACATAGTTTATCAATGATTAAGTTTAATTTTTGATAAAGGTACACGTCGCGTAACGAAAAGTACTAGTTTTCTAAGCATATGAAAATGCATTCGAGAAACCGGAACTGGGACATAAGTCGAGTGACAATGTACGAGTCAACGGACCAAAAATTATAAGTCGACTATGCACGTGAATATAATATAATATATAATTAATTATATAAATTAAATATATTATATATATAATTAAATAATATGTCGACGAACAACGAGACAAACAAATGTGAGCTGGATCAGAGGGCCATGCGATCGCATGGCCTTGATGCCCAAAAACCATGCGATCGCATGGAGGGCTGGAACATGTCAGGTACTATAAAACGCGAATCCTGGTGACCGAATTCATTTCATATTTCATCAATCTATCTCTCTGCTCTCCATATATATATTTATATTAATATTATTAAAATTAATATTAATATTATTATTATTATTATTATTATTATTATTATTATTATTATTATTATTATTATTATTATTATTATTATTATTATTATTATTATTATTATTATTATTATTAATATTAAGATTAATATTATTATCAATCTTATTATTATTATTAGTATTATACATAAAATACTACGACGGAGTCATGAGCGAATAAATTCTAAATGGGTTTTACGAGCGGGGCAGAGCTAAGAAAATTATGGGTTATAGCTATGGAGGTTATGGGTAATGTTCGAGGGTATGCTCGTAAGGTCAACCTAGCGTTTATCATCTCCGTTGCATCTACGTACTTTCCTGCAATATTGAATCTCAATATTGATACGTTGAGATCTACTGCTAATTTTGCATTCCGAGTTTCGGTCACTTTTTGGTGAATGACCTTATGTGCTGCTAAGGTGAGTTTCATTTGCTACCTTTTTAATTGCTTTTGCAATATATATTTTTGGACTGAAAATACATGCACTTTATTTTAAACACAATGGATACAAGTACATACTAAATTCTACACTGAGTTTGAACCGAAAATCCCTTAGCTTTGGTAACTAGTAACTGCCAGTTATAAGAACTGGTGGACGCGAGTAGTAGTATATGGATCCATAGGGCTTGATATTCCCGTCCGAGCTAGAGCACTAGCCTTTTAACGGACGTATGCTATTTGAGAAGCGTACACGTTAGTTTGCGTTTATTATTAAGATGATTATACAAAGGGTATAAATTATATATACGTTAAGTTTAGTTACCAGGGTGCTCAATTTCGTAGAATCTTTTGATAAACATTTCGGATGAAACAACTGAAATCTTGTGATCCACCTTTATATACAGATTATGCGCAACATTAAAACTATGAACTCACCAACCTTTGTGTTGACACTTTTTATCATGTTTATTCTCAGGTTTCTAGAAGTCTTTCGCTGTTTGCTTATACGTTATACAAGCTATGTGCATGGAGTCATACATGCTTTATTCAAGAAAACTTTGCATTCACAAAATTATCACCATGTATCTTATTTTGACTACATCGTCAACGGATGTAGTATTGTAAACTATTATATACGGTAATTGTCTATACGTAGAAATCATCAGACGTCGCGAACCTTGGATTTATATATTCATTTATGGTGTGTCTTTTCAAAAGAATGCAATGTTTACAAAACGTATCATATAGAGGTCAAAACCTCACTATGAAATCGATGAATGATGTTTTCGTCCAAATGGATTTGGACGGGTCGTCTCACATCCATGTTCTAAAACAAACAAGAAGGCGGTGGCGGTGTCTCATCGGAGACAATTGTGATTTACTACCGTTTAAAAAACTGAAACCCTAATATGAAGGAATTAAAAGAAAATGAGAAGTTTAATACACGAAAATGAAATTGAAACTGAGATCAGGTGAGTTAATAGGGTGAGATGGAAAATAGGGATTCCGATTAGTTTCATTTGGCCACAACAGTTTAATTTAATGAATTAATGGAAGATTGAGGAATGGGTTTTGCCCCAAAAGTTTTAAGAAATCAAAAATACGCAGACAAATGAAAATATTTGATTATTAATCGTAGTATCAAACTATTAGGAATTGGATAGGAAGTTTCTGGAAATAAAATACAGTTAACTATTAAGAATGTTCTAGGTTTTTTATTTTTGGTTACAGTTAGGGTGTGCTTGGTTACAGAAGGGGAATGGGAAAGGAAATGGAAAAGGAATGGTAATGGAATGGAATGAACATTCCCATTGCATTATTATTGCATTGTTATTGTTTGGTGTGACACCGCTAATTTTTTATTTTTTTTAAATACGTGGCGGAAGCATTCATTTATTAATTACCAAATACACTTTACACAAAAACTCAATTTTCTCAAAGATTAAAGCATGAAATCATTTAATTCTTACCTTGATAGACTCGGTAAATCACAAGGAACAAGATAATAAGAAAGATTCGAGCTCAAGAACAAGGATTCAAGATTAGGGTTTTGGTAGTTGGAAGGGATGAAGAATGAGATGTGTTTGTGTGTGTGAATATTCTGGAAACCAAAAGAAGAAATTAGAAGCACTAGTTCATCTAAAGTGGGTTAAATCCTACACTGTACAACACACGGGTATTTATCAGTTATCTGATATCTTTCGTACATCATTTGGCAACCCAAATGAAGTTTAATTTAAATAAACAAACCTGTTCTGTGACCCTTGTCACAAACTGGTCCTAACCACATCATTATTTAATAGTAAATATTAAATAAAAAAATAAAAGCATATAATAACACCACACTAACTTAAGAGCAATTTAGTAATCTTACATCTAGACCCAATAGAGGATGTTACAAATATACCCCCTTAAGAAGATTCCGTTCTCGAAATCTGGTCAAGGTCAAACAACTAGGGATATCGCGCCCTCATTAACTCCTCGGTTTCCCACGTCAAGTTAGAACCTAAACTGTGTCGCCACTCCACTAACACCATAGGAATCTGTTTCTTTCTTAGCTTTGTGACTTTCTTGTCCACTATTCTAATCGGCTCTTCTACTAGTTTCTTAGTCAAATCAACTTTTAAATCCTTCAATGGAAGAATCTGACTTTCATCGTCTACTTTACACTTTCTTAAATAACACACATTGAACGTGCTGTGAATTCCTGCTAACTCTAAAGGAAGATCTAAGACCACCGTCTGATCATTCAAAATTTCTTTGATCGAAAATAGTCCAATAAATCTCGGTGCTAGTTTACCACGTTTACCAAATCTGATCACCCCTTTCCACGAAGAAACTTTCAGATAAACGCGATCACCTACATTAAATATCACCGAACATCTGCGTGGATCAGCATACATCTTTTGTCGGTCTCTAGCTGCTTTTAACTTCTCACGTACAATTTCAACCTTTTCTGCAGTTATCTGAACAATTTCGGGACCTGCAAATTGTTTCTCACCTGCTTCTAACAAACACGTAGGAGTTCTGCACTTGCGACCGTACAACATTTCATACGGCGGCATTCCGATACTTGAATGATAGGAATTGTTGTAAGCAAACTCTATTAATGGAAGATGTGAATCCCAAGAACCACCATATTCTAAGACACATGCCCTCAACATGTCTTCTAATGTTTGAATCGTTCGTTCACTCTGACCGTCTGTCTGTGGATGATATGATGTGCTCAGTCTTTAGGTTTTCATCATTCAAAGCTGTTAACTGAACGGTTTTCGAACAATCGATCAAGTCTGAAACTATCTCAATTCTCATAAATCTGACATTATCGACGGTTTTCTTTCGACTCAGAGCATCTGCGATCACATTTGCTTTACCCGGATGGTACTTAATCTCACAATCATAGTCTTTAATCAATTCTAAACATCGACGTTGACGCATATTTAATTCTTTCTGCAAAAAGATATATTGAAGACTCTTATGATCTGTATAGATTTCACAATACGTACCATACAAATAGTGTCTCCAAAGCTTCAAGGCAAACACAACTGCAGTTAACTCTAAATCATGAGTAGGGTAATTTCGTTCATGATTCTTCAACTGTCGTGAAGCATACGCTATAACTTTATTTCTTTGCATCAAAACACAACCAAGACCTGTACGTGACGCATCACAGTAAACCACAAAATCTTATGTTCCCTCTGGTAAAGCTAAAACCGGCGCTTGACATAACAACTGTTTGAGAGTCTGAAAAGCCTTTTCTTGTTCATCAGTCCATCGAAAGGCTACATTTTTTCTGGTTAACTTATTTAATGGGCCTGCTATTTTGGAAAAGTCTTTGATAAATCTACGGTAATAACCTTCTAAACCCAGAAAACTCTTAATTTTTGTCGGCGTTTTCGGTGAGTTCCAATTCATTACAGCCTCTATCTTAGACTGATCTACTTTAATACCCTGTTCACACACATGACCCAGAAACTGTACTTCCCGCAACTAGAATTCACATTTGGAGAACTTAGCGTACAACTGTTCCTGTTTAAGAAGTTCTAACACTAACCTCAGATGTGTAGCATGATCCTTCTCGGTTTTCGAATATATCAAGATATCATCTATGAAGACAATCACAAACTTGTCAATATACTGATGACACACCCTGTTCATTAAATCCATAAACACTGCTAGCGCATTGGTTAACCCGAATGGCATAACTAAAAATTCATAATGACCATATCTAGTTCTAAACATTGTTTTCGGTATGTCGGTCTCTGCAACACGTACCTGATGATACCCTGAACGTAAATCAATCTTTGAAAAGTAAGAAGCACCCTGTAACTGATCGAATAAATCATCTATTCTTGGTAAAGGATACTTATTCTTGATTGTTCTCTTATTCAAATCGCGGTAATCTATACACATTCTAAGCGACCCATCTTTCTTTTTCACAAACAACATAGGAGCACCCCACGGTGAAGAACTTGGTCGAATAAATCCCTTATCAAATAGTTCCTGAATCTGAGACATCATTTCTTGGATTTCTGACGGAGCTAATCTGTAAGGAGCTTTTGCAACTGGTGTAGCACCTGGAACCAAATCAATTTTATACTCTACTTCACGTACTGGAGGTAACCCTGGTAAATCATCTGGAAACACTTCGGGAAATTCTGACACAACAGGGATATCGGTCACCTGCTTCTTTTCTTTCTTAACATCGATCACGTAAGCTAAGAACGAATCACACCCTTTCGATATCGCCTTCTGAGCTTTCATTAGGGAAACCATAGGGAAGTTATATCCACTGCGCTCTCCCCTAGCTATCACTCGGGATCCATCGGCCAATCGGAAAGAAATCGTCTTCTTATCACACTTAATATTATCCCTATTAGCTCTTAACCAATTCATGCCTATGACTACATTAAAGCTAGGTATAGGCATCAACAAACAGGTTAAAAGAAAAGAATGGCCGTCGATTTCGATGGTAATTCCAGAAACAGATGATGTGCATGGAACCATTTTACCATCAGCTACTTCTATCCCCAAAGGAGCATCTAACATCCTAACAGGCAACTTCAACTTATCACAGAAGCCTAAGGACATAAAAGAACGATTTGCTCCAGAATCAAATAACACACGAGCTGGCAATGAATTAACCAAGAACATACCGGTAATGACATCATCGATAGCGGTTGCAGCGTCTACCATCATCTGAAACGCTCTTGCCTCTGCTGTTGGAGGATTCTTTCTCTTCTGCCCGGCAGTAGAAGCAGAAGATCCCCCAGAAGTAACTGACCTCGCCCCTGACCCTGCCCCATAACCGGCTCTTGACGCAGATGGACAATTTGTAGATCTATGCCCCTCTTGATGGCAACTCCAACAAACATTAGACTTAAAAGAACAAGCTGTTGATTCGTGACCTAACACTCCACATTTCAAGCACCTTCTGGTCATTGGATAACACGAGCCGGTATGGGTTGACTGTGACGATCGCTCCAAATCTATATGGACGAACACGTTATTCATCGATTTCATTGCGAGGTATTTGACCTCTATATAATACGTTTTGTAAACATTGCATTCTTTTGAAAAGGCACACCATAAATGAATATTTAAATCAAAGGTTTTCGACATCTGATGATTTCTACATATAGACAGTCACCATAAATAATAGTTTACAACAGTACTTCCGTTGACAATGTAGTCAAAATAAGATACATGGTGATGATTTGGTGAATGCAACGTTTCCTTGAAAAATATGCCATGTAAGACTCCATGCATGTAGCTTGTCTAACATATAAGCAAACAGCAGAAGACTTCTAGGGAACCTGAGAATAAACATGCTAACAAGTGTCAACACAAAGGTTGGTGAGTTCATAGTTTTAATGTTTTGCATAATCTGTACATAAAGGTGGATCACAAGATTTCAGTTGTTTCATCCAGAAATGTTTATCAAAATATTCTACGAAATTGAGCACCCTGGTAACTAAACTTAACGTATATATATTTTATACCCTTTGTATAATCATCTTAATAATACACGCAAACTAACGTATACGCTTCTCAAATAGCATACGTCCGTTAAAAGGCTAGTGCTCTAGCTCGGACGGGGATATCAAGCCATATGGATCCATATACTACTACTCGCGCCCACCAGTTCTTATAACTGGCAGTTAACAGTTACCAAAGCTAAGGGATTTTCGGTTCAAACTCAGTGTAGAATTTAGTATGTACTTGTATCCATTGCGTTTAAAATAAAGTGCATTGTATTCTCAGCCCAAAAATATATATTGCAAAAGCAATTAAAAAGGGAGCAAATAAAACTCACCTTAGCAGCACATAAAGTTGTTCATCGTAATATGACCGAAATTTGAAATATTAAATAATCGTAGATCTCAACCTAGAGAACATATATTGGTCAATAAATGTCTATCAAGCTAGGTCAGGTCATAGTGTATCATAATCCTAATGCTCGAGATCGACATACAAAAGTTTATCAAAAGTCATTTCAAAAAGTCATTTTTGACAATAGTTCAACAAAACGAGACGTACCTTGTATAAGGATTCATTTACTCAGTTGGTAATATTCAAAAATCTATTTTATCAATCTCGTAAGCAAGTTGTTTAAATCTTAATTGCAGATTCAAAAGCAATTTCAATTAACGTCAGTCATAATTCAGTTGATCATATCTTTTAATCCGTTCATCGAAACTATTAGGTGTCTAAATGAAAAGTTACTGATTTTTCTTCAGCTTTCCAAAAACATGTATATCATATACCTTTTACCAGTAATATATGTATTTAATTCGTGATTCATTATAAACTGTTTAACGACGAAATTTAGCATACAAACATGTATAAATATATATACTCGAGCACTAGACATGTATACACTATTAATTTATAAAAGATAAAATATAAATGCTTACGTATCAATATTGTGATTCAATATTTCAGAAAAGTACGTAGACGCAACAGAGATGATAAACATTAGGTTTGACTTGCGAACAATACACATGAACATTACCCATAACCTCCATAGCTATAACCCATATTTTCCTTAGCTTTAATCCGTTTGAAAACCCATTTTGAAAGTGACACGTTCATAACCTCGTCGTAGTATTTTATGTATAATACTAATAATAACGATATCTAAAAATACTTATAATAATAATAAGATTAATAATAATAATATTAATCTTAATAATAATAATAATAATAATAATAATAATAATAATAATAATAATAATAATAAATAATAAATAATAAATCTTATACGGAGTAATATGGATAAATATGTGTGTGTGTGAGAATTAAGCCAGAATTCGATCAATTTATAGAACCTTTTCTGAAAAAGCACCCCATGCGATCGCATGGGATTTGTGCTTCAAGGCCATGCGATCGCATGGCCCTCTGGTCCAGATCACATTCTTTTAACTTCTAGTTTGTCGACATATTTAAATATTAATATAATATATATAATTTAAATTAATTAATTATATATTATATTATATTCCCGTGCATAGTTGATTTGTAATTTTTATTCCGATAAGTCGTACGTCATCACGCGACTTATGTCCCGGTTCCGGTTTTTCGAACGTCCTTTCGTACGCTGAGAAAACTTGTACTTTATGTTTCATGACTCGTACCTTTGTCAAAATATAGTCTTAAATTATCTCTAAATTATTCCACTCAAAGTAGATCTTAATCTTTCGAGTGTATTGGTCATTTACTTCTATAAATCATCTTCTCGTTATCATAGTATATATAATTTTAAATCAAAACGTTTTATAACCAAATTAATATTACATTTTATCATATTGTTAAATATATATTTTCAATATTCATAAACACGTTTTTAAATTACACACCGCAAGTTATTCATATATCTAATTCTAATAGTTAATATTTCTTATTATTGTATGTGTATAAACACTTTAACATTTATTTCGAATATCGTTAAAAATGAATGATTTCCCAAATCAACGTGGACCTTACAACAGAGACCCATAATAATATCATAATCCTTAAGGGACTCAGTAAATATCTTTTAATTTAATCGTTTAGCATAATCTTTTAACTTCGTAGTTAAATATATCAATCAGATAATCAAACCAATAAGTTTAATGTACGGTATTAAACAATTAATACATTGTTACGTTTTCAAGTTATAGTATATATATGTATCTATATACATATAATTGTTCGCGAATCATCGAGAACAACCGAAAGGTATTTGAATAGTTCAAAAATTTTGAGATTCGGTTTTACAGACTTTGCTTATCATGTGGGAAATGTTAATCATACAAAGATTAAGTTTAAATTTGGTCAGAAATTTCCGGGTCATCACAGTACCTACCCGTTAAAGAAATTTCGTCCCGAAATTTGAGTGAGGTCGTCATGATTAACAATAAAAATGTTTTCATGCCGTATATGTGTTGATAAATAGAGTTTTATCACCGTTAAATAATTTGGATAAAACAATCCGATTATTCGAAGCGTATGAGAGAAGTTATCGTAAAAGAGTGAAATGAAGAATAGAGATTCGTCTTAACTCTTGACGTATTAACGATTGATTTCCGTAATTTAAGGAATAGAAAATCTTCATAATCTAAATAAGATTTGATTCTTCGGAATTTAAGGAAATTAAGATTTCTTTTGATTAAATGCGTAATTTGCCCCGATTGCTATGTTTGATATTTCGCTATAAATTGACCTCTTCCGTTTCATTATTTTCATCACTCTTACATCTTCTTCCTCATTTTCTATTTTCAAAAGATTGTAAAAAATGCTTCATCCAGTTCTGATTCTTGATATACTCCTAACTTTCATATCTGTCATTCTTCTTTTTCATCTACCACCGGAGGAAGTTATTTTCTTCTACCATTACCTTGGGGTTATAGTGTTTTTCATTCTCCCGTGTCTTTATATTGCTATACGCATTGATATACACGGTTTGTAATTTCTGAGTGGTTGTTGGGTTTTATATCTTCCCTTATATTTCGATGTCTCTGCTTCTGTCTTTCCATAATCATTGACATCCACAGTTAATACTCTCTCCAATTTACTGTGATTTATATATACTCCCATTGATATTTTGAAGCTTCATGCTTTTGTTTTATCTTCCCGACTTTAAATCAAGCGAATAATGGTCCAGAATTCGTAGGTATGAATTTCGGAATGAACATAATTAATGTTCTAAAAAAGAAACGGTAATAGCACAATCTGACTTGTCAAATTACCAGAATACCTCGAAAAGGACCAAATCATTAAGAAAATATTTTCTTAATAGTTTAGAGGTTAAATAGAATGAAAGAGTTATGTAACATGGTTTATAATGAGGGTATGATCTGTGAACCTTTATCACGTTCCATTAGAAACTCAGCATGACTTACTGTAATATGATCACGTTGATCAAGTGTCATTATATTATACTAACTCATGCTTCAGTTCCCAACACCACTTCAAAAATATTCATATTTTAAACTCGAAGGTTTCAGAATTTAGAAACTAAAATAGTTTCTTTTATGATGTTACACAGATATCGCAAGGAGAAAATTGATTTCCGATAAGAATGATTATGGAATTTTCTCCAGAAATATGGAGGATATTTATAATGAAAGATACGATGATATCTTAGAATTTCTAATATCAGAGGATGATGAAGAATATTGTCCGCAAGGGTTTAGATTCGGAAGCAAGGTATTCGTTAATGGCTTCAGCAGATACTGAATAATTTGGATTCTTTGAAGGCAGGTTTAGTCTTTGTGATTTATCCACAGCCTCCTTCATACTTTGCTCAATCCGTTTTCAAGTTCCAAACCTTCTCTTTTTCTGAGCTTTGCCAACACACTATTCTTTATCATCAAACTTTTGGTTGTTAAGGTCGTTTATAGTTTTTGCTGCTTCATCAGCATTTTTCTAAAATTCGGAGAACTAGTTTCGCAGTTTGGGTGTTTTTCAGAAACTTCACCTTCGAAGTAAATAAGTCTAGGAGATAGACATTATATGTATATATATAACTGTTGGCATAGAATTTCTGCAAAATTCGAAATACTGATTGCTAATTCCCGGTAGTTGGTATGGCAATTACCGTTACAAGATGTGGATGAGTACATGATAGGGTTTCAATGAACAATTATAATGATTTTTCGGAGAGACTTTAAGTCACAGATTAATGAATTTGCTGGTACATTTACTATTAATGTGGTGGAACATGAAAGGTTCCCCAGTAACAAAAATGTATATGCCAAAGTTACAAGTCTGAAAGGTTGTCGTTGACTAGTTGAACGGTTGATAATACTGGATACTTTTGAAAAGGAATTGCAAGGTTATTTTCGGTAAAAACAATGTTAATGGATCTTGCACAAATTTAAAGTCAAAGTATAGCTTTGAAAGATGTAGAGATCTAAGAATGATGTCACCGGTTCAGAGTTATGACTTGGATTCAGATCCGTCAATATCAGAATATGTAATTGAATTTGTATGAAAATGATTGTATATCGTTGTGAGCATTGTTAATAATTTTTGAATCAAAGTTGAAGAATGTACAGTGTAACATATTAATTGCGAACTTATCTATTTCCCGGGTATTACCTACCAGTTAAAGATTTCACAATTAATACTTTGTACAAAAGAATTTTTATTACCGTCTTTATGAAAATATATGTATGTATATTTTCTTCAGATGTAACACAGATTTAATGAGTTAATATCATATTAAGCTCATTTAATTTTCGACTTGACTTAGAAATGATTAATCTCTAAAACATTAAAGATTACATAATCTTTGCGGAGTATTTCGCTAATGTAATCGATACTTCATTATTTATTCTTATTCTTCGGTGAAGGATGTTGATGCTCGTAAAAAAAAATTTTGTGAACCTTACAAGGCACAGATGATGTTTTCTGGAAAGTTTCGAGTACATCGAAAATGAAAATGTAAAATCAATTATGTAATTGAATAATACACTTGGTTTATTAGGAAATGGAATTCATTTAGTTGAAACAGAGATTTGTAGTTAACGATGGTTAAGTTGTTAACGAAGGATGTACATAATACCATTTTAGTAGTATGAATTAACCGAGTAATATTCACCCTTTTTCAATTCATACATAATAGCTTAGTACGAAAAGATTTATAATGGTTTTAAAATTTATATATATAAGATATACATATAAATTCTTTAGAGGAATTGAGTTATTACTTCATAACTCATTGATACAATATACTCGTTGTTGACTCGTAATGATGTCCACGGTGCTTTCTTGAACTGGCGGAACTTGTGATGTAGCAGATGCTGCTGATTCTAACGATGTTGACAGCACTGACTGTGCTGGTGAGGCTAAGGGTACTGTTGATGCTGTTGGTAAAACAAGTCTAGCTTGTATCTTACACCATTCGGATAAGGGTTTCTACTCTATCTGATTTAGGGTTAACGCTAGAATAGATAATCTCTAAACTTTAGAAATTACATAATCGCCGTAGAATGTTTCATTGATGAAGTTATGAATCAATACTTCATCGTTTATTGTTGTTGGTACTCCTTGGTACCTATGGTGTGTATGATGTTGATATCCGAGATACAGATTGTGATGTTGAGGCGTGTGATGGGGATGTTGTTGGTGGTGGTAATGGTACTGTTGGTGTTGATGATGGTACTGGTTATGCTGCTGGTGCTGCTGCGGGTGTTCGTAACCCTTGCACCATATTCTCCAAAGCCACTACCCGAGCACGAAGCTCGTTGACTTCTTCCATTATACTGGGATGATCGGTGGTTCGGACGATCGGATAAATAAGATTTAGAATATGGGATAGTATATAATCGTGACGAGACACTCTGGAAATGAGAGATAAAATGGTGTCTCGGACAGGTTCGCCGGTAAGTGCTTCAGGTTCTTCGCCAAGAGGGCAATGTGGTGGATGGAAAGGATCACCTTCTTCTTGTCTCCAATGATTAAGTAGGCTACGAACCCATCCCCAATTCATCCAGAATAGGTGATGGCTGATTGGTTGATCCATTCTGGTTACACTTTCTTCAGAGTTCAGGTGAATATCCATATCGGAATAGCTGTCGGAATTTAAGGAATCTGAACTAGATACGGGATCCATCTTGTATAATTAGAGAGATGATTTTTAATATGAAATAGATTATAGAATTTAGATTGGTACTCTTCAATACATAATTTACATATGTATATATAATACCAAAATCCCGTAAATTATGGAGAAATTTTCGGAAGATGGCAGTCAAAGTTTACTGTAATAGATATGCCAAGATATGAATTTTGTCTATACACTATCTATGCAATCAATGCAATAAGACGCGTTTAGACTTAAGATGATAGACAGGTAATTTCTGACAAGAAATGATAAGCAAAACTTTTGACCTGCAGACACAGTCGAAGTCCAGACTTACTAATGCATCCTAACAACTATCAGTTAGACACACTTATGCAAGACCTGGTTCACTAGGACCAACGCTCTGATACCAACTGTGACGATCGCTCCAAATCCATATGGACGAACACGTCATTCATCGATTTCATTGCGAGGTATTTAATTACAATACTGTAGAGACCCGTCCTAATCCATCCGGACGAAGTCCATATCGATTATAAACGATTCACAACAGTTGATTACATCTCGAGGTACTTGACCTCTATATGATACATTTTACAAACATTGCATTCATTTTTGAAAAGACAATCTTTCATTACATCGAAAGTTGACGACATGCATACCATTTCATAATATATCTTACTATAATTGACTTAATAATAATCTTGATGAACTCAATGACTCGAATGCAACGTCTTTTGAAATATGTCATGAATGACTCCAAGTAATATCTCTAAGATGAGCAATGCACAGCGGAAGATTTCTTTCATACCTGAGAATAAACATGCTTTAAAGTGTCAACCAAAAGGTTGGTGAGTTCATTAGTTTAACATAAATAATCATTTCATAATTTTAATAGACCACAAGATTTCATATATCCATTTCTCAATAACATACGTCCCATGCATAGAGACAAAAATATCATTCATATGGATTGAACACCTGGTAACCGACATTCACAATATGCATATAAGAATATCCCCATCATTCCGGGATCCTCCTTCGGACATGATATGAATTTCGAAGTACTAAAGCATCCGGTACTTTGGATGGGGCTTGTTGGGCCCGATAGATCTATCTTTAGAGTTCGCGTCAATTAGGGTGTCTGTTCCCTAATTCTTAGATTACCAGACTTAATAAAAAGGGCATATTCGATTTCAATAATTCAACCATAGAATGTAGTTTCACGTACTTGTGTCCATTTCGTAAAACATTTATAAAAATTTCGCATGTATTCTCAGCCCAAAAATATAAAGGGTAAAAATGAAAATGAAACTCACCATACTGTATTTTGTAGTAAAAATACATATGACTATATTGAACAACTGAACAATGCATGGTTGGCCTCGGATTCACGAACCTATATTTTTTGTATATATATTAAAACACATACTCGCAATCGAACAATTTCATATATTATAACTTTATTTATTATATATTAAATTTGTATATATATATGTGAAAATGATTATTATTTGTATAGTTATATATATATATATATATATATATATATATATATATATATATATATATATATATATATATATATATATATATATATATATATATATATATATTTTAAAAATACCTAATTGGTTATATATATATGAATATTTATATAGAGATTGTTAATATAATTAATTCATATTTATATGTAATATTACTTATAAGTATATTTTTTTTATATATATAATAATATATAACATTAATAATAATAAATCAAAGTTGCATTGATTATGATAATTTATAATAATTATAATAAGAATCCTAGTAGTATTTATGATACTGGTATTAAAAATGATAATAATAATAATAATAATAATAATAATAATAATAATAATAATAATAATAATTATGTAGTTGTAATGATATCAAAATAACGATTTTTGGTAAAAATGATAATAATTTCTAATATTACCATTACTAATAAAAATACTCATATTAATAATACATTTATTACTAATAACAATAACAGTACTAAAAATGATACAATGCTAATTTTTATGAGAATAATATTAATTTGTAGTATGTTAATAATAATAATACTTAACTTAACAATAATAATAATAATATTTATTTTTGTAGTTATAATCGAATTAATAATAATAAATTATATTTACTACTTGTATTAGTAATAATAATAATAATGATAATAATTATAATACTTATGCAGGTGATAATAATAATAATCTTTATAACATTAATAATAACAATAACAATAACAACACTAACAATCATAACAATAATTATATCAATAATCATTATCATAATCATAATAATAATAATGAAATATGTATACCCTTTCAAAAGTCATCTTAAAAAGAATTGTCTCAAGTGAGATTCGAACCCGCGACCAACTGGTACACACCAGCACCCATAACCATCAGACCATGTTTGCTTTTCTGATATGAATTCAAACCCAACACTATATAATCCGATTCTAATTTCCTTTAATCCCTTTCTTCTCCAAAACATTTAATCGACCAGAGGACATAATCAATACCCAAAATAACGAATCAATTGATGTATTAAGACCTAAAACTTATTTATAAATGACCTTTAACAAATCCCTTTGCCCAATTAAATAAAAAATATAAATCAAAAGGCCTGCTGTTTCGTGAAAACCGAATGAAGAACTCCCTCATCAATCTTGATTTTAAGAGCGTTTCAGATCAAAGTTTCTACATGAAAATGATTTTAAATCAAACGTATAAACTTTATGTAACCTCAATTGAATCCAAAACACTGAGTTGAACTCGAATTTTTGCCAAGAACACGACGGTTAACTTTTTCAAGATAACTTTGACTCCGAAATTAAAAGTCAATAGAAGGAATTGAGAATTGAGATTTTCCAGATAGTTTGAGTGCAAGATTTATCATGAAACTGTATTATTAGATTTTTAAATTTCGTTCTCATTCGTGATTTGGTTTAAAAGTGGAACGTACAGAGTTATCGAGCTTTTCTTCAAAATTTCAATTTGATTTTTGATGTTTTAATTCAAATTGCATAAGCAGAGGGTTATGTAAAGATTGTGTGATATCATTACAGCTAATTTTGTACAAATATCATTTGTTTTGTAGCTCAACTGAATCGACAAAATAATAAAGCAGGAACAGATTCAAAAATAAAAAAATATAAAAGATATATCTGATATAGATGGATAACAGCTTTGTTTTGGATATATCTGATTGATTTCAATTATTTTCACAAAGTTACAGACAGAAAACAAAAGTGATCGAAATGTGCATAAGATTTGGATTCCCATATCTAATAATACGTATATATCTTTATATAAATCTATGTGTTTATCAGTATTTATATATATACTATATTTTATATTTATATACCATATTATATATATATATATATATATATATATATATATATATATATATATATATATATATATACATATATACATATATATATATATATATATATATATATATATATATATATATATATATACACCTATTTATATATATCTGAATGTATATATCTGGTTATCTGATTAAATTTGTATCCTGTATTTAAAACAAAATATTAATATTATTAATAATACTAATTTTATTACTTAATATCAATATTAATCTTAATAATGTATCTAATATTAACAATATAATATAAATAATATTATTCATGATATCATAATAAGAATAATGATAATAATAACTTTAAATAGTATGGAAAGTCTTGTAGTTAAGTTAATAATATATTTAGTAATCATAATAATAACTAAGATCAATGATACTATTAATGCTAATAATAATGTTAATAATAATACTAATAATAATATCCAAATTACCTGTATCCATGTTCATGTTTATATATTTTAATTAGTAATACTAATAATACTGATTTTATTACTAATATTTATTTTAACGATAATAATAATAATAATATTTTTAACTTAAGATTACTTTTAATATATATATTACAATTTGTTTATTATGTAATGTTTAATAATTATGTACTATGTATAATCGAATTTTTATACATTACAATATACATATAATCATGTTCATATATAAAAATTATATACACTTATGCACAGATTTGTTACAACAATAATTTGTATCCTATTTTATATTTTTTTATTTTAGTGTTTAAGATATATATATATATACACACATTTTTATTTACAAACAATTGTTCGTGAATCGTTGAGAATAGTCAAAGGTTAAATGAATCAATGTAAACAGTTCAAAAATTTTAAGACTCAACATTACAGACTTTGCTTATCGTGTCAGAAACATATAAAGATTAAGGTTTAAATTTGGTCAGAATTTCCCGGGTCGTCACAGTACCTACCCGTTAAAGAAATTTCGTCCCAAAATTTGAGTGTGGTCGTCATGGTTAACGATAAAAATGTTTTTATGATGAATATGAGTTGATAAATAGAGTTTTATCATCATTGATTAATATAGATAAAACGATTTGATTACTCGGAGCGTTCGAATGAAGCTATCAAGAAAGATTGAGATAGAAATTTACTTTTGACGTAGCTACAGTAAATTTTCGGAATCCAGGGAATTCAAAAGAAAATCTTGGAATTCTAAAAGATCCGATTCTTGGGGCTTTATGGAAATTAAGATCTCCTTAATTAAATATGATCATTTGTCTCGATTGCTTTGTCTGGTATTTCACTATAAATGAACTTCTTCCATTCCATTATTTCCACTCCCATACTCAATTTTCAAATTCAAAAAAAATTTATGAAAATGCTTCACCCTGTTCTGATCCTTGTTCTTATTCTAACTATTGTAATGATCGTTCTTCTTTTCCAACTTCCACCTGAAGAATCTGTTTATTTCTATTATGCTCTAGGGATTATTGTATTTATAATCCTCCCGTGTCTTTATATTGCTATACGCACTGATATCCACGGTTTGTAATCTCCGTGTTGTTATTGGGTTTTATATCTTCCCTTATATTTCGATATCCCTACTTCTGTTTCCTATAATCATTGTCATCCACAGTTAATGCTCTCTCCTATTTGCTGCGATTTATACCCCCATTTCTATTTTGGAGCTTCATGCTTTTGTTTTTTCTTTTCCCGACTTTAAGTCAAGTGAATAATGGTCCAAAATTCGTAGATATAAATTTCGAAATGAACATAGTTAATGTTCTGAGAAAGAAATGGTAATAGCACAATCTGACTTGTCAAATTACCAGGATTTAAGAGAAAAGATAGAATTATCAGAATGATATGTTCTCGGTATATTTGGGGGTTAGATAGAATGTAAGAGTCGTGTGACATGACACATGATGATGTTATGATCTGTGAATCATCACGTTTCATTTAGGAACTCAGCATGACTTACTGTAATATAATCACGTTGATCAAGTGTCATTATATTATACTAACTCATGCATCAGTTCCCAACATTACTTCAATAACATTCATATTTTAAGCTCTAAAGTTTACAGAATATAGAAACTAACAGTTTTTATATGATGTAACACTGATAGCATGAAGAGACTAATGATTTCAGATAAGAATAGTTATGAAAATATCTTCAGAAATATGGAGGATATTTATAATGAAAGATACGATGATATCTTGGAATTTCTAATATCGAAGGATGGTGAAGAATATCGTCCACAAGGGTTTAGAGTAAGGAGCAAGATATTTGATAATGCTAAAAACGAACATATATTTCATAGCATTATTCCTCAAGAAAGACAAGCTTTTAGTTGCAATTGTTCTATTTACAAGTGATATTCGTTTAAATAATAAAAGGTGAAGACAAAAGACAGATTCGACGAATTGAAGACGCAAACGACCAAAAAGCTCAAAAGTATAAAAGACAATCAAAAAGGTTCCAATTATTGATAAGAAACGTCTCGAAATTACAAGAGTACAAGATTCAAAACTCAAAGTACAAGATATTAAATTGTACGCAAGGACGTTCGAAAATCCGGAACCAGGACCAGAGTCAACTCTTAACGCTCGACGCAACGGACTAAAAATTACAAGTTAACTATGTATATAAATATAATATAATATATAATTAATTATATTAATTATATATATATTATATTTATAAATAAAAACCGTCGGCAGAGAAAGACTCCAAGGGACTGAGCTGTAATTTCATTCTCCGCGACTCGCGGAGTTTGAAGGCAAAAATGCCGCGAGTCGCGGAGCCCCAAAAGTCGACTTTTCCTATAAAAGCAACCGAATTCTGATCGCAATTGATAATCTTTTTCTTCTTCTCTCATATATACGTAAAATATATATATATAATTTATATTTTAATTTTAATTTTAATTATAATTCTAATAATAAGGGTATGTTAGCGAATGTTGTAAGGGTGTAAGTCGAAATTCTGTCCGTGTAACGCTACGCTATTTTTAATCATTGTAAGTTATGTTCAACCTTTTTACATTAATGTCTCGTAGCTAAGTTATTATTATGCTTATTTAAAACGAAGTAATCATGATGTTGGGCTAATTACTAAAATTGGGTAATTGGGCTTTGTACCATAATTGGGGTTTGGACAAAAGAACGACACTTGTGGAAATTAGACTATGGGCTATTAATGGGCTTTATATTTGTTTAACTAAATGATAGTTTGTTAATGTTAATATAAAGATTTACAATTGGGCGTCCCTATAAATTACCATATACACTCAATCGGACACGATGGGCGGGGTATTTATATGTACGAATAATCGTTCATTTAACCGGACACGGGAATGGATTAATAGCCACTAGAATAATTAAAACAGGGGTGAAATTATGTACAAAGGAAACTTGGTATAATTGATAACAAAATATTAAAACCTTGGGTTACACTCAGTCGACATCCTGGTGTAATTATTAAACAAAGTATTAAAATCTTGTTACAGTTTAAATCCCCAATTAGTTAGAATATTTAACTTCGGGTATAAGAATAATTTGACGAGGACACTCGCATTTTATATTTATGACTGATGGACTGTTATGGACAAAAACCAGACGGACATATTAAATAATCCAGGACAAAGGACAATTAACCCATGGGCATAAAACTAAAATCAACACGTCAAACATCATGATTACGGAAGTTTAAATAAGCATAATTCTTTTATTTCCTATTTAATTTCCTTTATTTTATATTTAATTGCACTTCTAATTATCGCATTTTTATTTATTGTTATTTAATCGCACTTTTAATTATCGTACTTTTTAATTATCGCAATTTTATTTTATCGCACTTTTATTGCAATTTCATTATCGTTATTTATTTTACGCTTTAAATTAAGTCTTTTATTTATTTAATATTTTACATTAGGTTTTAACTGCGACTAAAGTTTTAAAATCGACAAACCGGTCATTAAACGGTAAAAACCCCCCCTTTATAATAATAATATTACTTATATATATGTTTGTATTTTTATAAAAGTAAACTAATATAGCGTTGCGCTTTGTTTAAAAAAAGATTTCCCTGTGGAACGAACCGGACTTACTAAAAACTACACTACTGTACGATTAGGTACACTGCCTATAAGTGTTGTAGCAAGGTTTAAGTATATCCGTTCTCTAAATAAATAAATATCTTGTGTAAAAATATATCGTATTTAATAGTATTTCCTGCAAAAATTTAATACTATTTTGTATACACCCCCTACGACATCAAGTATTTTTGGCGCCGCTGCCGGGGAACTCTCTTAAAACGCCGGAAGCGCAACGCTATATAAAAAAAAAGATTTTTAGTTAACTTTTATTAAAATTCATTTTTGTAAAAATACGTTTTAATTATTCAAAAATATAAAAAGAACAACAAAAATATAAGTATTTTTAAGATTTTGTTAATTATTTAAGTTTTATAAGTTTCTTTATTTTTATTTTAGTGTATAAAAATATAAGTTTTATTTAAATATCTTTTATTTATATAAAAACAGAAAACAGAAAATAAAAAAAAATAAATAAAGAAAAACGCGTCGAATTTAAATAAGCTGTCATCTGAATTTCTGAACCCCGCGACTCGCGGGGTTTGAAGCTTTGAATACCGCGACTCGCGGAGATAACCTGACACGCCGACAGAAGCCCTAATTCAGCATTAATTACGGTTAATTATTAATTATTATTATTATAGCCCTAACTAATTATTATTATTATAATTACTTTTACTTTTTATTTAATTTATATATTTTAGTTAAATTAGTTTAATTAAATTGTAAAATTAGTAGTTTTATTAAATAAATAATATAAAAATAATATTTTTATAAAAATTGTACTTTTTACAACTTTTTGTATATTTTTATATTTAATCCCTTTTTAATCGTTGTAGCGTAATATTTGTATTTTTCGCTCATATTTAATTTTAAACTTAGTTTTTGCCATAGTCATTTTTACTCCTAGATTTTTAGGCTTTGCCGTAAAATTCCTTAAGTGTTTTTTCTTTAGACTAAGATTTAGGTGCTTTAGAATTTTGCGACGCCTTTTTAAGTTTTAGTTTCTTTTTTAAGTTATTTCCATTTGGGATATAGTTTTTCCTGTAAGCTTTAATATTTTTAGACAACCTTTTACTATGTATCAATTATCATTCCAATTAGTAATATCAATTTGCGATTATAATTTTAAGTTAGTTGTAGTAATAAGGTTAGGTTAGTCAAGTATTTTTAAGTTTTATAAGTTTCTTTTATTTTTTTCGTCACCTTTTATTTTTCAACCATTTTTCTTTTTCGACCTTTTTTCGACGAACTCTTTTTCTTTCTTATTTCTCGCTATTCTAGTTTTTAGGACATAGATTTTTATTCTACTTCTTATCTAAATTTCTTAAAATTACGAAAATTTATTTTAAGTGGTTAAATTGATAGACATCAAAATTTTCTGGTTCGTAGTAATAGTTGGATTTGTACGTGGACTGGGTTATTGGAGCCAAACAGTCCTCAATTATATTGAGACCAAACGAATCCTGCCCCTCTGCTGCATCTTTTGGCTATTCGAAACGTGGGCAAAATCAGAAAAGTCTATTGATTGAATAACTTATTATAATTTTTCTTTCCTTTTT
Source organism: Rutidosis leptorrhynchoides (assembly GCF_046630445.1). NCBI lineage: Eukaryota > Viridiplantae > Streptophyta > Magnoliopsida > Asterales > Asteraceae > Rutidosis > Rutidosis leptorrhynchoides. The sequence goes on from NC_092340.1 coordinate 320,960,331, forward strand.
AAAACTAATAGGATATTCAGTGAATGCAACGAGCAAGACGTTCATCACCTTTTGTACGTTCACCACCTGTAACTCGATCAAGACATCGTTTAACAAATATAACCGTCGTTGATTTTTCTTTAGAATCATCATCCAGTCGACCAAGTACTTCAGTTCAAATTTCCAATAATCCATTTTTTGAACCCGACCTCACAATTGAGAATCCGGAAAATATTCAGGAACGGTTCGTAGATCCTGAACCATTAAACTTTCCTCCGGAGCCACCAATCATTCAAACAAGTATTATTGAGGAACGAACCATTAAATCAGAATCATCTAGTGATTCCGATTCAACAAATTCAATTATGGAGAATTTGGAACCTTTAAGTATGGAAGACCGAATGAGAGCTAAACGCACTGGCCAAGGTCACGCAATTACTCATCCAGACATTAATGCACCAGATTATGAAATCAAAGGACAAATTCTACACATGGTAACTAATCAATGCCAATTTAGTGGTGCACCGAAGGAAGATCCAAATGAACATCTACGTACCTTTAATAGGATCTACACACTATTTAAAATCCGAGAAGTGGAGGATGAACAGATATATCTCATGTTATTTCCCTGGACTTTAAAGGGAGAAGCCAAAGATTGGTTAGAATCGTTACCTGAAGGGGCGATTGATACATGGGACGTTTTAGTTGACAAATTTCTTAAACAATTCTTTCCTGCATCTAAAGCCGTAAGACTTCAAGCAGAAATTGTTACGTTTACACAGAAACCAAATGAAACTCTATATGAGGCGTGGACAAGATATGGAAAGTTATTAAGAGGATGTCCGCAACATGGTTTAGACACCTGTCAAATAGTACAAATATTCTACCAAGGATGCGACATCACTACAAGAAAAGACATAGAAATAGCAGCTGGTGGTTCTATTATGAAGAAAACCGAAACTGATGCTTACAAAATTATTGATAATACTGCTTCCCACTCACATGAGTGGCACCAAGAAAAAGACATCGTTAGATCATCTAAAGCAGCTAGAGCCGATTCTAGCCATGACTTAGATTCCATTTCCGCAAAGATAGATGCTGTGGAAAGACGAATGGAAAAGATGACTAAGGATATTCACTCAATACGAATTAGTTGTGAGCAGTGTGGAGGACCACATTTGACAAAAGATTGTCTCAGTATTGAATTAACAATGGAACAAAGAGAGAATATTTCATACATAAACCAAAGGCCTGGAAATAATTATCAGAATAATTATCAACCGCCAAGACCGATTTACAATCAAAACCAAAATTATAACCGAAATATTCCATACAACAACCAACAAGGTCCTAGCAATCAACAAGTATCCAATAATACTTATAATCAGCAAAGACCTAATTTTCAAAACAAACCACCACAACAAACCGATGATAAAAAGCCAAATTTAGAAGATATGATGACAAAGCTAGTTGAAACTCAAACGCAGTTTTTCACATCTCAGAAACAAACCAATGAACAAAATGCTCAAGCATTTAGAAATCAACAAGCTTCTATTCAAAATCTAGAACAAGAAGTGAGTAACCTAGCAAGGTTAATAGGTGAAAGAAAACCGGGAAGTCTACCTAGTGATACAAATGCTAACCCCCGGAATGAAACAGCTAAAGCCATTACCAAAAGAAGTGGTACAACACTTAAACCACCTGAAATACCTGTAACTTCTGATAAAGCTATTCCTACTCCACAAGAACCACAACCTGATCAAGATAAGGAAAAAGAACCGGTAGTTGAAAAGGTTAATGAAGATAACATAGTTAAGGATAAACCTTATGTTAAACCATACCAACCACCACTTCCTTACCCGAGTAAAATGAAGAAAGAAAAACTTGAAGCCGAGCAATCCAAATTCTTGGATATGTTTAAACAGATAAATGTAAATCTTCCTTTCATTGATGTGATTTCAGGAATGCCTAGATATGCTAAATTCTTGAAAGATCTAATCTCAAATAGAAAGAAAATGGAAGAACTCTCGGCTGTTACTATGAATGCTAATTGTTCAGCAGTGCTGTTGAATAAGATACCAGAAAAACTATCTGATCCAGGAAGTTTCACAATTCCATGTTTTCTGGGTAGTCTTAGTTCAATAGAAGCATTGGCAGACTTAGGTGCTAGTATAAATTTAATGCCGTATTCACTATACGCTAAACTAGACCTTGGAGAATTGAAACCAACCAGAATAAGCATACAACTAGCCGATAGATCAATAAAATATCCTAGAGGGATAATGGAGAACATGCTAGTTAAAGTTGGTACTTTAGTATTTCCAGTAGATTTTGTTGTTCTGGACATGGAAGAAGATTCTCAAGTTCCTCTCATATTAGGAAGACCATTCTTAAACACGGCTAAAGCAATGATAGACGTGTTCGGTAAGAAATTGACCCTAAGTATAGAGGATGAGAGTGTTACCTTTTCAGTTGATAGAGCAATGCAACAACCACAATCTGCAGATGATACATGTTATTATATTCAAACTATAGATGCACATGCAGAATTATTAGAAGAATTTCCAGAATTACAAGGAACAGGAGAATGTTCTTTAGGAGAAGGTAATGAACCAATTGATGAAGCTGAAATGTTAGCTACACTAATAGCTAATGGATATGAACCAACAACAGAAGAAATTCAAATGCTAAAAGAAGAAGACAGATATCGATACAAATCATCGATAGAAGAACCTCCGAAATTAGAGTTAAAGCCACTTCCAAACCATTTGGAATACGCTTATTTACATGGTGAATCTGAATTACCTGTAATAATATCGTCTTCTCTTACTGAAAATGAGAAATCACAACTCATTTCTGTGTTAAAAGCTCATAAACCAGCCATTGCATGGAAGATTCATGATATTAAAGGAATAAGTCCTTCGTATTGCACACATAAAATCCTTATGGAAGAAGGTCATAAAACGTATGTGCAACGCCAACGAAGACTAAATCCTAATATGCAAGATGTAGTTAAGAAAGAGATTATTAAACTGCTAGATGCAGGTTTGATATATCCAATTTCTGATAGTCCATGGGTAAGCCCAGTTCAATGCGTACCTAAGAAGGGTGGCATGACTGTCATTACAAATGAAAAAAATGAGCTTATTCCTACTAGGACTGTAACAGGATGGCGTGTATGTATTGATTATAGAAAATTAAATGACGCCACCAGAAAAGATCACTTTCCCTTACCTTTCATAGATCAAATGCTGGAAAGATTAGCCGGAAATAGTTACTATTGTTTTCTAGATGGATTTTCCGGATATTTTCAAATTCCAATAGCACCCGAAGATCAAGAGAAAACCACATTCACGTGCCCTTATGGTACTTTTGCTTACAAACGCATGCCATTTGGACTTTGCAACGCCCCTGCAACCTTTCAAAGGTGTATGATGGCGATTTTTCACGACATGATAGAAGAATGCATGGAAGTATTCATGGATGACTTTTCAGTCTTCGGTGATACATTTGAATCATGTCTAGTTAATCTGGAACGAATGCTTCTTAGATGCGAACAATCAAATCTAGTACTTAATTAGGAGAAATGCCATTTCATGGTTAAAGAAGGCATCGTTCTTGGACATAAAATTTCAAAAGAAGGAATTGAAGTGGATAGAGCTAAAGTAGATGTAATTGCTAAACTTCCACATCCCACCAATGTTAGAGGAGTTAGGAGTTTTCTAGGGCATGCCGGTTTTTACTGACGTTTCATAAAAGATTTTTCTAAAATTGCCACTCCTATGAATAAACTCCTAGAAAAGGATGCTCCATTCATCTTTTCAGATGAGTGTATCAAATCTTTTAATATTCTTAAAGAGAAACTCACTAATGCGCCAATCATGATAACACCAAATTGGAATCTACCATTTGAACTAATGTGCGATGCAAGTGATTTTGCAATGGGAGCCATTTTAGGACAAAGGATTGAAAAATGATTTCAACCTATATATTATGCTAGTAAGACGTTACAAGGAGCACAAACGAACTATACAACTACTGAAAAAGAACTCCTTGCTATTGTCTTTGCTTTTGACAAATTTCGATCATATCTCGTTCTAGCAAAAACGGTGGTCTATACCGACCATTCTGCTCTTAGATACTTATTTTCAAAACAAGATGCTAAACCAAGATTAATCCGTTGGATCTTACTCTTACAAGAGTTTGATATTGAAATCCGAGATAAAAGAGGAGCAGAAAATCTCGCCGCTGATCATCTTTCTCGTCTTGAAAATCCCGAATTAGAAGTTCTAAATGAATCAGCCATACAAGACAACTTTCCTGATGAATATCTATTGAAGATAGATTATAAAGAAATCCCATGGTTTGCAGACTATGCAAATTATTTAGTATGTGGATTCCTTGAAAAAGGATTATCGTACCAAAGACGAAAGAAATTCTTCAGTGATATAAAACACTATTTTTGGGAAGATCCACATCTGTTTAAAAGTTGTCCCGATGGAATAATACGCCGATGTGTATTTGGAGATGAAGCTAGTAAAATTTTAAACCATTGTCACACAGGACCAACAGGAGGGCATTATGGGCCTCAACTAACAGCAAGAAAAGTTTATGAAGCTGGATTCTATTGGCCTACAATTTACAAAGACGCACACCTTCTTTGCAAATCCTGTGATGCATGTCAAAGGGCTGGAAAAATAAGTCAACGTGATGAAATGCCACAAAATGTCATCCAAGTATGTGAAGTATTTGACATTTGGGGTATTGACTTTATGGGTCCATTTCCAAAATCTCATAATAATCTATATATACTCGTAGCCATTGATTATGTATCTAAATGGGCGGAAGCACAAGCTCTCCCAACTAACGATGCACGAGTTGTAGTCAACTTTTTAAAACGTCTTTTTGCAAGGTTTGGAACACCGAAAGCTTTAATAAGTGATCGGGGTACTCATTTTTGTAATAATCAACTTGAGAAAGTTCTTAAAAGATATGGAGTAACTCATAAAATCTCCACCGCATATCATCCACAAACAAGTGGACAAGTTGAAAATACCAACCGAGCTTTAAAACGTATTCTAGAGAAAACCGTAGGATCAAATCCGAAGGAATGGTCCATTAAATTGGAGGATGCACTCTGGGCTTTTAGAACAGCCTACAAAACTCCAATTGGAACCACACCTTTTAGACTTGTTTATGGAAAAGCATGTCATCTTCCAGTAGAAATTGAACACAAAGCATTTTGGGCTTTGAAGACATGTAATCTTGATTTACATGAAGCCGGACGTCTACGATTAAGTCAACTAAACGAATTAGAAGAATTAAGACATGAAGCATACGAAAATTCGTTAATCTATAAAGAAAGAACGAAGAAATGGCATGATAAAAGAATCAGAAGTTCAAAAGAATTTAAAGAAGGAGACAGAGTTCTTCTCTTCAATTCAAGATTCAAGCTATTTCCTGGAAAATTGAAATCAAGATGGTCTGGACCATTCATAGTTAAAAGAGTTTTCCCATACGGAACAATAGAATTAATAAATTCAAATGGGATGGAATTTAAAGTTAATGGTCACAGAGTTAAACATTACATACATGGTCCGATGGAAGTCGACAACGAAGTTAATCACAATTTCGACACCACAGCTAACTAAGTATGGGGAGAATCAAGTCTTTAAAGGATAATATGTATTTCTGTTAGAGTTAGATTGTCTGTTTTCGTGTAGTTCTCGAAAATGGAACCCGAATGGTCTTTCCCTAGCAGACCCTAAAGAACTAGTCTTCTCCCCCCATTCTGAATTTTTATTTTGTTTAGGTTTTTACAAAATGAAGACTGCCTGTGAACTAAACCATGGTCTAATGCTACACGCTTTGATCACTAAACGTAATAATGACATACTACCGAGTGAAATAGTATCAGTAATCAGAGAAAGAATGGACGGAGTTAGAAAAGAATCCAGATGCGAAGATAATAAGTTACAATTTGGTAAAGGAAAATCAAAATCCGCAGCGAAAAGAAGAGCACGACACCTAGAAAGATGTCACAAATGCGGAAAATGGTCACATGGAGGTAAATGTTTAAATAATCAAACCTATTCAAATACCGAATTTGTTACTTTATGCAGAGACGGACCGTTCATATGTTTAGAAGAAAAGACACTGAATGCTCGAGGTTACGCTTATGTAGCCATGGAAAACCAATTAAACCGACTATCTTATGAATGGGATAGATCATATAACTAAGAAATCTATTTCACAGGTATGTCTGTACAGTTTTTATTTTTATTTTTTATTTTTAACCTTTTGATAATAAACGCTAATTTGTTCGCTAAAAAGTATTAAATTGGTATTGAATAAAATTAGGTTTGGCGACCGAAATTATTGATATCATTCAAAAATTTATTACATCACTGCAAAATTTAACGTTTATTCTTAAGGTATAAATATCATTAAACAATCAACCCAAAATATTTCAAAAATTCGTCATGAGTTAAATTAGGTCTTGGAACCGAAATTACTTTACCGAAAAGAGGGGCGCATATTTTTGATAATATTTGATTGATTAAAGTGAGATAAAAAGACAAAAAGATTTTTAATTTTATTTTTACCATGTTTTTAAAATTAATATTTAAATCTTAAATTAATATTGTAAACTTTGTAAAAACAATATATTTAAAATTGTAAATATTTGAAAAATTAATATAAGTTTGGTGTGAATTTATAATATAAATTTTTAAATTAAGATTGGTGTGAACTTTTAATTTTTAAAATATGAATTTTTAATTTTATGCATTTCAAATTTTAAGTTTGGTGTGAATTTTTAATATTAATTTTGAATTTTATATTTAAGTTGTGTGAATTTAAAAACAAAAATTTACTTTATCTCATTGAAGTATAAAAATATGATTTTTAAAATTCGTCGTAAGTTGAAGACTAGGTCTTTGAACCGAAATTGCTTTACCCGAGGGAGGGACGAGAACTTTTATTATCATTATTTTTAATCTTATTGAATTAAAGTATGCCAAAAACATTAAAAAAACCCCAAAAATCTTAGCTTTTAAAACAATCGCTACAAAAAGACAAATTTTAAAATTTTGTCGAGGGACGGACTAGGACATCGATCCGAAACGACCTCGTCCTAAATAACAAGGGAAACAAAATTTTAAAATTAATTACTTAATTGTTTTAATAAGTTAAAGTTTATAAAAAAAAAAAAAAAAAATTTACCAAACTCCGCGACTCGCGGAGTTTGGAGGGTTAATCCCCGCGACTCGCGGAGGGACCGAAAATCAGAAAAAAAATAAAGAGCTGCAACAGCTCAGTTTCACTCCCCACAACAGAAAATAAACTGCGAAAACCCACGAAAAAACCCGAGAAAAAACCCCCAAAATCACAATTTTTAACCGTTAATCACCAAATCTTTTACTAAAATCATGTTGAGAAGGATGCTATCTAAGAATTACTCAAGAAAAACGGTAAATTTCTACACCTAAACACCATTTAATCCGAAATTTGGTGTTTTTGAGTCATTTTTTTTCCAATTTGATTTTGATGTTTTTTAGTGTAATTAGGCTTAAATTGTTTATGTATTATGCTTGTATAACCTAGATTGATGCTATTTAACATGATTAGAAGCCTTAAACTTCAAATTTTGAATAATCTAGGGTTTGTGTTCTTGAGCAATTTGGGGCTTTTTGATATAAACAGGTTATGGCCGATTTTTGTCATGAATTGTTGCTAAATTAAGTAGTGTAACATGTTTAGGTAGATAAATGATCCAAACTTTGAGCCTAAACATGATTTTGAGAATTAAAGTGGACTTTTTCAAGTCTAAAAATTCATGAACTTGATTTTTGAAAGATAATGCCATTTGAGACTTGTTTGATTGCTAGTAATGATTATTTTGACATGTTGTTTGAGTTGAATGCTTATGAACTTGGCGAACATTTTCGTATATGCTTATTTGAAAAAGTGTAGATTTGATGAAAATATGAAAATAAGCTTAAGTTTGATATAAATTGATAATGTCATTGTAATTATTTTGATTGATGATTTTGCTGACACTAATGCATATTTGTATGCACAAAATTTGTGTTTGATGTGTTTTGCAGACTGAAAGGGGTGAATCTTCATCCCAAGCCCGCAATGCTCCTGCTGAGAATTTGGAACAACAGGAGGTGGATAACTACTACAAGCAGGATATACCTCATCCAGTCATGACCTTTTCCGATATGCACTTGGAAGAGTTGCACCCGAACCTGAGATTTGACAGACTTTGGATAGATTATCCAAAATATCAAAGGGGTTTGCATACTCTTCATTCTAAGGTTGTTGAGGTACCGAGGGTCATAGAATGGGGACCCTTAGAAGCTGTAGAATTGGCCGGGCCAATTAGGAAATTACTTGTACAGAGGTATGGTAATTCTTCTTTTAATGACTGGGTACGTTTATTCACCATGCGTAGACCTGTATATAAAGTATGGTGTGAAGAATTTTTGTGTAGTATAGAGTTGAATGATCAGGTAGCTAGTTTAACCGATCGTTCTTTTATTAGATTTTTGTTAGGAGGTTCGATACGCCACATGTCTTTACTGGACATGGCTCAGGCTTTACGTATATATACGCCTGAGGAGTTAGCGTCTGCCGATTGTAGAGGATTGATACTAAACGGTAGAAAGATAGATGAAAATTTTGATACACACGGTGTGTGGAGTCAAATGACAAGCCATCACCATTTCAAAGGGGGAAATTACTCTTATTTGGATATAGATAGAGCCGAATTAAGAGTGATACATAGGTTTTTAGCTAATTCGATTACACAAAGGGGTAAGAACAAGGAAAAAGTAAATGAACAGGATTTGTTTTACCATATGTGTATTCGAGACCCACAAAGCGCTGTAAGTATACCATATTGTGTGGGTTATTATTTATCAGCTATGGTTCGGGGGATGCGACCGCATAGCATAATAGGAGGTGGTATTTTTATTACTTTGATTGGTAAATATCTCGGTGTGGATATAAGTCGGGGGGGATTATTAGTAGAAGAACCGGAACCCCGCGATACTATAGGTTTAAATGTATACCATGGTGCGAAAGTTTTGAAGAGGCGAAATAACGCCGCAGTACGATACCATGGTAGACATCCACAGGTGGAGAGAAACCAACAGCAAGGTAATGTAGGAGGGGGGAATGAGATGCAAGAAATGCAAAGGTTTATAGCTTCTCAGGAATACGAAAATGCTAGACAGAGAGCATTTGAAGATTGGCAAGTTCATCAGAACCAAATCATAGCTCATTGCCAACATATAGGTAGAAACTATATTCCTACACCGAAACCCATCTTCCCTCCTTGGTCTATAGAGATGCAGCCACCATATCCTACGTATGACCCTGCCGAAGCATTCTATAGCACCTATGGTTATGCCTGGAACCCCTATTGGTACCAGTATCATCCCTAGTATACTTAGTTTTATTTATTTTGTAATTTGTAATTATTGATACGTTTAATACTTTTGTTAATATTGTAATCATTTTTATAATTATCTAACTTTTATTCTTAGATTTTAATAATTTTTGAATGTGGGGTAATATACCAAACTTCAAAAATATGTATATATGTTTGCAGTTTATCTTATGTACACAACAGGGTAAAACAACGCATTTTCAAAGACTGGCATTAAGTTCAGCAAAAGCAACTAATTTTGACGATAAGATGCAAAATATATGTGAAATAACAACAAGACGAAATGAACAAATGATGTGCACCATTTATCATTCAGCAAACAAACGCCAATATATTTGGAAAATTTGGTAAAAATTTAATCATTTTCACACAAATCACCCTCAATAATTTAAATTGTTACTGATTTCTTGTAAATGAGGGCATTGCAAGATCTTAAGTGTGGGAAGGGGTTAAATTCTTTCGGATTTTAAAATTTTTATCTTAAACACTTGGTTACCATTAAAAATACTAGTAAAGCAGTAGTTGTATTAGAATCTAGTGCTCTCTGATAAAAAAGAACAGCCCTAGTCTTATATACTGATTACCCAATTCTAGTAAAATTTTTCAAAATTTTCAATTAAATGAACTAAAAATCATGTTTATACATATTTATGAACGATAAAACTAGGTTTTAACACCGAAATTATTGTTACCTCGGAAACGACATAAATTGAGAAACAAACTAAAATGTTAAAATTCATTTAAAATGGAATAGAGGACGATAAAAAGGAAAATAAAAGCCAAGTGTGGGAAAATTTACCAAGTTATCTTAAACATATGTCACATATATCTGTAACAAATAACTGAAAATACTTTTGCTATGGACTAAACTAAACTGTTTTACCCGATAAAAGAAAAGAAGAGATGGATCTACACGATGAATCAATTCCATCATTAAAAGGAAGTAAAGTCTTCCGAAAAAGACACGCGCTTCTTGATTTAGGTCATGAAGTTGTCGTCCAGACCAGCTGTAGGTTGACGAAAAATCTAGAAAAGTCATCACTAAAATCAGCAGGAAATCCACGGACCTCAGCATTAAACAGGGTCGCCAAGTGGTCAGATTTATCCTAACCATGAGAAGGATTTATCTCGTACAATGGGGGGCACCATGCAAATTAGCTTGATAAGACTAATGAATCAGATCCCCAGAAAGGATAATCTCCTTAAAAGATCAAAAATCAGCTTTTAAGCCTGATATTACTCAATCCTAGAGATTGACCTTAAAGATTGAGAATTACAAACTCATGGAATTCGATGATATCTAAACTCGAGCTTAAACGAGAAAATATTTTGATCAAAATTACAAACCGATTTGTTTTCTGAAAACCCTATTTTCAATGCGTTCATTACCATTGAACGTAAAATCCTAGGAATTCACCTGGAATTCATTAGGTCACCTGAACTAAATCGGGTGTCAACCGTAAGAACGGCGGTTGCATAGTGGTCAAAGACAGGACCTTGTGCCATACCGAAAAATTATGAGGGTGAGCTTTACTATTGCTCCTACCAAGGATAGTAATTGCGTCCGACACGTTATAAACCATAATTAAAAGCATGTCAGGGGACATTGCCTTAACAGTTGCTTGTTCAACGCTTTCCTTTACAACCGGATGGTAGTTTACCGAAAGGTAATATACGGGACAAGTAAACTGGACGTGTTGCTTTCCAAATACAAGGTTAGCAAGTGGGTGACACAAAACCATAAGTTTTGAGCTAAAATTTTCAAATCTGAAACCCACCAAACCCACAAAAATATTTTGCAAACACCGGTAAAGGGTTATCCCGGAAAAATTATCTAGGGTAAAAACTAGATTTAATTTTCAAAGGATCAAATGTTTTCATAAAGATCCAATTTCCTTAATGGATCTAATTTTTTATAGTCATGTGGGACTGTAAACCATATCGTTACTACCATTGTTTATACCGCCGTATAGAAAATCACTGATGTACAAAGTGTGAAGAATAAAGAAGTGATTCTAGTATTTCAAGACGATATTGCTTGAGGACAAGCAACGCTCAAGTGTGGGAATATTTGATAATGCTAAAAACGAACATATATTTCATAGCATTATTCCTCAAGAAAGACAAGCTTTTAGTTGCAATTGTTCTATTTACAAGTGATATTCGTTTAAATAATAAAAGGTGAAGACAAAAGACAGATTCGACGAATTGAAGACGCAAATGACCAAAAAGCTCAAAAGTACAAAAGACAATAAAAAAGGTTCCAATTATTGATAAGAAACGTCTCGAAATTACAAGAGTACAAGATTCAAAACGTAAAGTACAAGATATTAAATTGTACGCAAGGACGTTCGAAAATCCGGAACCGGGACCAGAGTCAACTCTTAACGCTCGACGCAACGGACTAAAAATTACAAGTTAACTATGTATATAAATATAATATAATATATAATTAATTATATTAATTATATATATATTATATTTATAAATAAAAACCGTCGGCAGAGAAAGACTCCAAGGGACTGAGCTGTAATTTCATTCTCCGCGACTCGCGGAGTTTGAAGGCAAAAATGCCGCGAGTCGCGGAGCCCCAAAAGTCGACTTTTCCTATAAAAGCAACCGAATTCTGATCGCAATTGATAATCTTTTTCTTCTTCTCTCATATAAATGTAAAATATATATATATATATAATTTATATTTTAATTTTAATTTTAATTATAATTCTAATAATAAGGGTATGTTAGCGAATGTTGTAAGGGTGTAAGTCGAAATTCTGTCCGTGTAACGCTACGCTATTTTTAATCATTGTAAGTTATGTTCAACCTTTTTACATTAATGTCTCGTAGCTAAGTTATTATTATGCTTATTTAAAACGAAGTAATCATGATGTTGGGCTAATTACTAAAATTGGGTAATTGGGCTTTGTACCATAATTGGGGTTTGGACAAAAGAACGACACTTGTGAAAATTAGACTATGGGCTATTAATGGGCTTTATATTTGTTTAACTAAATGATAGTTTGTTAATGTTAATATAAAGATTTACAATTGGGCGTCCCTATAAATTACCATATACACTCAATCGGACACGATGGGCGGGGTATTTATATGTACGAATAATCGTTCATTTAACCGGACACGGGAATGGATTAATAGCCACTAGAATAATTAAAACAGGGGTGAAATTATGTACAAAGGAAACTTGGTATAATTGATAACAAAATATTAAAACCTTGGGTTACACTCAGTCGACATCCTGGTGTAATTATTAAACAAAGTATTAAAATCTTGTTACAGTTTAAATCCCCAATTAGTTGGAATATTTAACTTCGGGTATAAGAATAATTTGACGAGGACACTCGCATTTTATATTTATGACTGATGGACTGTTATGGACAAAAACCAGACGGACATATTAAATAATCCAGGACAAAGGACAATTAACCCATGGGCATAAAACTAAAATCAACACGTCAAACATCATGATTACGGAAGTTTAAATAAGCATAATTCTTTTATTTCCTATTTAATTTCCTTTATTTTATATTTAATTGCACTTCTAATTATCGCATTTTTATTTATTGTTATTTAATCGCACTTTTAATTATCGTACTTTTTAATTATCGCAATTTTATTTTATCGCACTTTTATTGCAATTTCATTATCGTTATTTATTTTACGCTTTAAATTAAGTCTTTTATTTATTTAATATTTTACATTAGGTTTTAACTGCGACTAAAGTTTTAAAATCGACAAACCGGTCATTAAACGGTAAAAACCCCCCCTTTATAATAATAATATTACTTATATATATGTTTGTATTTTTATAAAAGTAAACTAATATAGCGTTGAGCTTTGTTTAAAAAAAGATTTCCCTGTGGAACGAACCGGACTTACTAAAAACTACACTACTGTACGATTAGGTACACTGCCTATAAGTGTTGTAGCAAGGTTTAAGTATATCCGTTCTCTAAATAAATAAATATCTTGTGTAAAAATGTATCGTATTTAATAGTATTTCCTGCAAAAATTTAATACTATTTTGTATACTACCCCGCTGCACATCAATATTCGCTAAAGACTTCAGCAGGCATTGAATTATTTAGATTCTTTGAAGTCAAACTTATTCTTTGTGATTTGTCACGGCTTCCTTCATAGTTTCGCATAATCCGCTTTTCGGTACTAAATTTTCTATTGAGTGTTTCCAATACTCCATTCTTTATCGTCAAACTTTCGACAGTTAAGGTCGTGTACAGTTTTTGCTGCTGTATTCAGCTTTTTCATAATTTGTGGTATTGATTTGTAGACTGAGTACTTTTCAGAATTTCAGAATTGAAGATCATAATTCTAAGAGGTAAATGTTATATGTTTACATATAACTGTTGATGTAGACATGCTGTGAGTTTTCAAAGTATTGATTGCTGATTCCCGATAATTGGTATGGCAGTTCTCGTTTCAAGATGCGGATGAGTATATGATAGGGTTTCAATGAATAAATATAATGATTTATCAGAGAGATTTAAGCCAAGAAGCAACGAGGTTGCTGGTACGTCTGCTGGTAATATGGTGGAATATAAAAGAATTCTCCGGTATCAAAAGGGTAATCGTATATATCAGGATTATAGTAAGGCTACTTCGAATGAAAAGTCGAAGTTGACTTGCTGGAGCTGTGACAAAATTGACTACTTTGAAAAGGAATCGCAAAGTTATTTGTGCTAATAAATGCCAAAGGATCTGACGCGGCTACGTGTTAAACTTTTACTCATTTGCCGAGAGTTTCTCAGGTGCATAACTATATGCATAGATCTTTCTCTCCGTAACTGAAATGTGGTTGGTTCATCCTCTCGATTGAGGTGTTTTCAAGAATCATGAAAGGTTTGAACGCAAATTGTAATCGTCAAGATACAAATGAAGTTTAAGATGAAATCAAGTGGCAAACTTGAAGAATTATTTAGTTTCATATATTATAAACAATATTTTAATTCATTTTAATTGTCCAAAGTTGGTAGTCATCAGTTGATAGTCCACAGTTAGCAATTCAATAATTCATGTATAGTTTAATATATAATATTCGAATTAATTAATACGTATCGTGACCCGTGTACATGTCTCAGACTCGATCACAACTCAAACTATATATATTATTATAGAATCAACCTCAACCTTGTATAGAGAACTCGATCATTATTGCATATAGAGTGTCTATGGTGATTCCAAATAATATATATAGATGCGTCGATATGATATGTCAAAACCTTGTATACGTGTCCCGATATTTAAAGTGTGTAAAATAAATAACAGGAATTAAATGACGATAAATAAAGTGCGTAAAGTAAATAACAGAAATTAAATGACAATAAATAAAATTGCGAGAATATAAATTGCGATAATTAATTTGAGATAAATAAAATGTAACCAGTTAGCTAGGAACAGTTAGCTAGGAACAGTTAGCGTGGATTCTTAACAAAATTTTTCTTCATAGTTAATTTGTTTGTTTCTAACAAATTTTATTTTGTTCAATGTTTTCTTCATTATGCCACTTGTTAGATTTTGAGAAGTTAAAATCCAAATATGAAATTGAATAAGAATGGTTATTCTGTGGTGAACGGATACGTATATCTGTGGATGTACATAGGATAGTAAATGATTGTTGAATCAGATTCGAAGAGTGTACAATGTAACTTATTAATGTGAAATCTAATTATACCTCGGGTATTACCTACCCGTTAAAATATTATCACCATTAACACCTTGTACGAAAGAATTTTTAATTATAATCTTTATGAAAATATATATACATATATATTTTCTTCAGATATAATCATGGATTTAATGAGTTAATGTGATATTAAACTCATTTGATTTACAGTTAGAATAAGAATATATAATCTCTAAAACATTAAAGATTATATAATCGCCATGTCGAACGAAGATAAATAATGTAGAATGATTCGTAGAACGATGATTATACTCGGGGTACAGAATGAGATGTTGAGCATGTAATGTTGAAACTTATGTTGTTGGTTGTACTGTTGATGCAGATGATGTTGCTGAAGCTAGTACGTTTTACACCATATTCTCCAAATTGATTACTCGAGCGCGAAGTTCGTTGACTTCTTGTATTACTTCGGGATGATTGTCGGTCGGAAGGAGCGAATGCATAAGATCTAGGATTTGAGATAGTATATAGTCGTGATGAGATACTCTGGAAGTGAGGCTGAAAACGGTGTTTCGAATAGCTTCGCCGGTAAGTGCTTCAGGTTCTTCGCCAAGAGGTGAATTCGGTTAGTGGAAGGGATCGCCTTCTGCGCATCTCCATTGATTAAGTCGACTACGAACCCATCAGATGAATTGGTTGATTCATTCTGGTGACACTGCTTTCGGAGCTTAGGTGAAATTCCAAATCGGAATAGCTGTCGGAATCCGAGGAATTCGAACTAGTTGAGGGATTCGTCTCGTACGATCAGATGAAGGATTTTCGATAAGAAATAGATTATAGGATATAGATTAGTACCCTGCAATACATAATTTACATATGCATATATAATACTAAAATCCCATAAGTTACGGAGGAATCTACGGAAGCTGTCAGGCAAAGGTAACAATAACAGATACGCTAAGATATGAATTTATCTATACACTGTCTATGCAATAGAGGCAGTAAGACATGTTTAGACTAAGAATGATAAGCGGGTATCTTCCTAAGGATGATAAACAGATGATTTCCGACAAAAATGATAAGCAAAACTTTTGACATGCAGACACGGTCGAAGTCCAGACTCACTAATGCATCCTAACGACTATCAGTTAGACACACAAATGCAAGACCTGGTTCACTAAGACCACCGCTCTAATACCAACTGTAGAGACCCATCCTAATCCATCCGGACGAAGTCCATATCGATTATAAATGATTCACAACAGTTGATTACATCGCGAGGTACTTGACCTCTATATGATACATTTTACAAACATTGCGTTCGTTTTTGAAAAGACAATATTTCATTACATCGAAAGTTGACGACATGCATACCATTTCATAATATATCTTACTATAATTGACTTAATAATAATCTTGATGAACTCAACGACTCGAATGCAACGTTTTTTGAAATATGTCATGAATGACTCCAAGTAATATCTCTAAGATGAGCAAATGCACAGCGGAAGATTTCTTTCGTACCTGAGAATAAACATGCTTTAAAGTGTCAACCAAAAGGTTGGTGAGTTCATTAGTTAACATAAATAATCATTTCATAATTTTAATAGACCATAAGATTTCATATATCCATTTCTCAATAACATACGTCCCATGCATAGAGACAAAAATATCATTCATATGGATTGAACACCTGGTAACCGACATTCACAATATGCATATAAGAATATCATCATCATTCCGGGATCCTCCTTCGGACATGATATAAATTCCGAAGTACTAAAGCATCTGGTACTTTGGATGGGGCTTGTTGGGCCCGATAGATCTATCTTTAGAGTTCGCGTCAATTAGGGTGTCTGTTCCCTAATTCTTAGATTACTAGACTTAATAAAAAGGGCATATTCGATTTCGATAATTCAACCATAGAATGTAGTTTCACGTACTTGTGTCCATTTCGTAAAACATTTATAAAAATTTCGCATGTATTCTCAGCCCAAAAATATAAAGGGTAAAAAGGCAAATGAAACTCACCATACTGTATTTTGTAGTAAAAATACATATGACTATATTGAACAACTGAATAATGCATGGTTGGCCTCGGATTCACGAACCTATATTATTTGTATATATATTAAAACACATACTCGCAATCGAACAATTTCATATATTATAACTTTATTTATTGGAGTATATATTAAATTTGTATATATATATGTGAAAATGATTATTATTTGTATAGTTATATATATATATATATATATATATATATATATATATATATATATATATATGTATATATATATATATATATATATATATATTTTAAAAATACCTAATTGGTTATATATATGAATATTTATATAGTGATTGTTAATATAATTAATTCATATTTATATGTAATATTACTTATAAGGATATTTTATATATATATATATATATATATATATATATATATATATATATATAAAATATAACATTAATAATAATAAATAAAAGTTGCATTGATTATGATAATTTATAATAATTATAATAAGAATCCTAGTAGTATTTATGATACTGGTATTAAAAATGATAATAATAGTAATAATAATAATAATAATAATAATAATAATAATAATAATAATAATAATAATAATAATAATAATAATAATAATAATTATGTAGTTGTAATGATATCAAAATAACGATTTTTGGTAAAAATGATAATAATTTCTAATATTACCATTACTAATAAAAATACTCATATTAATAATACATTTGTTACTAATAACAATAACAGTACTAAAAATGATACCATGCTAATTTTTATGAGAATAATATTAATTTGTAGTATGTTAATAATAATAATACTTAACTTAACAATAATAATAATAATATTTATTTTTGTAGTTATAATCGTATTAATAATAATAAATTATATTTACTACTTGTATTAGTAATAATAATAATAATGATAATAATTATAATACTTATGCAGGTGATAATAATAATAATCTTTATAACATTAATAATAACAATAACAATAACAACACTAACAATCATAACAATAATTATATCAATAATCATAATAATAATAATAATAATAATAATAATGAAATATGTGTACCCTTTCAAAAGTCATCTTAAAAAGAATTATCTCAAGTGAGATTCGAACCCGCGACCAACTGATACACACCAGCACCCATAACCATCAGACCATGTTTGCTTTTCTGATATGAATTCAAACCCAACACTATATAATCCGATACTAATTTCCTTTAATCCCTTTCTTCTCCAAAACATTTAATCGACCAGAGGACATAATCAATACCCAAAATAATGAATCAATTGATGTATTAAGACCTGAAACTTATTTATAAATGACCTTTAACAAATCCCTTTGCCCAATTAAATAAAAAATATAAATCAAAAGGCCTGCTGTTTCGTGAAAACCGAATGAAGAACTCCCTCATCAATCTTGATTTTAAGAGCGTTTCAGATCAAAGTTTCTACATGAAACTGATTTTAAATCAAACGTATAAACTTTATGTAACCTCAATTGAATCCAAAACACTGAGTTGAACTCGAATTTTTGCCAAGAACACGACTGTTGACTTTTTCAAGATAACTTTGACTCCGAAGTTAAAAGTCGATAGAAGGAATTGAGAATTGAGATTTTCCAGATAGTTTGAGTGCAAGATTTCTGATGAAACTGTATTATTAGATTTTTAAATTTCATTCTCATTCGTGATTTGGTTTAAAAGTGGAACGTACAGAGTTATCGAGCTTTTCTTCAAAATTTCAATTTGATTTTTGATGTTTTAATTCAAATTGCATAAGCAGAGGGTTATGTAAAGATTGTGTGATATCATTACAGCTAATTTTGTACAAATATCATTTGTTTTGTAGCTCAACTGAATCGATAAAATAATAAAGCAGGAACAGAATCAAAAATAAAAAAAATATAAAAGATATATCTGATATAGATGGATAACAGCTTTGTTTTGGATATATCTGATTGATTTCAATTATTTTCACAAAGTTACAGACAGAAAACAAAAGTGATCGAAATGTGCATAAGATTTGGATTCCCATATCTAATAATACGTATATATCTTTATATAAATCTATGTGTTTATCAGTATTTATATATATACTATATTTTATATTTATATACCATATTATATATATATATATATATATATATATATATATATATATATATATATATATATATATATATATACATATACCTATTTATATATATCTGAATGTATATATCTGGTTATCTGATTAAATTTGTATCCTGCATTTAAAACAAAATATTAATATTATTAATAATACTAATTTTATTACTTAATATCAATATTAATCTTAATAATGTATCTAATATTAACAATATAATATAAATAATATTATTCATGATATCATAATAAGAATAATGATAATAATAACTTTAAATAGTATGGAAAGTCTTGTAGTTAAGTTAATAATATATTTAGTAATCATAATAATAACTAAGATCAATGATATTATTAATGCTAATAATAATGTTAATAATAATACTAATAATAATATCCAAATTACCTGTATCCATGTTCATGTTTATATATTTTAATTAGTAATACTAATAATACTGATTTTATTACTAATATTTATTTTAATGATAATAATAATAATAATATTTTTAACTTAAGATTACTTTTAATATATATATTACAATTTGTTTATTATGTAATGTTTAATAATTATGTACTATGTATAATCGAATTTTTATACATTACAATATACATATAATCATGTTCATATATAAAAATTATATACACTTATGTACAGATTTGTCACAACAATAATTTGTATCCTATTTTATATTTTTTTATTTTAGTGTTTAAGATATATATATATATTTATATATATATATATATATATATATATATATATATATATATATATATATATATATATATATATATATATATATATATATATATATATATATATACACACACACACACATTTTTATTTACAAATAATTGTTCGTGAATCGTTGAGAATAGTCAAAGGTTAAATGAATCAATGTAAACAGTTCAAAAATTTTAAGACTCAACATTACAGACTTTGCTTATCGTGTCAGAAACATATAAAGATTAAGGTTTAAATTTGATCGGAATTTCCCGGGTCGTCACAAATACTGCTCACGAACCTTAGCGGCAAATTGTTCCCAGGTTATTTGGCTAATCTGTTCCTTGGGCAAATATGCTGTAATCGAGTCCCACCATTCCATTGCTTCACCCTTGAGAAGCCTACTAGCAAATAACACCATGGATTCAGGCTCATAAAAACACGCTTCTAATGCTCTTTCCTCTTCTCTCAACCAATTGAGGGTCGCTGTAGGGTTTGTGTGTCCACTGTACTCAGGAGGTTTGCAGTCTAAAAACTGTTTATAGGTACACTTCTTCTTTGTCTCGAAAACTTGAAATGGGTATATCATTTGATTTGAAAATGCCTGGTTAAACGGGAATGGTATTTGGAGATTTTGGTAGGTATTTTGTGAAAACTGTGATTGGGAACTGCCACCGGCTTGATTATAAAGGTTTGAAGGAAAAGTTGTGTTCAACGCAGTGGTATTAGGGTTCCATTGCGCCCGTTCTTGTTCTAATTCTTTAATTTTCTCCTGAGCTTCTAGTAATCGACTTTGAAGGTTTATAACTTCTTGTGAGGTTTCCTCTTCCGATGACACATGCCCATCTTCATCGGGAGCTCTGAAAGTACCAGTTCCAGGGACAGTGGGACCAGTAGCGTTTGCTTCATTATCTGCCATTACTGCACTACCACAACACTCACACCAAAGCTTAGTGTAAACTCTGTTAGTACTAACAACTAACACATAACCTGTCCTAGTACTCGCTTAAACCATCCCCAGCATGTTATGTTTGACATGACTCTACTAAGTTTGGGAACATGGCATTTAGATCACAATGCGCATGCTGCCAAACCAAGCTCTGATACCAACTTGTGACACCGCTAATTATTTTTTTTTTAAATACGTGGCGGAAGCATTCATTTATTAATTACCAAATACACTTTACACAAAAACCCAATTTTTTCAAAGATTAAAGCATGAAATCTTTTGATTCTTACCTTAATAGACTCAGTAAATCACAAGGAACAAGATAATAAGAAAGATTCGAGCTCAAGAACAAGGATTCAAGATTAGGGTTTTGGTAGTTGGAAGGGATGAAGAACGAGATGTGTTTGTGTGTGTGAATATTCTGGAAACCAAAAGAAGAAATTAGAAGCACTAGTTCATCTAAAGTGGGTTAAATCCTACACTGTGCAACACACGGGTATTTATCAGTTATCTGATATCTTTCGTACATCATTTGGCAACCCAAATGAAGTTCAATTTAAATAAACAAACCTGTTCTGTGACCCTTGTCACAAACTGGCCCTAACCACATCATTATTTAATAGTAAATATTAAATAAAAAATAAAAGCATATAATAACACCACACTAACTTAAGGGCAATTTAGTAATCTTACTATGACCAATAGAGGATGTTACACTTGGTTGGTATTTTATAATAAACTTATTATTTTCAACCCAATTTAAAAAGAAAAAAAAAACTATATGCATATGGTTGAGTACATTTTATTCTATGTTTCATTCATCATCGTTTACTGTCCAGATTCCATATGTACATATACATCAATAATCATTCAATCTTCTGAATTCTACTCAGCTGTGCCGAGATGTGAGGTTTTACAACCAACCCATGCATGAAAAATAAGCAGCTGTAAAATTTAATTATCACAACCAAATCACAAGAAAACATTAAAGATCAATACATAACAATGGTCCAAATAACAAGTCATAAATTACTCTAATATTGTTTTTAAAAGTGAAAAACATCTAAATAAAAAAACCTGAAATATGATTAATAAATCATACTTGTGATGGAAATTGTGATGGATATAAGAAGCTTGTCACATAAGATCTTCGCATAAAACTGGTAAGGTAAAGAAAGATTTAACCTTGTTAGGATCATTATAGCAAGCCTCGATAAATTTTCCAACATCTCCTTGAGGTATGCCCATATTCAGAAGTTCACACAAGACCTTTTGCATCTTTTCGTCACTCAAAGAGTCAGATGTTTTAGCATCTGCAGCAAAGCACTAGTAGCGACACCAATTTGTGAAACCATTGCGCCACAAAGAGACTTAAAATCGCAAGTGATGTTATCTAACTTCACATCTAAAATTTAATGAGTATTTAACGGTTTCGTCTTCTTGTTAGATTTTTGTAGCTTTTGTGAGACCTTTTTACGTTTCTTCTTTGACGTTTCAGTGTTTGAGGAAGTAGGCGATGTTTGTTCATTAGATACCATAAATTGTAAAACGATGCAGACTAAAAAAGCATACAAAAAAAATCTTACGATAAAGACAAATTAGATAATACCTTGATATTGGGTATTTCAATCTCAAATTGCAGCTCTCGTCTCTATTTTAGTGCTGAGTAGTTTAATTGAATTGCACAGATATAAAGAATTTTATGTGAGGAACTTGTAGAAGGAGAGAGAAAGAGTGGGTGTGAAAAAGAGGGAAAAAACAAGAGAACGTGGTCATTTGGCGTGTAATTATCATATAATGGAATGCATTCCCCACATTTTGTGGGGTAATGCTCCATTAATTAGTTTCCGGTAATGCTCAATCCCATTATAAACTACCAGGCAATATTAATTATAATGATACCCATTCCTTAAGGCTCATTTCTCCTTACCAAGCATGCCCTTATTATTATTATTATTATTATTATTATTATTATTATTATAAATTTAAAAGTATTAAAACTTACAAAAAATTAGTGGGAAGCCTAGAGACAATCTGGGCCCCACACATCTAGCAATAGCAAAACCTATCCTAGTAAAAATATGAGCAGCAGCACCGGCACCAATATCTTGCGCCATCAAACTCTTCTGAACCCGCTTTAGCAAAGAAACATCATCCTTTTCTAATTCCCCAAGGGAAGAAAATGAGAAAGGAATGAAACCATAACCAATCGCCTGACAGCTAGATTCGTACTTGATCCGCCTCCGACGAGCCGCATCAACCACAACACGCCCAGGGACAAAGTTAGAAAGCCCAGACTGTGTCAAAGGAGAAGACCCTGTCAAGTCAACACAAACATCGCGACCACAATCTCAGGAATAAAGTAACACATCTGCAGGTCTGAGGGCCCTGTCGTTCCCTCCAGACAACCCAATGTCAACCTCCTTTCTCGCTGAAATCCCAGATCGATAACAAACATCAACAAGGGAAACCCGAACAACATTATGTCGATGCTTAATACCCACCATACCAGCACAAGACACCGCGTGATCCCCGAAAATATCCCAGTAAAAACCCTTGAACAGGCAGAGCATGCCGTCGAGATAGAGAACAATGGAACACCCAACCGGTAGCACAACACACATCGGTAAGTCTTTGCGTTCATCGTCTGACCCAACCCCAAAATAGGGACTGCCCTTAGCCAAGCAGAGGTGTGATCACCCTGCTGCGATTTCCATAAGGCCGATTGTCGGGGAGATAATGAAAAAGTGGATTCTGCAGAAGCGGTAACCTTTGTGAAATAAACATCTGCCAATTTCTTCATGAGTATGGGGGCAGCGACCTCACTCTGATTACCTAAAATATCAAACCCAACCGTTTTATTAAACAGACCCAATGCATCTTCAAAAGCACGACCAAGACCAACAATACCCGCATGACGTAGGAGCTTGGTCTGCAACCCAGCAGACTGTAATCGAGAAGCCAGAAAAGCATAATGACGAACATCTCCTGCAGAATAAACACCAAGCCCTCCAAATGCAAATGGCAAGGTGGCAAGCCGCCACTGCCAATCACCAAACCCAGGCCCTGAAGCAGTAACAATACGCTCCAAGGAAGATCGAAGGGCTCCATCGAAAGCGCGTTGAGCCGCCTCAAATATACTAGGAGGACAAGTACGCAAGGTAAAGTAGAGTTTAGAAACTCCCGTACATGCCCTAAGCAACAACAACTCACACTGAGGATCATCAAGCTTAGCAACCTTATCCATAAGCGCAATGGACTTGGTCACCCTTTGCATCACCAGTTCACTACTAAAACCAAGATCGGAACTTGCGGGGGCCCCAAGCAACTTAACACCATTTAAAGGTCGAGCAATATTAGGAGGAAAGACACCTACTTGCCTGCTGCGAGGGTCCTCCGTAGGCCAGAAAATTTCTGTTATTATTATTATTATTATTATTATTATTATTATTTTAATATTATGTATTATTATTATTAAGTTATTATTTAGTTTGAGAGCAAAATTGTCAATTTTTCATTCAGTTAGTTTATTCAGCATAAAAAGTAAACGACATTACTCATGTCACTAATTAATCAATACTGCCATCAATATCCAAACTGCAATCTATATCCATAAGGAACTTAATAGAAAGAAAAGTAAACGGGCCTTGATGTTTGTTTATAACTTAATGAAAATATAAAGTCTTAATATTTTAAATCACGAATGTGAATTTTCATATTCGTTTCTACTTTTTTAAATCTGCTAATATAACTGTGTATAATTTCCTTATGTACATGATTAAGTCTGTAAATTTAATTATATTTAGTTAGTTATTTAACAAATAAAATAAACAACATTTATTTATTATCACTTATTACTCACAAACATCATAAGTTCATTTACACAACATAACTTAATAAATTTAAAAATCAACGAGGCATTGTCTGAGTGGTATAAGCTTTGAGTTGGATCTGAGTCTTGGTTGACACAAGTTTGAATCTAGGAAAGAAGTTTTCTCAAGAATTATGTTGTGATAAATAGATGTGTATGCCCTAAAATATTCGGGCTTAATTCAAAGCACACCGAATACTCAAGCGACGATAGTGTGTGAAAGAGTTTTCTTCTAACACGTGTTTGAGTGACAAATGAAAGTTTTCGATGTTGAAATAGCCGTTAAAAAAACTTAATAAAATCATAAAAAAACTAACGGGCCTAAGTAGTTAACGCGATGGGACGGTTAAGGCCCTAACATCTAGACCATTTTAGCGAAAACCTGCTCGTATATATATTAATTAATAATATCAATTTTAATCAATTATTCAATTATTAATACAATACAATAGGACGCAGCAGCGCAGCGATGTCTTGTTATACAAGAGCCAAAACACTGGAAACCCTAAAATCTTTTAATCGCATGTATCGTCATCATCGTTATTATTGTAAGGTACGTGATAACACTTTACGCAGTTACTATTCTTCATCACTTAGAAGTATCAACATACACTGTTACACCCCTATCAATAAACCTCAATTCAACCACAACCCTGATAAAAGTTCGTATCTTGTCGAAGTTGAGCCTCGATTCAATCAAAACCCTAATAAAACCTCGTATTTTTGCGAAACAGAACCTCAATTTAACCAAAACTGTGATAAGCATTGGTATCTATCCGAAGCTGAACCTCAATGTAACCAAAGCTTCAATAAAAGTTGGTATGTTTTCGAACATGAACCTTTGTATTTTAGGGGAACTAAACCTGAACCTAAACCTGATTATGATAATTATCTTGAAAATAAAAATGTCACGATTGAGGAGCTTGATGGTTTCTGTAAGGAAAGAAAATTAAAGGAAGCGGTTGAGGTTTTAGGTTTACTCGAAAAGAACAATGTATTGGTTGATCTGGATAGATATATGTTGTTGCTGAATGAATGTGGAGAGGCACAGGCACTTGAAGAAGGTAGGAAAGTTCATGAGAGCCTTGTAAGGTCGTCATTGTTGTCGTCCTCGTCTAGTATGGATGATGATGATGATGATGATGTTTTGATTTCTAATAATAAGATTTTGGAAATGTATGCAAAATGTGGGTCAGTGGAAGATGCATATAACGTGTTTGATAAAACGTCTCAGAGAGATGTTACTTGTTGGGATAAGATGATTACATTGTTTGTTAGAAACGGGCATGGTGAGGATGCCATTAATATGTTTACCGATTTCAAAAGAATTGGTTTGAAACCTGATAGTCAGATGTTTTTTGGTGTGTTTAGTGCGTGTAGTGTTGTGGGGGACATGAAAGAGGGGTTGTTGCACTTTGAGTCAATGAGCAAGCAATATGATATTGTTCCATCGCTGGATCACTATAAGAGTGTAGTAGATATGCTTGGGAGTGCAGGATACCTGAACGAGGCGTTACAGTTTATCGAGGAGAAAATGCCTATTGAACCAAGTGTTGAAATTTGGGAAACGTTGATGAATAATTGTCGTGTTCATGGAAATATGGAGCTTGGAGACCGATGTTTAGAGCTTATCGAGCTTCTAGATCCAGCTCGTTTAGATGAAGAGACGAAGGCGGGTTTGATACCAATTAAAGCTTCAGATATTATTGCAAAAGAAACAGAAGACAAGAGGTCAGTCCAGATGAGGTCGAAAGTCGGTAATCAGTTTAGTGAAGGAGAAACTTGTTATGAAGAAGACAAGAAGTTATTATATGATCAGCTAAGGTGTTTAAAAAAGCCGATGATAGAAGCCGGGTATATTCTCGGTGGTACTGGCTTGTATCCCCATTTAGACCAAGAAAGTAAAGAGGAAGCTCTTTTTTCACATGGTGAAAGACTTGCTTTGTCTTTACACCTTTTGACCACTCCAGCTCGTTCACCAGTACGAATATTAAGAAAGTATAAGGTTTGTTATGATTGCCATGCTGCATTCAAGATTATTTCTAAGATCGTCGGAAGACTAATTATTGTACATGATAGCACCAAGATCCATTACTTTGACGACGGAGCTTCTTTTCAGAAACTGGTATACGGAGGATGATGAGGGGAGTTTCTTTTGGTTCTTGCGGATGGAGCAGATTATTTTATTGGTGATAATTTATAATTTACTACCTTCTCTACTTAGCTAATCTTCTTATTAAGCATATAGACGGATGTTTAGTTACTATTACTACTTATATATATTATATATCTCTGGATTTTTAAACATATTTTCTATCTTGTAACATATGCTTCTTCAGTTCTTTGGCATTATTCTTTGTGCGACTAACTCAACTATCTATTAAGTACGAGTACTACTTATGGGTTAAATGTAGAAGCAGAGCACAGAGATGATTGGGAGGGGACGTTTTATGCGTCTCTCTAATCAAGGTCCAAGGTTGATCTTTTTGGTATGAATAGTCCAAGTATATTATATATCTTCAGCCCTTTTTCTATGTGTTGGTGTATGAACTACTGGGAAGATCATAGCGAAAAAGTCGAGACCTAACAAAAGAAGTAAACCTGAAGTGTTGCGAAAGACTGGGATGGGAAACAAAGCGGAATGTACCGGATTTATTCCATGTTTCTGTAGATGTGGCAATTTCTCCTTTTCTAATCAAATAAGGCCTTAATCCTCTTACGTATTTTGTAGCACAAGTGTATGACGTATATCACATACCCTTATGATTAAAAGTTATTCCATCTAATCTAAACATAAGAATTTTGATACCTCAAACGTAATGTTCACGTTTGGCCGAGGAGAGCGCACCAGGTGATAAATCCGCTAATGTTTTATCTTACAAGATTCTCAATCGATTCGGGAAGAATTCCTCGAAAGAGATGGAAAAGGGCAGGTTCTCGAGGTTGAGTTTTGTGGTCCCTCTTCTGTTCTTCGGTTGGTCTCTTTCCTTATTATTCCTTGTTATATTCGGTTATGCTTGGTTATTTCGATTGTAAGGTTTTTTCGGGATGTTAGGGAGGCTCGTTTATAGATAGCTTTTGTTGAGATGTTGTTTTCTAGGTGAGAGCTTTTCCGTTTCCCCCGTCCTTTTGTATTCCCGGTTGATGGCGTTTTCTTTTGAAAAACAACCTCGGTTCTATATGAGTAATCGTTATTTTTGCAAAAAAATAAAAATAAAAAAATTGGATACCTTTGTGGGGCAGTGAAGATTCTCTACTTCTATTGATTGAACACAAGTGCGTTCGAAGACCTTTAAGTCACCATCACAAAACTGGCTTACATTAAATAAGCAGCATTCAAGACCGACCTTTAAGTCACCATCACAAAACTGGCTTACATTAAATAAGCAGCATTCAAGACCTTCCACGCATAAGATATACGCTTGATGGTAATTTCATGCTTTATGTAATCACCATATCCAAGTATTGCATCAATCTCGTCATTTACAAACGTCACGGTGCCTAGGAACTTTTCTACATGGTTTTGTAGCAGTGATTTGTCGCAAGTCATGTGTCTTTGAGCATCTAGAATCTATATACCGCATACATACTGCGAAACTCGGGAATACAGATCAGTCTTAGCACTTAGGTACCCAGGTATATGCATGGGTTCATGATCTGTACATGTATATATGCATAAGCCCCATGCCTAGTGTTGCATGCATGTTTCTATTTAATAAAACTTTCTGGCTTTTCAAAGAAAAACACAAAAAGAAAAAAACAAAGGTTTAATGCAATATGTCATGTACATCATGGTCTAATTGGTTGCAGCTAATAATTTTTGTCTAGTCTTCCATTATCTGATATGGGTATCTGTGATTTTCATGTAGTCCCCGACTTGGGCCGGATCGACAAAAGCCATCTGGCAACGACAGTTACTGGCCGGTTTGAAATCGGTCAAAGTTTAAAGTCAGATTTATTTTTCGAATCGGTACTTGGACCTCCTCCGGTTGTCAACAAAATTGTGGGTTCTTCGTCTTTCGAATCGCCTAAGTCGTATGCTTTTAAAAATCATGCGGGTAAACCTTTGAATAGGGATAAGGTTAAAGGAAAGGTCCATCAACCGGATTTGAGAGGTAAGTAATTTTGGTTGAGGTAATTTTGGCTCGGTTTTATCTTCCCGGTTGGTTTTATTTGTGTGGTATGTTTATGTGTTGCCTCCAAGGTTGGGGAACTCGGATCTCGGGGAGATCTCGTTTGGACTTTTTCAGGGAGATCTCGGCATCTCGGAATAATCTCGGGGAGATCTCAGACGTTGACTTACGTTGACTTTATAGTTTTTTTAAATAAAAATATACATAAAAACATAAATATATGTATATTTATATACGTACTTACGGGATTTTACAAAAATATTCGAGAAATGAGCGACAAAATCTTAGAAATTACGAATTTTACAAGAAAATCTTACAAATTAGCAAGAAAATTCGAGAAATCGTGACTTTGACTAAGTTTGACCCCGTTTACCGAGAAATCTCGGGAGATGAACATCTCGTCTCGGTTGCCTTCTAAAAACGAGATCTCGGGGGAGATCTCGGGAGATTTACAACACTGGTTGCCTCTTTAGCTTAGCTTGTGTATGTTGTTTTAGGCACATTGAGTTTGTATGTGGTTTGTTGATATGGTTTCTATTCGTTTTTTCTTTTTCTTTTCGGTTTGCCTCGCGTGTAGTTAGTTGTTATGGTTTTTAGTTTGTTAGTTTTCATTTTTCTAGTTGCGAGACTGGCTTGGATCACTTGTATTTTGTATTTTGATAGGTTTTTCAATCTTTTGATGAAATTCCATAGTAATCTATGTTTATTGTTCTTTGACAACAAAAAAAAAAAAAAAATAAAAACCCTCAGAATTATCAAGTCAAAGTTGGATTTATTCTGTCAAAGTTAAAAAATAGACCGGGTAAAAACAGTCAAAAGGGACATCAGGCCGGAAGAGCAAACATTAATGGGACATTAAAGAGACATCATGCCAGATAGCGGAGGAGTTCGCATCTGGAAGGTGTAACTTTATTTGCTACATACAAAAACTGATGTACATGCATCAACTGTTATGCACTTACAAAGACGGGTAACTTGTTACTCCGTAACTGTGATGCCCCGTACAAAACCATCGTGTACGAATCATCAACAACAGGATCATTACAAGGTTAAGTATTATATGCGTTTTCAAAAAGTGTGAAGACCCGTCCTTATCCCCTGGACGAAATCTTCAACATTTAGTTCCATTGCGATGATCGACTCCAAGTAATGTCCTTATCATGAGTAAATGCACAACGGAAGACTCAACTTGTACCTGAGAATAACATGCTTTAAAATGTCAACATAAAGTTGGTGAGATATATAGGTTTGATGCTAGCAGCGTTATAACTATGGACCACAAGATTTCATATAGTTAAACATTTTAATAAAAATATTCTAAGTGGTTGAGCACTTGGTAACCATACTTAACAATTAATCACGTCGCATATTCCCTTTATTATGAAATCTTACTACACTGTACCAAGTGTAGTCACAAAACGAAGTACTGTGCAACCGTTGAATACTGGTCGTCCAGTCCGGTTGGGGTTGTCAGGCCCGATAGATCTATCTTTAGGATTCGCGTCAATTAGGGTGTCTGTTCCCTAATTCTTAGATTACCAGACTTAATAAAAAGGGGCATATTCGATTTCGATAATTCAACCATAGAATGTAGTTTCACGTACTTGTGTCTATTTTGTAAATCATTTATAAAACCTGCATGTATTCTCATCCCAAAAATATTAGATTTTAAAAGTGGGACTATAACTCACCTAATGTATTTTGTAGTAAAAATACATATAACATCCTTGAACACGTAAGGTTGGCCTCGGATTCACGAACCCTTTTAATGTGTTTTCTAAAAAGATTTGCCAGCAACGGGACTCGAACCCGTGACCTCCTCTACCATACCACACTCGTAAACCACTCAACCACTTATGTTTTTCTTATTAGTCTCGGATTATAAAGTATACATATATACATCCCGTATTTCGGTTTGGCCCAACGGATATAACAAAGTCCAACAGATTAATAAATGGGATTTCGGCCCAAGATTAATAAACGGGATTTCGGCCCAAGATGTATACACGATCCAAAAGAGAAAAACAAAGCAAATAGATATATGGCCCGACAAAAAAAATATGGAAATCCAACTGGCATTCTTTTATTCGATTGTTTTCCACTTTCACTTAACTGATAGCCATGTGGGTTCGACCTAAAAGAATACAAACACCCCATCCTTGTCTTCATCGTTAATTTACCATTATAATCGTCACTATTCATCGTCTCCTACTTTTGTTTTGATTACCGTTATAGTTTCAGAAGTTCGAAGAGTAGCAGCATGGTAATAGTAATAAGTAACGGTTGTTTGTTTTTGATCATCGAAGCAGTAACATAAACCTGCGAGCTGCAGTAGTAGCGAAAAGGAATCGGGTGTGACGATTAGCGATTCCAACAGGAGAAAGAAGGAGAAGGAAGAAAGGAATAAAAATAAATGAACGCAATGTTGGTGACGGTTTGTGGGGATGGTGTTGGGTGTTCGCAAGTAAGAACGAGAAAGAAAGAAACGGTGTCGAATGGGTGGTGTGTTGGGTTTGCTTCGAACTACAACAAAAGGTGGTGAGATGAATGGGTGATAAAGTGATGGTAGTGATATGGTTGTTTCCAGTTTCAAAACAAAAAGAAAAGTGAGGTATAGTAATATAGAGAGGTAAAGATAGAGGGATAGGAAGGTGGTGGTTCTTGATGATAACCGGTAGTGGAGGTTGAAAAGGGTGGCGAATGAGGCGACGATGGTTGACTGCCGGTAAGAGGTGACGGGCTGTGGTGGTGAGGATGGAGCCGGTGGTCGTGGTGAGCTTGGTGATGATGTCTCTTTGTTTTGTTCGTGATCAAGCACAAAGAAATAGAAGGGAAATAGAGATTTTTATAGAGAGAGTAAAGAGAGACAAGTGATGGGTTATAGTGGCTCGTTGGTGGTTCAAGGTGGAAGGTGGTCATGGGGTACCGGCGGTGTAGAATGGTTTAGGATAGAAGCGAATGTTGGTCTCCGAGAGTAACACAAAACACAAATAGTTTGATGGATGTTATCATGTATATCATATGTTTGAATATATGTATGTATATAAATAAAAATTAAGCCTAGTTAATATGCATATAATAATATAAATAGACTATCAATCAAAAACAGGAACAAACGTGTAACACAAATAAATATCTTTGCCGACAGTTTTAAAATATATATATTATACTATAGTTAATTTATATAATTATTTAAATATTATATTAAATTTACGTTAATGGTAAAAATATAATTTTTACAAAAATTACTTTTACGTTGTCACTTGACTACTGTCTATGTTCCGGTTTTCCAAACAGAGTTTCGTACGCTGAGAAAACTAACCCTTTAAGTTTAGTGACTAGTACCTTTATCAAAATATTAGATTTTAAATTATAAAAATAATCCCATTAAAAAAATGTAACTTAACCTTTGAAGCATTGTGGTCATTTACCTGTATAAACCAAAGTATAGTTATTGTCCAAAGTATATTTTTAAATCGAAAACATTTTTGTATTACAATTAGTCGTTTTGTAAAATACATAAATATATATTTAATGATCACATTTTAGTTAAATATTAATTTTTATTAAAAACTCATATCTAATATTATGTTAACGTTAACAACTAATAAATATATTTCGTAAATACATATAATGTTCGTGAATCGTCAGGCTTGATCAAAAGGGTAACTAGTTATCCAGTTCTAGATTTCAGACTTTCTAGACTTAACATTAGGGTTTTTGCTTATCGTGTCGGAAACATATAGAAATTAGAGTTTAAATTTGGTCGGAAATTTCCGGGTCGTTACAGTACCCACCCGTTAAAGAAATTTCGTCCCCGAAATTTTGTAGAGGTTGTCATAAATAACAATAGGAATGTTTTCATGATGAATATGAGGTAATAATAGAGTTTTATCCGTATCGAGAGATATTAGATAAAACAATTCGATCATGTGAAGCGTACGAATGAAGCTATCACAAAAGAGTGAAATGAGTAAATATGGAATTGTTTTA
Source organism: Rutidosis leptorrhynchoides (assembly GCF_046630445.1). Lineage (NCBI taxonomy): Eukaryota > Viridiplantae > Streptophyta > Magnoliopsida > Asterales > Asteraceae > Rutidosis > Rutidosis leptorrhynchoides. The sequence continues at coordinate 320,993,256 of NC_092340.1, forward strand.
ACCGATGACAGGATTTAGAATTGATTTCCTGAATTTATGGGATTTAAAGAAAATCTTATGTAATAAGATTTGGTTCTTCGGCGATCAGGATTTTCTTTGATTTAATGCGGCAATCTGTTTCGATTTCTCTGTCGGATATTTCACTATAAATCTACCCCCTTCGTTTCCTTATTTCCATATCCCACATCTTCTACTTTTTCTCCTAAATTCTTACTTTAAACATTCGTCAATATGCTCCATCCCATTCTGATTCTTGATATACTCCTAATTTTCACATCTGTCGTTCCTCTTTTCCATCTACCACCAGAAGAATCTATTTACTTCTACTATACTCTTGTGTTTATAGTGTTTCTAATTCTCCCGTGTCTCTATATTGCTATCTGCATTGATATACACGGTTTGTAAATTCTAGGTGGTTGTTGAGTTTGATATCTTCCCTTATACTTTGATGCTCCTGCTTCTGTTTTCCGTAATCATTGTCATCCATAGTTAATACTCTCTCCTATTTGCTGTGGTTTATGCTCCTATTCTATTTTAGAGCTCTATTCTTTCATTTCCTCTTCCCGTCCTCGAGTCAAGCGAATAATGATCCGGGATTCGTAAGCATGAAATTTGTAATGAACTTAGTTAATGCTCTTAAAAAGAAATGGTAATAGCACGAGTTTGATTTGTCAAATTACCAGAATACCCTGAAAAAGATAGACCTATCAGGATGATATGTTCCTAATATGTTTAGAAATTGGATGGAGTGTAAGAGCCGTGTAACATGGCACATGATGATGGTACTGTGAATCATCATATTCCATTATAAACTTATCATGACTTACTGTAATATAATGAAGTTGATCAAGTTTCATTATATTATACTAATTCATGCATCAGTTTCCAACACTTCTTCAAAACATTCCTTGAAGATTTCAGATTTTAGAAACTAACACAGTTTCTTTTATGTTATAATGCAGATTTTACGGAGTGATAAATGATTTCAGATAAGGATAGTTGTGGAAATATCTTCAGAAATATTGAGGATATTTATAATGAAAGATATGATAATATCTTGGAATTTCTAATGTCGAAGGATGATGATGAAGATTGACCCGCAAGGGTTTAGATTCAGAAGCAAGGTGTTTGTTACAGAATCGTCGTGATTCTTTATGTACAAGTTTAGTCCTTGTAACTTGTTCAGAGTCTCCTTCTCGGTTTGCTCAATCCGGTTTTCAGTACCAGATTTTCTATCGAGCGTTCCTAACACTTCCTTCTTTATCATCAAACTTTTGGCCATTTAGGCCATCTACAATTCTACTGTTTCCTCTGCATTCAATGCAGCCATATCTGAATCGTTGGTTATCAATCCAAGGTGTTTTCGGGCGAATTGTGTTTTTAGATGATTAAACGCTTATGGTAGTATGGTGGAACATAAAAGGTTTTCCGATAACGATGGTGCAAGAACAAGGTGTATATATCGAGGCTATAATAAGACTCGTCTTACTGAGAAGTCGAAGTTAACTTGCTGAAGCTGTGACAAAACTGGCTAATTTGAAAAGGAATTGTAAAGTTATTTTGGGTAATAATAATACTAAAGGAATTAACACTGCCACGTGTTAAATGTTGACTCAATTTCCGAGAGTTTTTGGGTGCATAACTATATGCAGGAATCTTTTCTTTCGTAGATGAAGTGCGATTGGTTCAATTTCTCGATTGAGGTATTTTCAAAGATTATGAAAGATTTGAACGCGGATTGTAATCGTCGGGTTACAATTGAGGTTTAGGATGAAATCAAGTGGCAACTTGAAGAATTATTTAGTTTCATATATTATAATCAATATTTTAATTCATTTTAATTGTCCAAAGTTAACAGTCCAATAGTCCGATGGTTCAATGATTCATATATAATTTAATATATAATATTCGAATTAAATAATACGTATCGTGACCCGTGTACCGGTCTCGGTGTCGATCACAACTCAAAGTATATATATATTTTGGAATCAACTCCGACCCTGTATAGCCAACTCCCACCTTCACATATAGAGTGTCTACGGTTGTTCCGAAATATATATATAGATGGGTCGATATGATAAATCGAAACCTTGCATACGTGTCCCGTTATTTAAAGTGCGTAAAAGTAAATAACAGAAATTAAATGACGATAAATAAAATTGCGAGAATGTAAATTGCGATAAATTAAATGTTAATCAGTTAGCTGGGAACAGTTAGCCGGAACAGTTAGCGTGAAATCCTATCACAATTCCAATTAATTAATTCGTTTGTTTCTAACACTTTTTATTTTTGTCCAATGTTTTCTTCGTTATGCCACTTGTTGGATTCTGATAGGTCAAAATCCAAATATGAAATTTGAATAGAAATGGTTATTCTGTGGTGAACGGATACGTATATCGGTAGTTGTAAGTAGGATAGTAAATGATCGTTGAATCAGATTCGAAGAATGTACAGTGTAACTTATTAATGTGAAATCGGAATATTTCTCGGGTACTACCCACCCGTTAAAATATTTTCATCATTAACAATTTGTACGAAAAAATTTTTAATTACAATCTTTATGAAAATATACTTGCATATATATTTTCATCGAATGTAATCATGGATTTAATGAGTCGATAAGATATTAAACTCATTTGTTTTATCGTTAATATTGGATTACATGATCTCTAAAACATTAGAGATGTCATAATCACCATGTCGAACGAAGATATATGAGGTAGAACGTTACATAAAGCGAAGGTATTCGATGTAGAACGATATATAGAACGAAGATTATGCTTGTAGCACAGATGATATTGAGGCGTGTGATGTTGAGATTTACGACGTAGTTGTGGTTGGGAAAATAAGAGTATTGTCGGCGTTGAAGATGGTGGTACGGATTATGCTGCTGGTGCTGCTGCTGGTGTTCGTTACCTTCGCACCAAGTTCTCCAAAGTCGTCACACGAGCGCGTAGTTCGTTAACTTCTTCTAGTGCTATAGAATGATTGACGGTTGAGACGAGCGGTTGAGTAAGATTCGAAATATATGATAATATATAATCGTGACAGGATACTCTAGAAATGAGAGGGTAAATGGTTTCTCGAACAGATTCGCCAGTAAATGCTTCAGGTTCGTCGCCAATAGAGCAATTTGGTGGACGGAATGGATCTTCGATGTGAAATGAGTTTCGGATATCGGATGATATTCTAGCTATATAGAATGTTATATAATACCAAAGATTTCGTAGACTACAGAGGAACCTACGGCATATGTCAGGCAAGTCTACAGATAAGCTAAGATATGAATTTTTTTGTCTATACACTATCGATGCACTAAATGCAGTAAGACGTGTCTAGACTAAAGAATGATAAGCAGGCAATTCCCTAAGGATGATAAGCAGATGGTTTCCGACTAGAAATGATAAGCAAAAATTTTTGACAGGTAGTCACGGTCAAAGTCCAGACTCACTAATGTATCCTAACAACGACCAGTTAGACACACTAATGCAAGGCCTGGTTCGCTAAGACCAACGCTCTGATACCACCTGTGAAGACCCGTCCTTATCCCCTGGACGAAATCTTCAACATTTAGTTCCATTGCGATGATCGACTCCAAGTAATGTCCTTATCATGAGTAAATGCACAGCGGAAGACTCAACTTGTACCTGAGAATAACATGCTTTAAAATGTCAACATAAAGTTGGTGAGATATATAGGTTTGATGCTAGCAGCGTTATAACTATGGACCACAAGATTTCATATAGTTAAACATTTTAATAAAAATATTCTAAGTGGTTGAGCACTTGGTAACCATACTTAACAATTAATCACGTCGCATATTCCCTTTATTATGAAATCTTACTACACTGTACCAAGTGTAGTCACAAAACGAAGTACTGTGCAACCGTTGAATACTGGTCGTCCAGTCCGGTTGGGGTTGTCAGGCCCGATAGATCTATCTTTAGGATTCGCGTCAATTAGGGTGTCTGTTCCCTAATTCTTAGATTACCAGACTTAATAAAAAGGGGCATATTCGATTTCGATAATTCAACCATAGAATGTAGTTTCACGTACTTGTGTCTATTTTGTAAATCATTTATAAAACCTGCATGTATTCTCATCCCAAAAATATTAGATTTTAAAAGTGGGACTATAACTCACCTAATGTATTTTGTAGTAAAAATACATATAACATCCTTGAACACGTAAGGTTGGCCTCGGATTCACGAACCCTTTTAATGTGTTTTCTAAAAAGATTTGCCAGCAACGGGACTCGAACCCGTGACCTCCTCTACCATACCACACTCGTAAACCACTCAACCACTTATGTTTTTCTTATTAGTCTCGGATTATAAAGTATACATATATACATCCCGTATTTCGGTTTGGCCCAACGGATATAACAAAGTCCAACAGATTAATAAATGGGATTTCGGCCCAAGATTAATAAACGGGATTTCGGCCCAAGATGTATACACGATCCAAAAGAGAAAAACAAAGCAAATAGATATATGGCCCGACAAAAAAAATATGGAAATCCAACTGGCATTCTTTTATTCGATTGTTTTCCACTTTCACTTAACTGATAGCCATGTGGGTTCGACCTAAAAGAATACAAACACCCCATCCTTGTCTTCATCGTTAATTTACCATTATAATCGTCACTATTCATCGTCTCCTACTTTTGTTTTGATTACCGTTATAGTTTCAGAAGTTCGAAGAGTAGCAGCATGGTAATAGTAATAAGTAACGGTTGTTTGTTTTTGATCATCGAAGCAGTAACATAAACCTGCGAGCTGCAGTAGTAGCGAAAAGGAATCGGGTGTGACGATTAGCGATTCCAACAGGAGAAAGAAGGAGAAGGAAGAAAGGAATAAAAATAAATGAACGCAATGTTGGTGACGGTTTGTGGGGATGGTGTTGGGTGTTCGCAAGTAAGAACGAGAAAGAAAGAAACGGTGTCGAATGGGTGGTGTGTTGGGTTTGCTTCGAACTACAACAAAAGGTGGTGAGATGAATGGGTGATAAAGTGATGGTAGTGATATGGTTGTTTCCAGTTTCAAAACAAAAAGAAAAGTGAGGTATAGTAATATAGAGAGGTAAAGATAGAGGGATAGGAAGGTGGTGGTTCTTGATGATAACCGGTAGTGGAGGTTGAAAAGGGTGGCGAATGAGGCGACGATGGTTGACTGCCGGTAAGAGGTGACGGGCTGTGGTGGTGAGGATGGAGCCGGTGGTCGTGGTGAGCTTGGTGATGATGTCTCTTTATTTTGTTCGTGATCAAGCACAAGGAAATAGAAGGGAAATAGAGATTTTTATAGAGAGAGTAAAGAGAGACAAGTGATGGGTTATAGTGGCTCGTTGGTGGTTCAAGGTGGAAGGTGGTCATGGGGTACCGGCGGTGTAGAATGGTTTAGGATAGAAGCGAATGTTGGTCTCCGAGAGTAACACAAAACACAAATAGTTTGATGGATGTTATCATGTATATCATATGTTTGAATATATGTATGTATATAAATAAAAATTAAGCCTAGTTAATATGCATATAATAATATAAATAGACTATCAATCAAAAACAGGAACAAACGTGTAACACAAATAAATATCTTTGCCGACAGTTTTAAAATATATATATTATACTATAGTTAATTTATATAATTATTTAAATATTATATTAAATTTACGTTAATGGTAAAAATATAATTTTTACAAAAATTACTTTTACGTTGTCACTTGACTACTGTCTATGTTCCGGTTTTCCAAACAGAGTTTCGTACGCTGAGAAAACTAACCCTTTAAGTTTAGTGACTAGTACCTTTATCAAAATATTAGATTTTAAATTATAAAAATAATCCCATTAAAAAAATGTAACTTAACCTTTGAAGCATTGTGGTCATTTACCTGTATAAACCAAAGTATAGTTATTGTCCAAAGTATATTTTTAAATCGAAAACATTTTTGTATTACAATTAGTCGTTTTGTAAAATACATAAATATATATTTAATGATCACATTTTAGTTAAATATTAATTTTTATTAAAAACTCATATCTAATATTATGTTAACGTTAACAACTAATAAATATATTTCGTAAATACATATAATGTTCGTGAATCGTCAGGCTTGATCAAAAGGGTAACTAGTTATCCAGTTCTAGATTTCAGACTTTCTAGACTTAACATTAGGGTTTTTGCTTATCGTGTCGGAAACATATAGAAATTAGAGTTTAAATTTGGTCGGAAATTTCCGGGTCGTTACAAAAAGAGTTTGCATTCATAATTAAAAGTGATGTCAAACCAACATCGAAAGTTTTACATTCCAAAAGTATGCTTCACTAAGTAGAAGCAATAATTAAGTGTACGTGACCCCAAATGGTCGTTACAAGTCATAATTCAAAAGTACGAATGTTTGAATGCAAAGTAAAGTAGTTCATGCGTGGACAACTCTAAGCAGCGGGTGTCTACAGCACAACAAGTAAGACAGCGAAAGCAACCTCAAGCACCTGAGAAATACATGCTTAAAAACGTCAACACAAAGGTTGGTGAGCTATAGTTTAATATAACAGTATGTAAGGTAGGCCACGAGATTTCAGTGCTACAAAGAGCGTTTCAAAACAGTATGATAAAGTATATGTTAACCGTGGGCACTTGGTAACTAACTTAACGTTTATACCCCCTGAAAGTACACTTGGAAAGTGCGTATGTTTACGAAGTATTAAACACTCGTTAAATGCTAGCGCTACTAGCCCGAGTGAGGATGTCAAACCCTATGGATCCATATCTAAGATTCGCGTTCATGGTTCAAAAACCAATGATTAAACGTTACCGAGCTAAAGGGAATGTTTATGCCGTTGTATAACCCACACATATATAAGTTTAAGTACTCGTGCCTAGTATGTAAAACATAAAATCCGCATGTATTCTCAGTTCCCAAAATAAGTTAGAGTAAAAAGGGAATGCTATAACTCACAATGATAATGTAGTCGTAAAGTCGGTTCGGAAAAGGTGTGCAAGTAAACGGTCCGAAAGTCCTCAACCTAGGTCAAATAGTACTAAGTCAGTAAATCGTCTTAATAGGTTTAAAAGTATGTAATTAAGGTCGTAAGGGTCATCATCATTCATCATTTAACAAAAGGTGTAAAGTAGGTTTCGTTCATGAAAGTAGTTTAAAACAAAAGCTGACTTCAGTCAGTCACCACGGCCTCTACCCTTACTGAATTAAAGTGAGACCAGTGGCCATGGCTCCGTCTATGAGTCCCTTAAGTGTGGTAAAAATTTCAGAAGCAAACTCGTCTTCGTTTGACCGTGGCGACGGTCTAAGTGCGAGTAGGTCAGAAATTTCTGCACAACGTTAAAGGACATAGTGACGATCGGAGGGCCATAAATCCTAAACCGTAACTCGGATTAAGACGAGTCCTATATGAAAAGTTATCTAATCGAACATAGATATTTTAAAATCATAACCACAACAGCCCAGGTCTACTGGTCTGTTACAGAATCACCAAAACAGAAACTGTAAACAGGAAACAGAAAAGTAAATGGACGTAGTGACGCTCGGAGGGCCATAGATTCTAAACCGTAACTCGGATTAAGACGAGTCTTATATGAAAAATTATCTACTCAAAAAGATCTATCTAAAAATAATGGTTAGAGCAGCCCAGGTCTACTGGTATGTTACAGAAACAGCAGGTCAGTAGGTTTAAACAGAAACAGAAAGTATAAGTGGGTTCCGGTGGTCTTGGTGCTTGATGTTCATCATGGTTCTCATCCTTGATGCATATAGCTTCAAGTGTACAACTCATGGATGTGTTTACATCATTTTAACCAAGTCTTGACCATCATAACACTAGTGCAAGTCTAAGACATGAAGCACAACTCACTTAAGAGTTGCATGTAGTTTGATGAACCAAAGTTACATCAAAGTCTTAGATCTAACACATACATGAACTTTAAAACCTATAATAAGTTACAAACTTGAAAATAAACTTAAGTAAACAAGATCTTAGGTTGTAGAACATAGTTTTTAGTTAGATCTTGAAGATCCAAGACTCAAAAGTCTAGATCTATAGTTCTTAAGTTTAATCCAACACAAGTATATGAAGTTGTAACTAGAAAGTTAAACTTCTATGTCTTGAACTTACAAAGTTTCAAGAATAATAATCAAGATTTAACTAGTAAATACTTGACCAAGAACATTAATCACGAATTCAAGGTAAGAATAAATGAAGAAAAAAATAAACTAGATTTACAAGTATTATGTTTCATGTTTGTGTCATACTTAGAAAGATCCAAAACAAAGTTGAATCTTAGTGTTTAAGTCTACAAACATGAAAGCAAAGAAAGATTATAAAGTTTATGAACTTTGATCTTGAAAATACATAAGTGTAGAACTACAACTAATAAGTTTGAGTTCTTGTTCTTGGTTCTTTATTAACAAAAGAAGTAACCAAGATTCATGGAGATGCAAACTAATAAGTTTGATCTTGAATACTAATCAACAAACAACAACAAGAGATTTAACAAGTAAGAATGATGATGATGAACATTTGGGCTACGGTTTTTGGGAGGGAGAAAGAAGAGAACTTTGTTGTTACTTACTAGTTCTTAGAGAGAAAAAGCAAGAGAGAAAAGAGAGCAATTGTAAGTGTGTGAAAATGAATGAGAATGCAAGTATCAAGTAATAAGTAAAAATGAAAAGGAATTCCTCCACACCTTAGCAAATGGACGGTTTTTTTGAAGTAAAATGGGAAGTCAAAACTTGCTTTTCATGTGTGGAAAGGTGGTGAAAGCTTAAATGGGTAATAAGGTTAAATGCATGGGAGTATGGAGTAGCATGCTTGTAATACTTTGTCTCTAAATTAACCTAATTAATCATGCTTAATATTAATGTAACACTAGCTTAATATGTTGGGCTTACAAGCCCAAATAAAGTGTAGGGTGGGCTTACTAGCCCAAGTCTATTATTAAAGGCCCAAGTTTAAATAAAGGTGCAATTAAATAGATAAAGCCCAAGTAATTAACCACCAACCTTAGTTAATTAAAATGATTAAAAATAAATAATCATGAATGTAAATAATATTCTAAAAATATTATTCGTGAAAGTTTCGTGTGTCACAAAGACGTTCCGGGCATTTAAAGTCAAGTACGGGCAATCATGGCAACATGTAAATGTAATAACATACATTCGTTTAATCACACGTATTAATAATAATAATTATTAATAAATAAACGTTGGAAAATCCAGGGTCGTTACATTACCCACCTGTTAAAGAAAATTTCGCCCCGAAATTTAAGCTGAGGTAGATGGAGGAGTCGGAAAAAGGTGAGGATACTTCCGCATCATTTGATCCTCTCGCTCCCAAGTAAACTCAGGTCCTCGTTTGGCATTCCATCGTACTCGGACGATCGGAATCTTGTTGCGTTTCAAAGTTTTGATCTCATGATCCATAATTTCAACAGGTTCTTCCACAAAGTGGAGTGTGTCGTCAATCGTAAGTTCCTTAAGTGGTATGATAATTTCAGGTGTAGCAAGACACTTCTTCAAGTTTGACACGTGGAAGGTAGGATGAACTGAGCTCAATTGTGCTGGTAGATCCAAACGATATGCAACGGGTCCAACACGTTCCAAGATTTCAAAAGGACCAATGTATCGTGGGTTTAACTTTCCACGTTTTCCAAAATGGATCACACCTTTCCAAGGTGCAACCTTTAACATTACACGATCGCCCACGTTGAATTCAAAGTCTTTACATTTAAGATCGGCATAACTCTTTTGGCGGTCACGAGAGGTTTTAAGTCTAGCTTGAATCTGAGCAATCTTCTCCGTGGTTTCATGGACTACCTCGGGTCCGGTGATTTGCTTTTTGCCTACTTCGGCCCAACAAATAGGAGATCGGCACTTACGGCCATACAATGCTTCAAAAGGTGCAGCATTAATGCTAGAGTGATAACTGTTGTTGTACGAGAATTCAGCGAGTGGCAAATGCCTTTCCCAGGCCTTTCAGAAATCAATGACACATGCACGCAGCATGTCCTCCAAGGTCTGAATCGTTCGTTCACTTTGCCCGTCAGTCTGAGGGTGATAAGCAGTACTCATGTCGAGACGAGTTCCCATGGCTTCTTGCAATGAACGCCAAAATCTAGAAGCAAAACGGGGATCGCGATCGGAGATGATCGATAAAGCTACACCATGACGAGATACAACCTCTTTGATGTATAATTGGGCAAGTCTTTCCATGGTATCAGTTTCCTTCATCGCTAGGAAGTGTGCAGATTTAGTAAGGCGGTCAACAATAACCCAAATAGTATCGTATCCGCCCACCGTCTTCGGCAACTTGGTGATAAAATCCATCGTTATCCTTTCCCACTTCCACTGTGGGATTTCCGGCTGTTGAAGTAAACCAGAAGGTCTCTGATGCTCGGCTTTAACCTTCGAGCATGTCAAACACTTACCAACATAAGTCGCAACGTCCTTCTTAAGATTCGGCCACCAATACTGTTCTTTAAGGTCGTGGTACATCTTGCCCGCTCCAGGATAAATCGAATATCTCGACTTGTGTGCTTCATCAAGTATAAGGTTCCGTAAATCTCCATAAAGAGGTACCCAAATTCTTCCGGCATAACATCGTAGTCCAGACTCCCTAACCTCGAATCGAGAGACAAGTATGTTCAAATGTTCATGAGATATGTTCTCCTCCTTGAGAGCCTCATCTTGGGCTACTCTGATCTGGCTGTTGAGGTTCGAATGGATGGTGATGTTCAGAGCCCTAACACGAAGAGGTGTCGTCCTCTCCTTTCGGCTTAAAGCGTCAGCTACAACATTGGCCTTGCCAGGGTGATAACGGAGTTCACAATCGTAGTCGTTGAGCGTCTCGATCCATCGACGCTGTCTCATATTCAGTTGCTTCTGGTCGAAGATGTGCTGGAGACTCTTGTGATCGGTGAAGATAGTGCTCTTAGTTCCATACAAATAATGTCTCCACAATTTGAGCGCAAAGACAACTGCTCCAAGTTCAAGATCATGAGTAGTGTAGTTCCGCTCGTGTATCTTAAATTGGCGGGAGGCATAGGCAATAACCTTTGATCGTTGCATCAGTACACAACCAAAACCACTCTTCGATGCATCACAATAAACAACGAAATCGTCACTGCCTTCGGGAAGCGATAGGATAGGTGCGGAGGTTAAATTCTTCTTCAAAGTTTGAAATGCCGATTCGTGTGCGGGTTCCCAAATGAACTTCTTGCCCTTGTGAGTCAGCGCGGTCAAAGGACGCGCAATCAGAGAAAATCCTTCGATGAATCTTCGGTAGTAACCGGCGAGGCCTAGGAATTGGCGAATATGCGTCGGAGTAGTGGGGGTCTCCCACTTGCTGATGGATTCAATCTTGGCGGGATCAACTTTGATACCCTGGTCGCTCACAACATGACCCAAAAACTGTACTTCCTTCAACCAAAATTCGCACTTGGAGAATTTGGCGTAAAGTTGCTCTTGTCTCAAGAGTTCAAGTACTAGTCGGAGGTGTTGCTCATGTTCTTCTTCGCTCTTAGAGTAGATGAGGATATCATCTATGAAGACGATAACAAACTTATCCAAGTACGGCTTGCAGACACGATTCATGAGGTCCATGAACACGACAGGTGCATTTGTCAAACCGAATGGCATCACGAGAAACTCATAATGACCATAACGGGTCCTGAATGCAGTTTTCATCACGTCACTTTCCTTCACCCTCAGCTGGTGATATCCGGATCGCAAATCGATCTTTGAGTAAACGCTCGATCCTTGTAGTTGATCAAAAAGATCATCAATTCGTGGAAGAGGATACCGATTCTTGATAGTCAATTTGTTGAGTTCACGGTAGTCGATACACATACGGAAGGATCCATCCTTCTTCTTCACAAACAACACAGGTGCGCCCCAAGGCGAGAAGCTTGGTTGAATAAATCCTCGGTCTAACAGCTCTTGTAGTTGACTCTGTAATTCTTGCATCTCGGAAGGTGCGAGTCTATAAGGTGCGCGAGCTATAGGTGCAGCTCCTGGCACTAAATCAATCTGAAACTCTACAGCTCTCTGCAGCGGCAATCCAGGCAATTCCTCTGGGAAGACATCGGAAAATTCGTTCACAATTCGAACGTCGTTCACGCTCTTCACCTCAGTTTCTACCGCTTTCACATGTGCTAGGACAGCAAAACGTCCCTTCTTCATAATCTTTTGCGCTTTCACGCAACTAATGAGGTTCAGTTGTGAGGTACATCTCTCTCCGTAGATGATCAGTGGTTCACCGTCTCCTTGTGGTATGCGAAGTGCTTTATCTCCACAGATAATATCGGCCTTTATCTTGCTCAACCAATCCATACCAACGATCACGTTAAAGCTTCCTAGTTTGATAGGTATCAAATCAATTTCGAAATCTGCACCAGCTATGTTGATAATAGCTCCACGACTAATATGGTCAACCTTTTCAAGTTTTCCATTTGCGACCTCGACAAGCATACTTTCTTTTAACGGGACTAATGACCAATTAATCTTATCGCAAAAATGTCTACATACATAACTTCTATCCGCACCAATATCAAACAAGACAGAAGCTAAAAGATTGTTGATTGTGAATATACCTGTCACCAAGTCGGGGTTATCGCGTGCATCCCTTGCATTAACATTAAAAGCTCTACCACGGGGTGGCCCGCCATCTTTTCGCTTGTTGGGGCATGCATTTCTGAAATGGCCCATCTGTCCACATTCATAGCACTTCTTTGGCCCATTGGTGTTCGGCTTCCCATTCAAAGTGGTGACCTTGCAGTCTTTCCCGATATGCCCAGCCCGTTGACACTTCTCACAGACAACATTGCAATATCCAGTATGGTGTTTGTAACACCTCTTGCATTGTGGTAAGGTTCCTTTGTAGTTCGGGTTGGTGTTGGTGTTGTTGTTGGGATTAGGGTTTCCACCATTGTTGTGCCTCTTGGCGGGGGTTTGATCGTAGTTTCTCCTCCTGTTATTGTTGTTGTTGTTGTTGTTGTTGTTATTGTTGTTGTGGTTGTTGTGGTTGTTGTGGTTGTTATCCCATTTCCTCTTTTTGCTACTACCAGCCTCAAACTTAGCCTTCTCCGGCTCATCAATAAGAATCTGATTCATGAGAGTATGCGCCATGCGCATTGCTTCGGGAACATTCGGTGGTTTGGATGAGGTGACATTTCCTTTGATGGACTTAGGGAGTCCCAAGAAGTATTTCTCCATGCGCTTGAATTCGGGGGTGACCATGGTCGGACACATCAGTGCTAACTCCAAAAACCTACGATTGTAACTATTAACGTCGTTCCCTACGGCCTTCAACTGCATGAATTCAATTTCCATCTTCTGAATTTCGGTTCTCGGATAATACTCATCAATCATAGCCGCCTTGAATTCCTCCCATGGCGTAGCATACGCCTCATCGATACCTTTCGCTTGAGCTAACGTGTTCCACCACGTTAGCGCGCCGTCAGATAGCGTGCAAGATGCAAACTTGGTCTTATTGTCCTCCGAACAGTTGCTAACTCGGAATACTGATTCAAGTTTCTCGAACCATCTGGTGAGACCAACTGGTCCCTCGGTGCCGCTGAAGTTATGCGGTTTGCAGCTCTGGAATTCCTTGTATGTACACCCATTTCGAACGGGTGGAATAACTGGTGGTGGTGGCGGTGGAGCTTCGAGATTTCTTTCTGCTAGGGCTGCAGCGACCCGTTCGTTGATCATGTCCTCAATCTGGGCGGCGGTAGGTGTGGATCTTCCGTTAGCCATGATATTCTAAACAAAAATTTTGACCCAAGTCAAAATCCAGCATGCAAGTAGTAATAATACAGTATATAGTGACCAACATGGAATCAAAACATCACATGTTATTAAATAATGCATCTAGGTACAAATACCACAGAATCATCGTACAACAATGTAAATAGAACATCGTGCAAGAATTAAATAACGCAAAGTTCCATTTATTAATAATAATAAGTTTCATACATCTGAATAAGTTCGTACAATACAAATGAAATACATGAAACTATATCTAGATTACATCATGAAATCTAAATACAAGGTCCTACGGTGAAGGCGGGTGAACTGCTCCTCGAGCCAACTGCTCCTCGAGCTCAGTGACTCGAGCTCGGAGAGTCTCAATCTCCCTCATCAGTTCCTCGTTAGAGGGAGCTGGTGGGGCAGGCGGTGCAGGTGGGGCGGGTGGTGCGGGTGGTGCCGGGGGTGCTGATGTAGATGGTCCGGCTCTGGATGTAGACGGTACGTCCGTAGATGTAAGTGGTCCGTATCTGAATCTAGGTGGTATGGTTCCAGGAATAGTCAATACATAACGGGGAACCTTACGTATCTGTGGGTCGGAAGGGTATGGCACAACCCGTTTACGGGCGGTAACCCTACGACGATGGCCAAATGCGTCAGTAAAAGCACGACCTCCATTCACCCCTAGAATGACGGTGCCGTCGAAACGGTACCGCTTCTTCGGCGGGGTGGAGGGTGCCTGAATAGGTCTATCAGCAGGATCCTCATCATCGCTGGAGTCATCTGATGATGAAGAATCGGCGGATGATGAGTCATCCGAATCGTGTGGTGGTGACACTGGTGGCTGAGCTGGTAATCCGAAGCGTCCGAAGGCGGCCAACATCTGTCTGTGTCTGCCTGGCGGGATCACGACTAAACGTCCGTCGGGAGTGCGTTGGCAAGGCGTGCGCATGTGGTTACGAAACGCCCCTTCCCCGAACTCCGCGGGGATCTCAATACCACCAATGCGGGGCTGTGACCTCGAGGGTCCGGGAGCAGACACTGGGGCAGGTGCACTAGTACCAGCTCCGGAAGTGGAAGCGCCGGGATCACTAGCGGGTGTCGAGGCCGGTGTATCGGTAGTAGCAGCAGCAGGTGTAGCAGTAGGTAGGGCGACGGGGTCTGAGTCTGTACTGCCCGAAATGCCAGCAGGTGGAACATCCGACATCTGAACAAGGAAAAATAAATTTTCCATGTCAGTATGTCATAAAGCAAGCAAATAATAGGCCAACAGTTTAAATCATGTATAACGGTAACTAGCATGGCAATAACAGTAATTCGTATGAAAGTAGCATGCAATCGAAAGCAAGTAGCATCATGCAGTAGTGAAATCATGTAGTAGCATACGGCATATAGCGGAAAAAGTAAGCAGTAGCATGCAGTAAATTCAGCAGAAACAAGTAAACTAGCAAGTTGTAGATTAGTCCTATTAGTGAATCCTACTCGGGTCGGTCCTAGACTCACTAATGCAACCTAATTCCCTACAACCAATGCTCTGATACCAAATGTGATGCCCCGTACAAAACCATCGTGTACGAATCATCAACAACAGGATCATTACAAGGTTAAGTACTATATGCGTTTTCAAAAAGAGTTTGCATTCATAATTAAAAGTGATGTCAAATCAACATCGAAAGTTTTACATTCCAAAAGTATGCTTCACTAAGTAGAAGCAATAATTAAGTGTACGTGACCCCAAATGGTCGTTACAAGTCATAATTCAAAAGTACGAATGTTTGAATGCAAAGTAAAGTAGTTCATGCGTGGACAACTCTAAGCAGCGGGTGTCTACAGCACAACAAGTAAGACAGCGAAAGCAACCTCAAGCACCTGAGAAATACATGCTTAAAAACGTCAACACAAAGGTTGGTGAGCTATAGTTTAATATAATAGTATGTAAGGTAGGCCACGAGATTTCAGTGCTACAAAGAGCGTTTCAAAACAGTATGATAAAATATATGTTAACCGTGGGCACTTGGTAACTAACTTAACTTTTATACCCACTGAAAGTACACTTGGAAAGTGCGTATGTTTACGAAGTATTAAACACTCGTTAAATGCTAGCGCTACTAGCCCGAGTGAGGATGTCAAACCCTATGGATCCATATCTAAGATTCGCGTTCATGGTTCAAAAACCAATGATTAAACGTTACCGAGCTAAAGGGAATGTTTATGCCGTTGTATAACCCACACATATATAAGTTTAAGTACTCGTGCCTAGTATGTAAAACATAAAATCCGCATGTATTCTCAGTTCCCAAAATAAGTTAGAGTAAAAAGGGAATGCTATAACTCACAATGATAATGTAGTCGTAAAGTCGGTTCGGAAAAGGTGTGCAAGTAAACGGTCCGAAAGTCCCCAACCTAGGTCAAATAGTACTAAGTCAGTAAATCGTCTTAATAGGTTTAAAAGTATGTAATTAAGGTCGTAAGAGTCATCGTCATTCATCATTTAACAAAAGGTGTAAAGTAGGTTTCGTTCATGAAAGTAGTTTAAAACAAAAGCTGACTTCATTCAGTCACCACGGCCTCTACCCTTACTGAATTAAAGTGAGACCAGTGGCCATGGCTCCGTCTATGAGTCCCTTAAGTGTGGTAAAAATTTCAGAAGCAAACTCGTCTTCGTTTGACCGTGGCGACGGTCTAAGTGCGAGTAGGTCAGAAATTTCTGCACAACGTTAAAGGACATAGTGACGATCGGAGGGCCATAAATCCTAAACCGTAACTCGGATTAAGATGAGTCCTATATGAAAAGTTATCTACTCGAACATAGATATTTTAAAATCATAACCACAACAGCCCAGGTCTACTGGTCTGTTACAGAATCACCAAAACAGAAACTGTAAACAGGAAACAGAAAAGTAAATGGACGTAGTGACGCTCGGAGGGCCATAGATTCTAAACCGTAACTCGGATTAAGACGAGTCTTATATGAAAAATTATCTACTCAAAAAGATCTATCTAAAAATAATGGTTAGAGCAGCCCAGGTCTACTGGTATGTTACAGAAACAGCAGGTCAGTAGGTTTAAACAGAAACAGAAAGTATAAGTGGGTTCCGGTGGTCTTGGTGCTTGATATTCATCATGGTTCTCATCCTTGATGCATATAGCTTCAAGTGTACAACTCATGGATGTGTTTACATCATTTTAACCAAGTCTTGACCATCATAACACTAGTGCAAGTCTAAGACATGAAGCACAACTCACTTAAGAGTTGCATGTAGTTTGATGAACCAAAGTTACATCAAAGTCTTAGATCTAACACATACATGAACTTTAAAACCTATAATAAGTTACAAACTTGAAAATAAACTTAAGTAAACAAGATCTTAGGTTGTAGAACATAGTTCTTAGTTAGATCTTGAAGATCCAAGACTCAAAAGTCTAGATCTATAGTTCTTAAGTTTAATCCAACACAAGTATATGAAGTTGTAACTAGAAAGTTAAACTTCTATGTCTTGAACTTACAAAGTTTCAAGAATAATAATCAAGATTTAACTAGTAAATACTTGACCAAGAACATTAATCACGAATTCAAGGTAAGAATAAATGAAGAAAAAAATAAACTAGATTTACAAGTATTATGTTTCATGTTTGTGTCATACTTAGAAAGATCCAAAACAAAGTTGAATCTTAGTGTTTAAGTCTACAAACATGAAAGCAAAGAAAGATTATAAAGTTTATGAACTTTGATCTTGAAAATACATAAGTGTAGAACTACAACTAATAAGTTTGAGTTCTTGTTCTTGGTTCTTTATTAACAAAAGAAGTAACCAAGATTCATGGAGATGCAAACTAATAAGTTTGATCTTGAATAATAATCAACAAACAACAACAAGAGATTTAACAAGTAATAATGATGATGATGAACATTTGGGCTACGGTTTTTGGGAGGGAGAAAGAAGAGAACTTTGTTGTTACTTACTAGTTCTTAGAGAGAAAAAGCAAGAGAGAAAAGAGAGCAATTGTAAGTGTGTGAAAATGAATGAGAATGCAAGTATCAAGTAATAAGTAAAAATGAAAAGGAATTCCTCCACACCTTAGCAAATGGACGGTTTTTTTGAAGTAAAATGGGAAGTCAAAACTTGCTTTTCATGTGTGGAAAGGTGGTGAAAGCTTAAATGGGTAATAAGGTTAAATGCATGGGAGTATGGAGTAGCATGCTTGTAATACTTTGTCTCTAAATTAACCTAATTAATCATGCTTAATATTAATGTAACACTAGCTTAATATGTTGGGCTTACAAGCCCAAATAAAGTGTAGGGTGGGCTTACTAGCCCAAGTCTATTATTAAAGGCCCAAGTTTAAATAAAGGTGCAATTAAATAGATAAAGCCCAAGTAATTAACCACCAACCTTAGTTAATTAAAATGATTAAAAATAAATAATCATGAATGTAAATAATATTCTAAAAATATTATTCGTGAAAGTTTCGTGTGTCACAAAGACGTTTCGGGCATTTAAAGTCAAGTACGGGCAATCATGGCAACATGTAAATGTAATAACATACATTCGTTTAATCACACGTATTAATAATAATAATTATTAATAAATAAACGTTGGAAAATCCAGGGTCGTTACAGTAACATTGTTGCATTGTACTTCCCCTTATTTATATTGGGTTAAAGCCAAAAATAGGCTACAAACTTACACAAATGTACCGATGTCGCCCACAAACTCATTTTCGTCCTACTGTTACCTACAAACTTTTAAAAAATGTGCTAAGACCAATTTTAACCCTGTCTGTGACGTCACAGGCAGATTGTGCACTTTTTGACCAAAAAGTGTAATCTGTCTGTGACGTGGCAGTGTCAGATTTTGACCCTCATTAACCCTGACGCCCCATTTAAGTGTCAAATTGATGTAGGTCCTACCAATTTTATTTTTTCTTTTTTGCTTAAATATTAATAACAATATATTACATAAAATAAAATACATATAAAATATAAAAAAAGACATAAATTAATATTTCATAAAATAAATAAAAAATAGCCCAAAAATTGTTTTTGGCCCAAAATTTGTCATAGGCCCAAACAAATAAATAAATAAAGAAGTGATGTTTTTTTTTTTAACCTAATCAATACCTCCCTCAGGCCTCCATCTTCATCTTCTAAATCTCCTCTTCCACTATCGTTAAAACAAGCTCAACAGCATCAACACCAAAAAAAAAAAAAAAAAAAAAAAAAAAAAAAAAAAAAACCTCAACAGCAAATAAAAAAGCTCCAGAAAAGTCACCAAATAAGAAGCCGGCACGTATCACTCACGCCTCTCTTTTTTCGTCGGATTCCGTCGGAATTATAACTGACGCCGGTATTTCGTCACCGGTAACGCCGCGGTAATGGCGTCACCGGGCATCAGCGGCTGCCAGCGTGGGTGACGGTAGGAGGGTGACGCTGCATTGGTTGTGGTTTAATATCAACATTTTATAGTTTTGACTTGTTACATACTAATTTTGACCTTTTTTTTTTTAAGAATTAAGATCCAATCCACGAACGACACGTGTTGATTTTAACCAGTTTAGCCGGTAGCAAGTCATTTTTGTTTACATTGGTACACTTTTTGAAAGTTTTTGTTTACATCGGTACACTTTTTGAAAGTTTGTAGGCGACAGTAGGACGGAAATGAGTTTGTGGGCGACATCAGTACATTTGTGTAAGTTTGTAGCCTATTTTTGGCTTTAACCCTTATTTATTTACTAATTTTATGAGCTCGTGCGTTGCATGAAAACGTAAAAATTATATGAAATATCAATTATAAGAAACAATCATTTTATTAGCCTGTGATTTGAGAATATGTTATATATTCTTGAATTTATCCAAAGTTTTATGAGCCCGTATGTTATACGAAAACGTAAAACTAACAAAATAATCAATTATACAATCCAAACAATTTAGCTAGTGATTTGAGATTTTGAGAATATGTTATATATACTTGTGATTGATCTAGATTTATAAAAGGAGACGTATTAGGTTGTATGAGAATATTGTATAACATGATAGATAAAAGTCATTAAACAAAAAATTTATCAAACATGATGAGGTTTGTTAAATTTTGTGTTGTTAGTAACACAATTATTTTCATAATAAGATAGATTGTTTATGAAATGCCCTGTTCATATCGATTATAAACGTTACATAATAATTGAATTCATTGCGAGGTATTTGACCTCTATATGATACATTTTACAAACATTGTGTAACGACCCAGCCAAATCGTCATTGACGGCGTCGTTAACTTAGGTCCCGTTACGTGGTCATAGTCCCTATATGAGACGTGTTTGACCAAAATTATGTCGCGTTCATTTGAAACGTACAAGACTGCAAAGTTTAGTTTACCAAACGGTTCGACAACAAGTTTAAGTTTACAAAAGTAATAAAGTATAATTGAAATATCTTGCGACATAATAAGTTTGAAAATCACGGTTGCTATAAATAGCGTAAGTATGCTTTGAGTTTGAATCCAAAGGTGCTATCACTAGCGTATGCATGTATGCTTGACCCCAAACAAGTATTCAAAGTATGCGGAAGCATGTATCAAGTAGCCAAGTATGAACCTGAGAAAACATATAGAAAACTGTCAACGAAAAACGTTGGTGAAATCATAGGTGTATTTGTAAAGTATGTTTTTGAACCACAAGATTTAGTATCAAGCTTATACATCTCAAAAGATGTTGTTTGTATCACGAGCACCAAATTACCAAAGCTTAACTGAATCTTACCTCTGCATAATAGTGTTAGAACCTACACTATATACCGAAAATACGTTTCATCCGCTAACGGTAGCGAACCGTCCGAATGAGGGTTCGTCAAACCCGTATGACTACACAACATAAGTTCTCGCTTACACCCTACAAGTGTAACTAATGATAATTGGACTTGAGGATTTTTGTTCTAACTCGTATGTATCTTTGCTTTCGTATTTGTGTTCAAAGTATAAAAGTATAAACAGTATATGTTTCTCATCCCATGTTTTAAAAGTATAAAAGTTGTTGAAAAGATGGGACTATGATCTCACCGTAGTTGCATGCCAAAGTACTTGAAATTAAATGTTGTGCAAATGAAAGTTGCTTAGCCTTGACCTAAACAAATAAGTCGTATCAATTACCCGTTACGACACAAGGTCGGTCGAAATGTGTTCAATTAGTCCTATGGCTCGTTACTACTCGATTATATAGCATGTGAGTCAAGTTGTCAAATTTCATGCAAGATACAAGTATAAAAGCACGTTAGAACGATTGCATAAGTATTTGGTTAAGTTGGGCTAAAAGTCGACTTTAGTCAAAGTCAAAGTCAACGAAAAAGTCAACACGTTCGGGTCGGGTCTCAAACAATTTTTCTAAGTTTCATAATCATATATGAGCATGTTAGAACAAGTTACATGTTAATCGGAGGTGCGTAGCATAGTTAGAATTAAACGAAAATTTACAAAGTTGGACAGCCCTTTGCAGTTCATCTGGACGACGTCCAAAATGGCTAGACGGTGTCCAGCAATGAAGGATTGGACGGCATCCAAAATTGGGACGGCGTCCAAATGAACTACAGATTACTGATGCTGAAAATTTGACAAGTCTCGAACCAAACTCATTTCAAACACAAATTATGAACCGAAAACACTTAAGACACGTATCTTATATCGTTGAAAAGGTATTTTGACAAGGAATACAACTAAACACATATCATCAATCAAGTTAATCATTTAAAACAATAAAAACCTCGTCAAAAGATCGTTAAAAGTCCATTATCAAAGTTTCAAGTTCTTAAAATGCATAAGATGATTCGGAAATCCAATTTACTCATACGATATGCCGTTTCGAAGGTAATTAAACATACATTGCAAGTAAACACTTACTAACAACATTTCATAGCATTCAAAACATCAAAAGTTCATTTTAAAATCTATCAAACCCTAACCAAGAATCACAAAATCAATAATCATGTTAATGCAAGATTTTCATGTCATCCAACATACCAAAACGAAGCTAACGATGCTAGTAACACAATTAACACATGAACTTTAGCATATAACATCATTTAATCAACCAAAAACAAGGATTTGACAAACCCATTTCAAGTGTTCATGCTAGTTATTCAAAATAACAAGATCGAGCATACAAATTACATACACGACATCACAATGAGCTATAGACACTAATTAACACAATTTCAAGTCTATAAAACTAATTTAGAGAAATCTAGAGTTTTTAAAAAGTTACCCAAAAGTGATGAAGTTAGTATCAAAATGTAGAGGATGAAGAGAGGATTCCAAATATGCAATTTGTTTTGAAGTTAGCTTGCAAGATTTGATTTGGATGATAAAACTTTGATTTGGGTGGAAATGGGTTTTTTGAGCTAGAGAGAAAAAGAAAGGGAGGTGGGTGATGGAAATGAATGGAGGAGGTGAGGTGGTTGACTAGTTGACCTAGTCACCACTTTGGCCACTTGACAACATTGGTCTCTCGAGTTTGAAAGCGGGTGCGTGAATTAACCAAACGAATTATTTTAAAAACGCTAGAGTAAACGAGAGATGTTATAATTAAATAATGAAAATATTAGAAACGCTAAATAATGGAAGATACGAATCTAGATGTGAAATGTATTATACAGAAAAAAAGACGGGCATTAAAATAAATTAAACAGAAAATGCGGGATGTTACATTACCCACACCTTAAAAAGAAATTTCGTCCCGAAATTTAGTTGGAAGTAGTAGTTGTTTCTTTCTCGAGACCTTGCGTTACCAATTCTACGAATAAGTGAGGGTACTTCGTTTATATTTGATCTTGCCTTTCCCACGTAAACTCGGGTCCTCTGTTGACATTCCAACGAATTTTGACAATTGGGGTTTTACTTTGTTTCAGGGCTTTGAATTCGCGGTCCATGATTTCAACCGGTTCTTCTACGAAATAAGGTTTGTCATCAATAGTAAGCTTTTCGAAAAGAATAACAAGTTCTTGTTTCGCAAGACACTTCTTTAAGTTTGATACATGGAATGTAGGATGAACGGAACTCAATTGTTTCGGAAGATTTAAACGATAAGCAACGGGTCCAATACGCCCCAAGATTTCAAAAGGATCAATATACCGCGATTTTAGCTTTCCACGTTCCTCGAAACGGATTACACATTTCCAAGGTGCAACTTTTAACATTACGCGGTTACCCGCTTGGAATTCGAGAGGTTTACATCTAACATTGGCATAGCTCATTCGACGACTACGGGTCGCTTTGGGTCTTTCTTGAATATGAATAAATTTTCTCGGTCGTTCATGAAAAATCTCGAGCTCGGTGGATTGATTGTCATTTACTTGGTTCTATAAAGGAGGACGACGTTTCCGGTCATATAAGACTTCAAAAGGTGTGACGTTAAGACTCGAATGAATACTATCGTAGTCAGAGATATCGGCTAAGGGTGAAAATATAGGTTCGTATTATGTTCTCCAAGGTTTGAATCGTACGTTGCTTGGTCCGTCGGTATGTGGGTGATACGTGGTACTCAGGTCTAAACGTGTTCCCAAGGCTTCTTGTAAGGCACCCCAAAACCCAGAAGTGAAACAAGCATCTCAAATCGAGATAATTGACAATGGCACACCGTGTCGAGATAGAATTTTTATAAGGTATAGTTGTGCAAGTTTTTCCCATCTTGTCAGTTTCTGAAAACGTTTGTTGGATCAAGTTTCTTATCGATTTCTGAAAAACGTTCGTTAGGACCATTCACCCTCGTGGCAAATACTAGTATAATGTGAAGAGTCTCTCTCCGTTGAGGGATTGGATGATGAGATTTCCTTAAACGGAAGTATGAGCGAAATGATAGGAGGAGTTTTCTTTTTGGTATAGTCACATCGTGCATCTTGTGGTCAAATGTTGAGACTTGGTGGAGATGATATAGTACACATAGTTATATATTTCGAAGTTGAGTAGTAGTTGGCCGTTTATCATAAGCATAAGGACGATAAGTCAAAGAAGAAAGATGTATCCTTGGATTGTGTTATCTTGGGTCCCGGTAATATCAGACAACAATAGTGAAATAACGGAGTTAGGTAACATGGTGCGTGGTAATGAAAAGGTTGATCGAGCTCCATAATTAGGTATCGAAATTTCTGGGAAAACAACGAATTTCAGTTTCTTTGATTTTAAGTCAAGAGAGAATGCCTTTCAGGTGTTCACTTAGGAATATTTTCATATTTGAGTTCTATTTTGCGTTACATGAATTTGACTAGCGAGGTTGATGTGGATAATCACGTTCAAGGTTCAGACACGGAGAGGATTAATTCTTTCCTTTTGGCTCAAGGCATCGGCTAAAACATTTACCTTGCCCGGATAGTAACGAAGTTCACAATCATAATCATTCAAGGTTCCAGTCCACCGTCGTTGTCTCGTGTCGAGTTGTTTTGATCAAAAATGTGTTGTAGGCTTTTGGGGTAGGTGAGAATGGCACTTTTGGTTTCATAAGGATAGTGTCTCCACATTTTAAGTGCAAGGACAACGGTTCTAAGTTCGAGATCGTGTATCGTGTGGTTTTGTTCGTAGGTTTTCAATTTTCGAGAGGTATAAGCAAATAACTTTCTTTCGTTAGTTTCGAGGCATCGCAGTATACAATAAAATCATCATCGCCTTCGGAAAAAGATAAGATAGGAGCGGTGGTTACTTTTTCTTAAAAATTTAAAATGTCGACTCTTGTTCGGCGGACCAAACGAATTACTCTCCTTCGTGAGTTAACGAGGTTAAAGGACGAGCAACACGGGAAAATTCGGAAATGAATCTTTGGAAATAATCGGCGAGATCCAAAAATTTAAGAACATGAATAGGTGTAGTGGGGGTTTACCATTTACTAATGGCTTCGATTTTTGCGGGATCGACTTTAATACCTTGACTACTAACAACATGGTCTATAAAGTGGACTTCGTTTAATCAAAATTTTACACTTGGAAAATTGGGCATATAGTTGCTCTTTTCTCAAGAGCTCGAGCGTAAGACGGAGATGTTGTTCGTGTTCTTTTCACCTTCGGAGTATATTAGGATGTCGTGGAGAAATACGATGACGAAGTTATCTAAATGAGGCTTGCATACGCGATTCATAGGATCCATGAATACGGCCGGGACATTAGTTAGACTGAACGCCACTACATGAAATTCATAACTGCCGTGGCGGGTTCGAAAACGGTTTTTAGAGACATCTTCTCCCTTAACCCTCAATTGATGATAAATGGGATAGAGGTCAATTTTGGAATACACATGAGATCCTTGTAATTGATCAAGAGGTTATCGATACGAGGAAGAGGATATCGGTTCTTAACCGGTAATTTATTTAGTTCACGATAATCGATACACATTCTTAGCGTTCCATCTATCTTTTTAACGAATAGGATCGAGACTCCCTATGGTGAATGGCTAGTGAAATGTCCCGTTCATATCGATTATAAACGTTTCATATTAGTTGATTTAGTTACGAGGTTTTGACCTCTATATGAGACGTTTTTCAAAGACTGCATTCGATTTTAAAACAAACCATAACCTTTATTTTATCGATAAAGGTTTAAAAACATGACGACGATTATCAAATAATGATAATCTAAAATATAGCGTTTTCACACGACCATTACATAATGGTTTACAATAATATTACACATCAACTTAAGTCTTCAAATGCAGTTTTTAAACAATATTATACAAGCATGGACTCCAAATCTTGTCCTTAATTTAGTATGCAACAGCGGAAGCTCTTAACAATCACCTGAGAATAAACATACTTAAAACGTCAACAAAAAATGTTGGTGAGTTATAAGTTTAACCTATATATTTATCAAATCGTAATAATAGACCACAAGATTTCATATTTCCAACTTTCATAAGTATACATCCCATACATAGAGATAAAAATCATTCATATGGTGAACACCTGGTAACCGACATTAACAAGATGCATATAGAATATCCCCATCATTCCATGACTCCCTTCGGACATGATAAAATCGAAGTACTAAAGCAGTTCAAATTCTCTGACTGGGGCTTGTTAGTGCCCATAGATCTATCGTTAGGATTTGCGTCAATTAGGGGCCAGTTCCCTAATTCTTAGGCTACCAATCTAAAAGGGGCATATTCGATTTCGATAATTCAACCATAGAATGTAGTTTCACGTGCTTGTGTCTATTTTGTAAAACATTTATAAAACTGCATGTATTCTCATCCCAAAAATAATAGATTTCATAAGTGGGACTATAACTCACTTTTACAGATTTTCACTTCGTCGGAAAATAAGACTTAGCCACGGGTCGATTCACGAACCTATAACAAATATATACATATATATCAAACTATGATCAAAATATATTCACAACATATTTTATTTACGTTTTTAACGATTTAAGTTGTTAAGTTAGCAGTCCAACGTTAGTAGTTCACAATTAATTGTCCACAGTTAGTAGTACAGAAATAAATCAATATAATTTCTCGAATTAATCCATGACCCAGTGCATACAAGTCTCAGACTTGATCACAACTCAAAGTATATATATTATTTTGGAATCAACCTCAACCCTGTATAGCTAACTCGATCATTACCGCATATAGAGTGTCTATGGTTGTTTCAAATAATATATATAGATGACGTCGATATGATATGTCAAAACATTGTATGCGTGTCTATGGTCTATCAAGACATGTATAATACAATATAAGTTAGTTAAGTTATGGTTAGTATGGATTTTTTATAAAATTTACGTAGCTACAACAAGTAAAATTTTCCAATTTTGTTTTACCCATAACTTCTTCGTTTTAAATCCGTTTTGAGTGAATCAAATTGCTATGGTTTCATATTGATCTGTAATTTATGAAAATAAACATAAAAAGTATAGGTTTATAGTCGTAAATACAGGTTACAAGTCATTTTTGTAGAGGTAGTAATTTCAGTCGAAAGAACGACGTCTTGATGACCATTTTGAAAAACATACTTCCACTTTGAGTTTAACCATGATTTTTGGATATAGTTTCATGTTCATAAGAAAAATCATTTTCCCAAAATAAAAACTTTTAAATCAAAGTTTATCATATTTTTTAATTATCTAACCCAAAACAGCCCCCGGTTTCACTACGACGGCATATGTCCGGTTTTACGATGTTATTCGTGTTTCCAGATTTTAAATCATTAAGTTAGCATATCATATAGATATAGAACATGTGATTAGTTGATTTTAAAAGTTAAGTTAGAAGGATTAACTTTGTTTGCGAACTAGTTTAGAATTAACTAAACTATGTTCTAGTGATTACAAGTTTAAATCTTCGAATAAGATAGTTATATATATATGAATCGAATGATGTTATGAACATCATTACTACCTCAATTTTAGTAGCTAAACCTACTGGAAGTGACAAAAATTGATCTAGCTTCAAAGGATTCTTGGATGGCTTGAAAGTTCTTGAAGTAGAATCATGACACGAAAACAAGTTCAAGTAAGATTTCTACTTGAACTAAGATTGTTATAGTTATAGAAATTGAATCAAAGTTTGAATATGAGTATTGCCTTGAATTAAAATGATATCCTACTGTAAATAAGAAAGATTTCTTGAGGTTGGATGATCACTTGAAATGGATTAGAAAGCTTGGAAGTAATCTAGTAAACTTGAAAGTGTTCTTGATGTGTTCTTGAGTTGTTGTTTTGTATGTTGATCTAGGTTAGGATTTATGAGCTAGACTGAGCTAGATTATGAGGGAAATGATGAAGAACACTTAGAACAATATGAGAGAACTTGAGAGAGATGAGTTTGATTCAAGAAAATTGCAAAGTGAATGTGTTTGTGGAAGTGAAAGTTCACGTGAACTTTGGCCAAGAATATAGGCTCCATTAGTTTGTAATTTTGTGAGATATTTCATGCTAGTTGCCAAATGATGGTTCCCACATGTCTTGTGACTCACAAGGGCTGATAAGAGCTGATCATTGAAGTGTATATATCAATAGTAAATACATCTAAAAGCTGTGTATTGTACGAGTACGAATACGGTTGCATACGAGTAGAATTGTTGACGAAAATGAATGAGAGTGTAATTGTAAGCATTTTTGTTAAGTAGAAATACTTTGATATGTGTCTTGAAGTCTTTCAAAAGTGTACTAATACATCTTAATACACTACATGTATATACATTTTAACTGAGTCATTAAGTTATCGTTAGTCGTTACATGGAAGTGTTGTTTTGAAACCTTTAAGTTAACGATCTCATTTAATGTTGTTAACCCATTGTTTATTATATCTAATGAGATGTTAAATTATTACATTATCATGATATTATGATATATGAATATGTCTTAATATGAGATATATACATTAAAATGTCGTTACAACGATAATCGTTACATATATGTCTCGTTTCAAAATTCTTAAGTTAGTAGTCTTGTTTTACATATGTAGTTCATTGTTAACATACTTAATGATATATATAATTATCATTTTATCATGTTAAACATATTGCATCAATATCTTAATATGATTCATATGTATTTAGTAAGACGTTATATCGATAATCGTTATATATATCGTTTCGAGTTTCTTAATTCAATAGCCTCATTTTATGTATATAACTCATTGTTAATATACTTAGTGAGATACTTACTTATCATAATCTCATGTTAACTATATATATTTCCATATATAAATCATCATGTAGTTTTTACAAGTTTTTAACGTTCATGAATCGGCGGTCAACTTGGGTGGTCAATTGTCTACATGAAACATATTTCAATTAATCAAGTCTTAACAAGTTTGATTGCTTAACATGTTGGAAACATTTAATCATGTAAATATAGTTTTCATTTAATATATAATCATGAAAAAGTTTGGGTCACTACAGCTGTAGGGACCCGAACTTTTCCATGATTATATATATTAAATGAAAGCTATATTTACATGATTAAATGTTTCCAACATGTTAAGCAATCAAACTTATTAAAACTTGATTATTTGAAATGAGTTTCATGTAGACAATTGACCACCCGAGTTGACCAGCGATTCACGAACGTTAAAACTTGTAAAAACTATATGATGATATATATATGTATATGTATATGTATATGTATATATATATATATATATATATATATATATATATATATATATATATATATATATATATATATATATATAGTTAACATGATATTATGATAAGTAAGTATCTCACTAGGTATTTTAACAATGAGTTATATACATAAAAAATGAGATTACTAAATTAAGAAACTCGAAACGATATATATAACGATTATCGTTATAACAACGCCTTACTAAATACATATGTACCATATTAAGGTATTGTTACACTATATTTAACATGATAAAATGATAATTATATATATATCATTATGTATGTTAACAATGAGTTACACATGTAAAACAAGACTACTAACTTAAGGATTTCGAAACGAGGCATACATGTAACGATTATCGTTGTAACGACATTTTAATGTATATATATATATATATATATATATATATATATATATATATATATATATATCATATTAAGATATATTTATACATCTTGATATCATGAAAATGTAATAATTTAAAATCTCATTAGATATAATAACAATGAGTTAACAACCATTAAATGAGATCGTTAAAGGTTTCAAAACAACATTTACATGTAATGACTAACGATGACTTAACGACTCAGTTAAAATGTATATACATGTAGTATATTAAGAAGTATTAGTACACTTTTGAAAGACTTTAAGACACATATCAAAGTACTTATACTTAACAAAAATGCTTACAAGTGCATTCTCATTCATTTTCATCAACAATTCTACTAGTATGCACCCGTATTCATACTCGTACAATACCCAACTCCTAGACGTATATACTATTGGTATATATACATAATAATTTAGCTCTTAGCAGCCCTAGATAGTCAACAAACATGTAGAACCAACCATTTGGCAACTAGCATGAATGATTACACTAAAAATCAAACTAATGGAGCCTATATTTGACTCCCTCATTCATGAATTCATGCACCCATCACAAACACATTTTAGTTCTAACTTTTATGCATCAAACTACTCTCTCTCAAGTTCTATCTTAGTGTTCTAAGTGTTCTTCATCATATTCAACAAAATCTAGCTCAATCTAGTTCATAAATCCTAACATATATCAACTTTCAAAACAACTACTCAAGTAAACTTCAAGAACACTTTCAAGTTTGCAAGTCTACTTCCAAGCTTTCTAATCCATTTCAAGCAATCATCTAGGATCAAGAAACCTTTGTTATTTACAGTAGGTTATCTCTCTAATCAAGGTAATACTCATATTCAAACTTTGGTTCAATTTCTATAACTATAACAATCTTATTTCGAGTGGAAATCTTACTTGAACTTGTTTTCGTGTCATGATTCTACTTCAAGAACTTTCAAGCCATCCAAGAATCCTTTGAAGCTAGATAATTTTTTTCACTTCCAGTAGGTTTACCTACTATAGTTGAGGTAGTAATGAAGTTCATAACATCATTCGATTCATACATATAAAACTATCTTATTCGAAGATTTAAACTTGTAATCACTAGAACATAGTTTAGTAAATTCTAAACTTGTTCGCAAATAAAGTTAATACTTCTAAATTAACTTTTAAAATCAACTAAATACATGTTCTATATCTATATGATATGCTAACTTAATGATTTAAAACCTGGAAACACGAAAAACAACGTAAAACTGGACATACGTCGTTGTAGTAACACCGCGGGCTGTTTTGGGTTAGTTAATTAAAAACTATGATAAACTTTGATTTAAAAGTTATTCTTATGGGAAAATGATTTTTTTTATGAACATGAAACTATATCCAAAAATCATGGTTAAACTCAAAGTGGAAGTATGTTTTTCAAAATGGTCATCAAGACGTCGTTCTTTCGACTGAAATGACTACCTCTTACAATATTGACTTGTAACCTGTATTTCTGACTATAAACTTATACTTTTTCTATTTAGTTTCATAAATTTCAGTTCATTATAAAACCATAGCAACTTGAATCACTCAAAACTGATTTAAAACGAAGAAATTATGGGTAAAACAAGATTAGATAATTTTGTTTGTTGTAGCTACGTGAAATTTGTAACAAATCTATACAAATCATAACTTAACTAACTTATATTGTATAATACATGTATTCTAACATATATTATATAATCTTGGGATACCATAGACACGAATACAATGTTTTGACATATCATATCGACCCATCTATATATATATTTCGGAACAACCATAGACACTCTATATGCAGTAATGCTTGAGTTAGCTATACAGGGTTGAGGTTGATTCCAAAATAATATATATACTTTGAGTTGTGATCGAGTCTGAGACTTGTAGACACTGGGTCGTGGATTGATTCGAGATAATATATATTGCTTTATTCCTCTACATCTAACTGTGGACAACTAGTTGTAGGTTACTAATGAGGACTGCTGACTTAACAAACTCAAATCACTAAAATGTAATAAAAATGTTGTAAATATATTTTGAACATACTTTGATATATATGTACATATTTGTTATAGGTTCGTGAATCGACCAGTGGCCAAGTCTTATTTTCGGCAAAGTAAAAATCTGTGAAAGTGAGTTATAGTCCCACTTTTAAAATCTAATATTTTTGGGATGAGAATACATGCAGTTTTATAAATGTTTTACAAAATAGACACAAGTACGTGAAACTACATTTTATGGTTGAATGATCGAAATCGAATATGCCCCTTTTAGCTAGCCTAAGAATTAGGGAACTGGCCCCTAATTGACGCGAATCCTAAAGGTAGATCTACGGGAACTAACACCCCCATTCTGGAATTTGGAATGCTTTAGTACTTCGAGTTTATCATGTCCGATGGGTGTCCCGGAATGATGGGGATATTCTACATGCATCTTGTTAATGTGGGTTACCAGGTGTTCACCATATGAATGATTTTTATGCAGATTGCATGTTATTGAAAAATGGAAATGAAAATCTTGTGGTCTATTTGTATGATTTGATAAATATATAGATTAAACCTATAACTCACCAACATTTTTGTTGACGTTTAAAGCATGTTTATTCTCAGCTGATTATTAAGAGCTTCCGCTGTTGCATGCTAATTTATGGACAAGAGTTGGAGTCAGCGTGCTTGTATAATATAGTTTAAAAACTGCATTCGAAGACTTAAATTGATGTATAATATTATTGTAAACCATTATGTAATAATCGTGTGAAAATGCTATATTTTAGATTATCATTATTTGATAATCGTCGTAATATTTTTAAACCTTTATCGATAAAATAAAGGTTATGGTTTGTTTTAAAAATCGAATGCAGTCTTTGAAAAATGTCTCATATAGAGGTCAAAAACCTCGCAACGAAATCAATTAATATGGAACGTTTATAATCGATATGAACGTGAAATTTCAGTTGGTATCCGAGTGTTGGTCTTAGAGAACCAGAATTTTGCATTAGTGTGTCTTACCGAGTTTGTTAGGATACATTAGTGAGTCTGGACTTCGACCGTGTTTTCTTCAAAAACGATTGCTTAACACTTTTTGTTGGAAACTATATATTATTAACATGTAAATATTATATGATATATTAATCTCTTAACGTGTTTGATATTGTGTGATAGATGTCTACCTCTAGTACAAATCCCATCGACTCACCTAATAATAATGAAGAGTCGAATATATTTTGGGAAGATTCACAAATTTCCGAGGAAGAACCGGAAGAGGAAGAACCGAAAGAGGAGGAACCGGAAGAGGAGGAACCGGAAGAAGAGGAACCGAAAGAAGAAGAGGTTTCGGAGGATGAAATATTAATAACTACAAAAAAACGATTAAATAAAAGAAAATCCTCAACCAATGGACCAAAGTTAAAAATGGTCAATGGTGTTTCTGCCAAGGAAGCAAAATATTAGGAAAATTAACAGTTTTCTTTTCTGATGAATCGGATCCTGATGAGGATTTTGATGATGTTATAGAAATTACCTCGACCTAATTTGAAAAAGCAAAAGAAAACAATAAGGGAAAAGGTATCAAAATAGAGAAACCTGATTACAACCCCGATGAACTTTATATGTATCGTAAACACCCGTACTTCTTAAATTTTAACAATAACCCGGGAACCTCTAAGCCACCAGGTTTTTCTAAACCAATTGTGAAAACGACAGTTCGTATTAGGGGAGCACCATATATCCCTAGGAAATTAGCGAAACGAACCAAGTCCGAAGAAGAAGAAATGAGTGAGTCGGAATAAAGAGTTGTAATCATGTTGTGTAATTTATGTATTGTAATGTGTTTACATTTTATGTTATATATAAGAATTGCTTGTATTTTTGTTAATTATCTTTTACGAATCTAATCCTTGTTTATTTTACAGTATAAAAACAAAAATGGACGTTAAGGATAGACAACTAAAAATTTTAGAAGAATTACCAGGGGATATGATTGATGAAATCTTGTCTAGAGTCGGGCAGAATTCATCAGCACAAGTATTTACGGCAAAATTAGTTTGTCGAACATTTGAAAGATATTCTAGGCATGCCTTAGTTTATAAAAGGCTTTCCTTTGAAAGATGGGGTATATCACATTGGGGAGACTTTAAGTTACGCCAAGTTTTCTTTAAGGCATTTAGTGCGGGAAACCCAGATGCAATTTTACGCTACGGGTTACGAACCTATTTTGACTCAACATATCCCAACATAGGACTCCGTTCTTTAGAAAGAGCTTCTAACACGCAACATAAAGAAGCATGTTATGCTTACAGGTTAGTAATGTTCGCTTCTCACTAAATTGAGAAAAAGAATATAGGATTGCAACTACTAAATAAAACATTCTCACAAGTGACGGATTCGGTAGTTGGGGTGAGAAACAAGGTTTTTAGATTGTTACGGGGTTGTTGGGCATTACGTAACCCCCGTCCTTTTGACGACGTTACAACATGCTGCCTAGCCAACGGTCACAACGGTTATTTTCCACAAGACCAAGGATGAGAAATAATACTAGTAAAACCCGAATGCATGACTTGTTTCTGGACTTATGAATTACGTGTCTTTATTTCTTTTGCTGAACGACTTGCGTATTAACTAGAATTGCTTTTATAGCTGCCGTGTAGCAAAGTTATTGTGTGCTATATTTCATGCTATATGTAAAATAACGGTATTGTAAGTTTGTAAAATATTGTATAAAAGTTTGAACGCGAGATATTATTATCAGTTTTTTCATATAGAATTGTAGTAGTTGAATTGTATGTTAGCTACTAAGTATGGACGGGTAGGTACTACCCGAATTAAAACTTATAAAACGCTAATATGAAGAAAAAGCTTTTATAAATAAGTTTATATTATGCTACGAAATACTATTGACTACTCTTAATATTCTATATGATTAACTTAATTCTTTTGGCTATTTTTGAAGGAAATGGCACCGACTACTCGTCAGAACTTGAACATGAGCGAGAAAGACTTTCGTGTTTTTCTTGCTGCGAAAATAACAACAATAACTCTGGTTCTAGCAGTGGAACTAATTCCACAAGAAATCGTGTAGGATGCTCCTACAAAGAATTCACTGCCTGCAAACCTTTTGGAATTTGATGGAATCGAGGGTCCAATCCGATTGAAACGGTGGACCGAGAAGGTTGAATCGGTGTTTGCCATAAGTAAATGTACTGAAGAAGGCAAAGTAAAGTACGCTACGCACACCTTCACAGGTACTGCATTAACATGGTGGAATACCTATCTCGAGCAGGTAGGACAAGATACTGCTTACGCATTACTGTAGTCAGCATTCAAGCACTTGATGAACGAGCAGTATCGTCCTAGAAACGAGGTCAATAAGCTCAAGGTAGAGCTTAGAGGATTACGAACGCAAGGTTTCGATATCACCATGTATGAACGACGATTCACAGGGTTGTGCCTATTGTGTCCCAGAAAGTTCGAAGACGAAGAAGAGAAGATCGACGCATTTGTAAAAGGGTTACCGGAAAGGATTCAAAAAGATGTGAGTTCACACGAGCCCGCCTCCATACAAAAGGCAAGACGTATGGCTCACAAACTAGTAAACCATATTGAGGGAAGGATTAAGGAGCAGGCAGCCGAAGAGGCCAACATGAAACAGGTCAAGAGAAAGTGGGAAGAAACCAGTGACAAGGGTCACCAATACAACAACAACAACAATCATAACCAGAATCACAATAACAATCATAACAACCGCAACAACAATCGCAACAATAACCGCAATCCTAACAATAACTACAACAAACGTCCCAACAACAACAACATCAACAACTACAACAATCATTTCAACAACAATAAAAATCTCAACAACAATCTCAACAACAACAATGGCAACAAAAACCAAAAATGCCAAACATGTGAAGAGTACCACCAGAATGAGTTCTGCACGACATTTTGCACCAAGCGTAAAAGAACTGGCCATGGTGCGAGAAAGTGTGAGGTCTACGGCCCAATGAATAACAGAAATAAAAGAACAGATAATGTCAGAACAAGTAATGCCACCTTTGTTTGTTATGGATGTGGAAAACTGGGCCACATTAAGAGTAATTGCCCGAACCCAAGGAAAAATAATGGGCAAAGTCGTGGAAGAGTTTTCAATATTAATGCGGCAGAAGTGCAGGAAGACCCGGAGCTTGTTGCGGGTACGTTTCTCATTGAAAATAAATCTGCTTATGTTTTATTTGATTCGGGTGCGGATAGAAGCTATATGAGTAGAGATTTTTGTGCTAAATTAAGTTGTCCATTGACGCCTTTGGATAGTAAATTTTTACTCGAATTAGCAAATGGTAAATTAATTTCAGCAGATAATATATGTCGGAATCGAGAAATTAAACTGATTAGCGAAACGTTTAAGATTGATTTGATACCAGTATAGTTAGGGAGTTTTGATGTGATAATCAGCATGGACTGGTTGAAAGAGGTGAAAGCAGAGATCGTTTGTTACAAAAATGCGATTCGCATCATGCGCGAAAAAGGAAAACCCTTAATGGTGTACGGAGAAAAGAGCAACGCGAAGTTAAATCTTATTAGTAACCAGAAGGCGCGAAAACTAATAATAAAAGGTTGCTATGCCATTCTAGCACACGTCAAGAAAGTCAATACCGAAGAAAAGAGCATCAATGATGTTCCCGTCGCAAAAGAATTTCCCGATGTATTTCCAAAAGAATTACCGGGACTACCTCCACACCGATCTGTTGAATTTCAAATAGATCTCGTACCAGGAGCTGCACCAATAGCGCGTGCTCCATACAGACTCACACCCAGCGAAATGAAGGAACTCCAAAGCCAATTACAAGAACTTTTAGAGCGTGGTTTTATACGACCAAGTACATCACCATGGGGAGCTCCTGTTTTGTTTGTCAAAAAGAATGATGGTACATTCAGGTTGTGTATCGACTACCGAGAGTTGAACAAACTTACCATCAAGAACCGTTACCCACTACCGGGAATCGACGACTTATTTGATCAACTACAAGGCTCGTCAGTTTATTCGAAGATCGATTTACGTTATGGGTATCATCAAATGCGGGTGAAGGAGGATGATATTCCGAAGACTGCTTTCAGTATGCGTTACGGTCATTACGAGTTTATGGTTATGCTGTTTGGTTTGACTAACGCACCAGCTGTGTTCATAGACCTTATGAACCGAGTGTGTGGACCATACCTTGACAAGTTTGTCATTGTTTTCATCGATGACATACTTATTTACTCAAAGAATGATCAAGAGCACGAGGAACATTTGAGAAAAGTGCTAGATTTTTTGAGGAAAGAAAAACTGTACGCTAAGTTTTCAAAGTGTGCATTTTGGTTGGAAGAAGTCCAATTCCTCGGTCACATAGCGAACAAAGAAGGTATTCAAGTAGATCCGGCAAAGATTGAAACCGTTAAAAAGTGGAAAACCCCGAAAACTCCGAAGCACATACGCCAATTTTTAGGACTGGCTGGTTACTACAGAAGATTCATCCAAGATTTTTCCAAAATAGCAAAACCCTTGACTGCATTAACGCATAAAGGGAAGAAATTTGAATGGAAGGATAAACAATAGAAAGCGTTTCAATTGTTAAAAAAAAGCTAACTACGGCACCTATATTGTCATTGCCTGAAGGGAATGATGATTTTGTGATATATTGTGACGCTTCGAAGCAAGGTCTTGGTTGTGTATTAATGCAACGAACGAAGGTAATTGCTTATGCGTCCAGACAATTGAAGATTCACGAGCAAAATTATACGACTCACGATTTGGAACTGGGCACTGTTGGTTTTTCATTAAAGACTTGGAGGCACTACTTATATGGGGTCAAAAGTATCATATATACCGACCATAAAAGTCTCCAACATATATTTGATCAGAAACAACTGAACATGAGACAGCGTAGGTGGATTGAATTGTTGAATGATTACGACTTTAAGATTCGTTACCACCCGGGGAAGGCGAATGTGGTAGCCGACGCCTTGAGTAGAAAGGACAGAGAACCTATACGGGTAAAAGCTATGAATATAATTATTCATACTAACCTTACTACTCAAATAAAGGAGGCGCAACAAGGAGTTTTAAGAGAAGGACAGTTAAAGAATGAAATACCCAAAGGATCATAGAAACATCTTAATATTCAGGAAGACGGAACCCGGTTTAGGGCTGAAAGAATTTGGGTACCAAAGTTTAGAGATGTGAGATGTAATGACCCGTCCTAATCCATCCGGACGAAGTCCATATCGATTATAAATGATTCACAACAGTTGATTACATTGCGAGGTACTTGACCTCTATATGATACATTTTACAAACATTGCATTCGTTTTTGAAAAGACAATCTTTCATTACATCGAAAGTTGACGACATGCATACCATTTCATAATATATCTATCTATAACTGACTTAATAATAATCTTGATGAACTCAACGACTTGAATGCAACGTCTTTTGAAATATGTCATGAATGACCCCAAGTAATATCTCTAAAATGAGCAAATGCACAGCGGAAGATTTCTTTCATACCTGAGAATAAACATGCTTTAAAGTGTCAACCAAAAGGTTGGTGAGTTCATTAGTTTAACATAAATAATCATTTCATAATTTTAATAGAGCACAAGATTTCATAATTCCACTTCTTGTAAACATACGTCCCATGCATAGAGACAAAAATATCATTCATATGGATTGAACACCTGGTAATCGACATTCACAATATACATATAAGAATATCCCCATCATTCCGGGATCCTCCTTCGGACATGATATAAATTTCGAAGTACTAAAGCATCCGGTACTTTGGATGGGGCTTGTTGGGCCCGATAGATCTATCTTTAGGATTCGCGTCAATTAGGGTGTCTGTTCCCTAATTCTTAGATTACCAGACTATAAAGGGGCATATTCAGTTTAATAATCCAACCATAGAATGTAGTTTCATTTACTCGTGTCTATTTCGTAAAACAGTTATAAAAACAACGCATGTATTCTCAGTCCCAAAAATATATATAAAAAGGGAATAATGAAACTCACCTAATGTATTTTGTAGTAAAAATACATATGACTATATTGAACAACTGAACAATGCAGGATTGGCCTCGGATTCACGAACCTATATCATTTGTTTGTTTATTAATACACATAATCGAAATCGAATAATATATATATTTATATATTTAAATTTATTAACTATATCATTTTTATATCATTTATATATATATATACATATATATATACATATATATATATATATATATATATATATATATATATATATATATATATATATATATATATATATATATATATATATATATATATATATATGTTTCATGTATTTATTTTGTATGTGAAAATATTAATTTGTTATGTTTAATGTATAATATATATATATATATATCGTTTGTTTGTTAAAACTAATAAGTGTATTAATGTTACAATGATATTTATAATGGTAAAATAATAATATTGATGATACTTATTATTACTAATATAAATACCAATGTTAAAAATCCTTTTAGTGATAAATGTAATGATATTAATAATAATTATTGTAAAAATACTGATTTTACTATTAAAGATGTTTGTGATAAAATTTTTAATAAATATCTAATAACGATACTCATGATAATATTAATAACAATACTTTTAATGATTTGTTAACATTAAAAAAAACGATAATAATAATAATACTACTTAATAATAATACTAATAATTATAGAATATTACTAGTACGAATGTTTATGGAAATAATACTAATTTATATTATTTTCATAATACTAGTAATAATAATAATAATAATAATAATAATCATAATAATTATAATAATGATAATAATACTTAATTGATAAACTACAATAATAATAACATTGATATCACTTATGATACTAACTATAACAATTACAATTATAATCATAATCATAATAATAACATTAACATTAACAATAATAATAATAATAATAATAATAATAATAATAATAATAATAATAATAATAATAATAATAATAATAATAATAATAATAATAATAATAATAATAATAATAATAAAAGTAAGTTAATAAATAAACTACCTTGGAAAAGGCTTCTCAAAAAGAATATGCCTCATACGAGGCTCGAACCCCTGACCTCCTGAAAACCCGACAACAGCCACAACCATGGCACTGCTCCAGTTTTTTTGATTTAATTTATAATTTAATTGCTTTATATTATTTCTGTTCTTATCACATCTCCTTCTTCACAACATCGATCGAACAGAATCAAATCAGGGTTGTCTACCAATTATTTATTTAGTTTTAGGATTATCACACGAAGCATAAACATTTACAGATGATAAATGAGATTAATTAAAACAGAAAAAGAAAACAAAACCTGCTGTAACAAGAAGAAAAGTCGATGAACAACTCCTCAGATGATTTTGAAATTAAGAGGGTTTTAGCTTCTAATTTCTACATGACTCAGGTCCTAAATTACTCATAGAAACTTTCTGGTTGCTCAATTAAACTTAAAACATAACAGGAAAACCGAATTTGATTGAAGAACAACCAGTTGACTTTTATTCCAGAAACTTTGACCTCAAAATTGGGCTTCGTTAGTAAGAATTGGAGTTTAGGATTTTGCAGTTAGATTAAGTAAACAAATCCTAACAAGACTGTATTAACACAATTTGAATTTTATTTTAAAATCGAGCTTTTGGAGAATTACACAAGAACAGGGCAGTTTTCTTGTGTTCTTCCCCTTTTCTTGCAAAATTCGATAATTTGAGTGTTGTAAATGATAATTGGAATTGATAATTGACAATGTGAGTCTATTGGTAATATTAATCTCTGATTTGTATCGATTATAAAGTCAAAATGAGTCGACTGAAAAAATATTTGCAAGGACAGCATAAATAAATAAAAATTTAAAAGCAGAAGGATACGTTAAACAGATTTTATCTATAACTATGTTATGAGATCGACTTCTAATAAAATTTCAGATAGAAACAAGATATTACTGCTCGATCACAGTTTTGAAGTGTATAATGGTTTCCCTTTATCCTTATTTATAGCTTATATAATTAAGTTTTAATAATAATTACAGTAATAATAATAATAATAAATAATAATAATAATACTGATTTCCTAATAAATATAACTGTATATAACGACATATATATATATATGTATATTTTTATTTGTATCTATATATCACTATGTATGTACATATCCTTATATATTTATATATATATATATATATATGTACATATCCTTATATATATATATATATATATATATATATATATATATATATATATATATATATATATATATATCTTATATTAGAGATAATATTAATGATATAAATTTTAATGTTAATATTAACATTAATAGTAATAATGAAAGTAACAATATGAATATTAATATAGCAAATCATATTCTTACTATGTAATTATATTTAACATATTTTTATTATGTATTTTAATTGTACCACATATATCACATATGGAATATTATTTATTCATTTTTATTACATTATATGATATGTGTTTGTGTGTTAAATATAATTGTTTTATATATATATATATATATATATATATATATATATATATATATATATATATATATATATATATATATATATATATATATATATATATATATATATATATATACTTGATATGTTACATTCTTAAAAAAATACATTTCGACATATAATATCTATATTAATTATATATATTCCAATATACCTGTTATAATAATTATTATAGAATCAATTGTATTTATACATAGATTTATTTTAGTAATAACTTATTTTGTATAATATTTTGCAGATTTAATATTTTTAATGAATTATTAACATTTTATAACTTCCAATACTTATATTTATAATTATATATATTTATCTATATATACATATATACATTTATTTATATATAAATAATTGTTCGTGAATCGTTGGGAACGGTCGAAGGTCAATTGAATATATGAACATCGTTTCGAAATCTTCTAGACTCAACATTACATACATTGCTTATCGTGTCGAAATCATATAAGATTAAGTTTAAATTTGGTCGGAAATTCCCGGGTCATCACAGTACCTACCCGTTAAAGAAATTTCGTCCCGAAATTTGAGTGAGGTGGTCATGGTTAACAATAAAATTGTTTTCATGACGAATATGAGTTGATAAATAGAGTTTTATCATCATTGAGTAATATGGATAAAATTAATTCGTTTATTCGAAGAGTACGAATGAAGCTATCATCAAAGAATGAAATAGGAAAGTAAAGATTCATCTTAACTTTTGACAGAATCAGGGTTGAATTCCGAAATTCAAGGGATTTAAAGAAAATCTTCGAAATCTAAAAGATTTGATTCTTCGGCTAGTAAGGAAATTAAGATCTCCAAAATTAAATACGGTGATCTGCCTTGATTACTCTGTCTGGTATTTCCACTATAAATTAAACTCTTCCGTTCCATTACTCTCACCATTCTTATACTTTCTTTCTTAGTTACTACATCCAAAAGATCGTGAAAATACTTAATTCCGTTCTAATCCTTGATATTTTCCTAATTATCACTTATGTCATCCTTCTTTTCAATCTTCCTCCAGAATAATCTGTTTACTTCTACTATTACCTTGGGGTGATAGTATTCTTAATTATACCATGTCTTTTTATTGCTATCCGTATTAATATCCCCGATTTGAAACCTCCGTGTTGTTATTGGGTTTTATATTTTCTCTTATATTTTGGAATACCTGTTTCCGTCTTCTATAATCATTGTCATTCACAGTTAATGCTCTCTCTTATTTGCTGTGATTTATACCCCCTTTCTATCTCGAAGCTTCATGCTTTTGTTTTCTTTTTGCAAGTAACGGTCTAGAATTCATAGGTGTGGAGTTTCGAATGAGCTTAATGTTCTAAACAAGAAAGAACGTATTAGCACGATTTGATTTGTCAAATTACCAGAATCACTGAGAATAGAACTATCAAGAACATATTTTCTTGATATGTTCAAAAGTTAATCAGAATGAAAGAGTTATGTAACATGACACATGATGACGTTATAATCTGTGAATCATCATGTTCCATTTAGAAACTCAGCATGACTTACTGTAATATAATTACGTTGATCAAGTGTCATTATATTATACTAACTCATGCATCAGCTCCCAATATTACTTCAATAACATTCATATTTTAAGCTCGAAAGTTTACAGAATATAGAAACTAACAGTTTCTATATGATGTAATACTGATAGCACGAAGAGGTTAATGATTTCAGATAAGAATAGTTATAAAAATATCTCCAGAAATATGGAGGATATTTATAATGAAAGATATGATGATATCTTGGAATTTCTAATATCGATGGGTGATGAAAAAGATTTATCCGTAAGGGTTTAGATTCGGAAGCAAGGTATTCACTAAAGATTTCATCAGAAACAGAATCATTTGGATTCTTTGAAGTCAAACTTATTCTTTGTGATTTGTCCACGGCTTCCTTCATAGTTTCGCATAATCCTCTTTTCGGTACTAAATTTCCTATTGAATGTTTTCAATATAATGATACACAGGAAACACAAAGAGGTATATAATTTCAGACGAGAATATTTATGAAAATATCCTCAGAAATATCGAAGACATTGATGATGATATTTTGGAATTTCTAAGTTCGATGGTTGATGGAGAAAGATTTTCCGCAAGATTTTAACATGACTTCGGAATAAATATATTCTCTAAAGATTTCAACGGATCCAGAATTATCTGGATTCTTTGAATATAGGGTATGGTCCTTGTATTTGTCCTTGGTCTCCTTCACGGTTAACTTTATCCATTTTCCAGTTCCAACGTTTCTGAGCTTTTTCAACATATTATTCTTTATCATCAAGCTTCCGATGACTAAGGTCGTTTACGGTTGTCTATGGTTTCTGCTGCTTCATTCAGCTTTTTCAACATTCAGGGTATTGATTTGTGACTGAGTGCTTTTCAGAATTTCAGAATGAGAGATCATAATTCTAAGCGATATATGTCATACATATAACTGTTGATGTAGATATGCTGTGAGTTTTCAAAGTACTGATTGCTGATTCCCGGTAATTAGTATGGCAGTTCTCGTTACAAGATACAGATGAGTATATGATAGGGTTTTAATGAATAAATATAATGATTTGTCAGAGAGATTTAAGGCAAGAAATAATGAGGTTGCTGGTATGTCTGCTGGTAATATGGTGGAATATAAAAGAATTCTCCGGTATCAAAAGGGTAATCGTATATATCAGGATTAGAGTAAGGCTACTTCGAATGAAAAGTCGAAATTGACTTGCTGGAGCTGTGACAAAATTGGCTACCTTGAAAAGGGATCGCAAGTTATTTTTGAAAATAAATGCCAAAGGATTTGACGCGGCTACGTGTTAAACTTTTACTTGGGGCCCGAGAGTTTTCAGGTGCACAACTATATGCGTCAATCTTTTCTTCCATAGATGAAGTGCGGTTGGTTCATCCTTTTAATTGAGGTGTTTTTAAGAATCATGAAAGGTTTGAACACAGATTAGAATTGTCAAGATACAAATGAGGTTTAAGATGAAATCAAGTAGCAACTTGAAGAATTGTTTAGTTTCATATGTTATAATCAATATTTTAATTCATTTTAATTGTCCAGTGTTGGTAGTCCACAGTTGATAGTCCACAGTAACAGTCCAGTAATTCATATATAGTTTAATATATAATATTCGAATTAATTAATAAATATCGTGACCCGTGTACATGTCTCAGACTCGATCACAACTCAAAGTATATATATTATTTGAGAATCAACCTCAACCCTGTATAGAGAACTCGATCATTACTGCATATAGAGTGTCTATGGTGATTCCAAATAATATATATAGATGCGTCGATATGATATGTCAAAACCTTGTATACGTGTCCCGATATTTAAAGTGCGTAAAATAAATAACAGAAATTAAATGATGATAATTAAAGTGCGTAAAGTAAATAACAAAAATTAAATGACGATAAATAAAATTGCGAGAATGTAAATTGCGATAAATAAACTGCGATAAATAAATTGCAATAGTTAAATGATAATACGGAATTAACAGTTAGCTAGGAACAGTTAGCTAGGATTTTGTTAGCGTGGATTCTTAATAGAATTTCATATTGTTAATTAATCTGTTTCTAATCAATTTTTATTGTGTCCATTATTTCTTCATTATGCCACTTGTTGAATTCTGATAGGTCAAAATCCAAATATGTAATTGGATGAATATGGTTATTCTGTGGTGAACGGATTTGTATATCGGTGGATGTAAGTAGGATAGTATATGACTATTGTAACAGATTCGAAGAACGTACAATGTAACTTATTAATGTGAAATTTAAATAGTCCTCGGGTATTACCTACCCGTTAAAATATTTTCACCATTAAAAGTTTGTACAAGAGAATTTTTAATTACAATCTTTATGAAAACATATATACATATATATTTTCTTCAGATGTATTCATGGATTTAATGAGTTAATATAATATTAAACTCATTTGCTTTTCGGTTGGAACTAGAATAAATAATCTTTAAAACTTTAGAGATTACATATTCGACATGTCGAACTAAGATTATACTCAAAGTACAGATGATGATATTGAAGCATGGATTGTTGATGGTACTGGTGCTATTATTGATGGTACTGTTGGTGCCGGTGATGTTGCTGAAGCTGGTACATTTTGCACCATATTCTCCGAATTGATTATTCGAGCGCGAA
Organism: Rutidosis leptorrhynchoides; assembly: GCF_046630445.1. NCBI lineage: Eukaryota > Viridiplantae > Streptophyta > Magnoliopsida > Asterales > Asteraceae > Rutidosis > Rutidosis leptorrhynchoides. Next base: position 321,038,254 of record NC_092340.1, read on the forward strand.
GTTCGTTGACTTATTACTTCAGGATGATTGTCGGTCGGAATGAGCTGATGAATAAGGTTCAGAATTGTGGATAGAATATAATCTTGTCGAGTTACCCTGGAAATGAGACTGAAAATGGTGTCTCGAACAGGTTCGCCGGTAAACGCTTCAGGTTCGTTGTCACGAGGTGAATTCGGTTGGTGGAAGGGATTGCCTTTCTCTGCGTTTCCATTAATTAAGTCGACTACGAACCCATCAGATGAATTGATAATGGCTGATTGGTTGATTCATGCCGATGACGCTATTTTCGGAGCTTAGGTGAACATCTATGTCGGAATAGCTTTCGGAATAACTATCGGAATAGCTATCGGAATCTGAGGGACTCAAACTGGTTTAGGGATTCATCCCGTACGATCAGATGAAGGATTTTCGATAAGAAATAGATTATAGGATATAGATTAGTACCCTGCAGTACATAATTTACATATGCATATATAATACTAAAATCCCATAAGTTACGGAGGAATCTACGGAAGCTGTCAGGCAAAAGTAACAATAACAGATAAGCTAATATGTAAATTAGCAGATACGATAAGATATGAATTTGTCTATACACTATTCATGCAATCAATGCAGCAAGATGTGTCTAGACTAGGAATGATAAGCAGATAATTTCCTAAGGATGATAAGTAGGTAATTTTCGACACGAAATGATAAGCAAAACTTTGGACATGTAGACACGGTCAAAGTCCAGACTCACTAAAGCATCATAACGACTTATCAGTTAGACACACTAATGCAGATCTGGTTCGCTAAGACCATCGCTCTGATACCAACTGTAATGACCCGTCCTAATCCATCCGGACGAAGTCCATATTGATTATAAACGATTCACAACAGTTGATTACATTGCGAGGTACTTGACCTCTATATGATACATTTTACAAACATTGCATTCGTTTTTGAAAAGACAATCTTTCATTACATCGAAAGTTGACGGCATGCATACCATTTCATAATATATCTATCTATAACTGACTTAATAATAATCTTGATGAACTCAACGACTTGAATGCAACGTCTTTTGAAATATGTCATGAATGACCCCAAGTAATATCTCTAAAATGAGCAAATGCAAAGCGGAAGATTTCTTTCATACCTGAGAATAAACATGCTTTAAAGTGTCAACCAAAAGGTTGGTGAGTTCATTAGTTTAACATAAATAATCATTTCATAATTTTAATAGACCACAAGATTTCATAATTCCACTTCTTGTAAACATACGTCCCATGCATAGAGACAAAAATATCATTCATATAGATTTAACACCTGGTAATCGACATTCACAATATACATATAAGAATATCCCCATCATTCTGGGATCCTCCTTCGGACATGATATAAATTTCGAAGTACTAAAGCATCCGGTACTTTGGATGGGGCTTGTTGGGCCCGATAGATCTATCTTTAGGATTCACGTCAATTAGGGTGTCTGTTCCCTAATTCTTAGATTACCAGACTATAAAGGGGCATATTCAGTTTAATAATCCAACCATAGAATGTAGTTTCATTTACTCGTGTCTATTTCGTAAAACAGTTATAAAAACAACGCATGTATTCTCAGTCCCAAAAATATATATAAAAAGGGAATAATGAAACTCACCTAATGTATTTTGTAGTAAAAATACATATGACTATATTGAACAACTGAACAATGCAGGGTTGGCCTCGGATTCACGAACCTATATCAGTTGTTTGTTTATTAATACACATAATCGAAATCGAATAATATATATATTTATATATTTAAATTTATTAACTATATCATTTTTGCTCAATTAAACTTAAAACATAACAGGAAAACCGAATTTGATTGAAGAACAACCAGTTGACTTTTATTCCAGAAACTTTGACCTCGAAATTGGGCTTCGTTAGTAAGAATTGGAGTTTAGGATTTTGCAGTTAGATTAAGTAAACAAATCCTAACAAGACTGTATTAACACAATTTGAATTTTATTTTAAAATCGAGCTTTTGGAGAATTACACAAGAACAGGGCAGTTTTCTTGTGTTCTTCCCTTTTTCTTGCAAAATTCGATAATTTGATTGTTGTAAATGATAATTGGAATTGATAATTGACAATGTGAGTCTATTGGTAATATTAATCTCTGATTTGTATCGATTATAAAGTCAAAATGAGTCGACAGAAAAAATATTTGCAAGGACAGCATAAATAAATAAAAATTTAAAAGCACTAGGATACGTTAAATAGATTTTGTCTGTAACTGTGTTATGAGATCGACTTCTAACTAAATTTCAGATATAAACAAGATATTACTGCTCGATCACAGTATTGAAGTGTATAATGGTTTCCCTTTATCCTTATTTATAGATTATATAATTAATAAATATATTAGTTTTAATAATAATTACAGTAATAATAATAATAATAAATAATAATAATAATACTGATTTCCTAATAAATATAACTGTATATAACGACATATATATATCTGTATATTTTTATTTGTATCTATATATCACTATGTATGTACATATCCTTATATATATATATATATATATATATATATATATATATATATATATATATATATATATATATATATATATATATATATATATATATATATATATATATATATATATATCTTATATTAGAGATAATAATATTAATGATATAAATTTTAATGTTAATATTAACATTAATAGTAATAATGAAAGTAACAATATGAATATTAATATAGCAAGTCATATTCTTACTATGTAATTATATTTAAGATATTAATATTATGTATTTTAATTGTACCACATATATCACATATGGAATATTATTTATTCATTTTTATTACATTATATGAGATGTGTTTGTGTGTTAAATATAATTGTTATATATATATATATATATATATATATATATATATATATATATATATATTTACTTGATATGTTACATTCTTAAAAAAATACATTTCGACATATAATATCTATATTAATTATATATATTCCAATATACCTGTGATAATAATTATTATAGAATCAATTGTATTTATACATAGATTTATTTTAGTAATAACTTATTTTGTATAATATTTTGCAGATTTAATATTTTTAATGAATTATTAACATTTTATAACTTCTAATACTTATATTTATAATTATATATATTTATCTATATATACATATATACATTTATTTATATACAAACAATTGTTCGTGAATCGTTGGGAACGGTCGAAGGTCAATTGAATATATGAACATCGTTTCGAAATCTTCTAAACTCAACATTACATACATTGTTTATCGTGTCGAAATCATATAAGATTAAGTTTAAATTTGGTCGAAAATTCTCGGGTCATCACATGAGAGAAAAGGTACTTAAGGAAGCACATAAAACGATATATTCAATACATCCCGGAGTGGGGAAGATGTACAAAGATCTCAAGAAACACTTTTGGTGGCCGGGCATGAAAGCCGACATTGCTACATACGTAGGAGAATGTTTGACGTGTTCTAAGGTCAAAGCTGAACATCAGAAACCATCAGGTCTACTTTAACAACCTGAAATCCTAGAATGGAAATGGAAAAACATTACCATGGATTTCATTACTAAATTGCCAAGGACTGCAAGTGGTTATGATACTATTTGGGTAATAGTCGATCGTCTCACCAAATCAGCACACTTTTTGCCAATGAGAGAAGATGATAAAATGGACAAGTTGACACGTTTATACTTGAAGGAAGTTGTCTCCAGACATGGAATACCAGTCTCTATTATCTCTGATAGGGATGGCAGATTTATTTCAAGATTCTGGCAGACATTACAGCAAGCATTAGGAACTCGTCTAGACATGAGTACTGCCTATCATCCACAAACTGATGGGCAGAGCAAAAGGACGATACAAATGCTTGAAGACATGCTACGAGCATGTGTTATTGATTTCGGAAATAGTTGGGATCGACATCTACCGTTAGCAGAATTTTCCTACAACAACAGTTACCATTCGAGTATTGAGATGGTACCATTCGAGGCACTTTATGGTAGAAAGTGCAGGTCTCTGATTTGTTAGAGTGAAGTTGGGGATAGACAGATTACGGGTCCAGAAATCATCCAAGAAACCACAGAGAAAATCATTCAAATTCAACAACGGTTGAAAACCGCCCAAAGTCGACAAAAGAGCTACGCAGACAGTAAGAGAAAAGATATAGAATTTGAGATTGGAGAGATGGTCATGCTTAAGGTTTCACCTTGGAAGGGTGTTGTTCAATTTGGTAAACGAGGGAAGCTAAATTCAAGGTACATTGGGCCATTCAAAATTATAGATCGTGTCGGACCAGTAGCTTACCAACTTGTCCTACCAAAACAACTCGCTGGGGTACATAATACCTTTCATATCTCGAATCTGAAGAAATGTTTTGCTAAAAAAGATCTCACTATTCCGTTAGACGAAATCCAAATCAATGAAAAACTTCAATTCATCGAAGAACCCGTCGAAATAATGGATCGTGAGGTTAAAAGACTTAAGCAAAATAAAATACCGATTGTTAAGGTTCAATGGAATGCTCGTAGAGGACCCGAGTTCACCTGGGAGCGTGAAGATCAGATGAAGCTGAAATACCCGCACTTATTTCCTGAAGATGCGTCAACACCTCCAACAGCTTGAAATTTCTGGACGAAATTTATTTAACGGGTAGGTACTATAGTGACCCGAACTTTTCCATGATTATATATATATTAAATGAAAAATATATTTGCATGATTAAATGTTTCCAACATGTTAAGCAATCAAACTTATTAAGACTTGATTATTTGAAATGAGTTTCATGTAGACAATTGACTACCTGAGTTGACTGGCGATTCACGAACGTTAAAACTTGTAAAAACTATATGATGATATATATATGGATATATATATGGATATATATATATATATACATATGTATATATATATACATATGTATATATATATACATATATATATATATATACATATGTATATATATATATATATATATATATATATATATATATATATATATATATATATATATATATATATATATATATATATATATATATATATATATATATATATATATATATATAGTTAACATGATATTATGATAAGTAAGTATCTCACTAGGTATTTTAACAATGAGTTATATACATAAAAAATGAGATTACTAAATTAAGAAACTCGAAACGATATATATAACGATTATCGTTATAACAACGCCTTACTAAATACATATGTACCATATTAAGGTATTGTTACACTATATTTAACATGATAAAATGATAATTATATATATCATTATGTATGTTAACAATGAGTTACACATGTAAAACAAGACTACTAACTTAAGGATTTCGAAACGAGGCATATATGTAACGATTATCGTTGTAACGACATTTTAATGTATATATATATATATATATATATATATATATATATATATATATATATATATATATATATATATATATCATATTAAGATATATTTATACATCTTAATATCATGAAAATGTAATAATTTAACATCTCATTAGATATAATAACAATGAGTTAACAACATTAAATGAGATCGTTAACTTAAAGGTTTCAAAACAACATTTACATGTAACGACTAACGATGACTTAACGACTCAGTTAAAATGTATATACATGTAGTATATTAAGAAGTATTAGTACACTTTTGAAAGACTTTAAGACACATATCAAAGTACTTCTACTTAACAAAAATGCTTACAATTGCATTCTCATTCATTTTCATCAACAATTCTACTAGTATGCACCCGTATTCGTACTCGTACAATACCCAACTCCTAGACGTATATACTATTGGTATATACACATAATAATTCAGCTCTTAGCAGCCCTAGATAGTCAACAAACATGTGGAACCAACCATTTGGCAACTAGCATGAAAGATTACACTAAAAATCAAACTAATGGAGCCTATATTTGACTCCCTCATTCACAAATTCATGCACCCATCACAAACACATTTTAATTCCAACTTTTATGCATCAAACTACTCTCTCTCAAGTTCTCTCTTAGTGTTCTAAGTGTTCTTCATCATATTCAATAAAATAAAGCTCAATCTAGTTCATAAATCCTAACATATATCAACCTTCAAAACAACTACTCAAGTAAACTTCAAGAACACTTTCAAGTTTGCAAGTCTACTTCCAAGCTTTCTAATCCATTCCAAGCAATCATCTAGGATCAAGAAATCTTTGTTATTTACAGTAGGTTATCTCTCTAATTCAAGGTAATACTCATATTCAAACTTTGATTCAATTTCTATAACTATAACAATCTTATTTCGAGTGGAAATCTTACTTGAACTTGTTTTCGTGTCATGATTCTACTTCAAGAACTTTCAAGCCATCCAAGAATCCTTTGAAGCTAGATCAATTTTTGTCACTTATAGTAGGTTTACCTACTATATTTGAGGTAGTAATGATGTTCATAACATTATTCGATTCATACATATAAAACTATCTTATTCGAAGATTTAAACATGTAATCACTAGAATATAGTTTAGTAAATTCTAAACTTGTTCGCAAATAAAGTTAATCCTTCTAACTTGACTTTTAAAATCAACTAAGCACATGTTCTATATCTATATGATATGCTAACTTAATGATTTAAAACCTGGAAACACGAAAAACAACGTAAAACCGGACATACACCGTTGTAGTAACACCGCGGGCTGTTTTAGGTTGGTTAATTAAAAACTATGATAAACTTTGATTTAAAAGTTGTTCTTCTGGGAAAATGATTTTTCTTATGAACATGAAACTATATCCAAAAATCATGGTTAAACTCAAAGTGAAAGTATGTTTTTCAAAATGGTCATCAAGACGTCGTTCTTTCGACTGAAATGACTACCTCTTACAATATTGACTTGTAACCTGTATTTCCGACTATAAACTTATACTTTTTCTGTTTAGTTTCATAAATTTTAGTTCATTATGAAACCATAGCAACTTGAATCACTCAAAACGGATTTAAAACGAAGAAATTATGGGTAAAACAAGATTAGATAATTTTGTTTGTTGTAGCTACGTGAAATTTGTAACAAATCTATACAAATCATAACTTAACTAACTTATATTGTATTATACATGTATTCTAACATATATTATGTAATATTGGGATACCATAGACACGAATACAATGTTTTGACATATCATATCGACCCATCTATATATATATTTCGGAACAACCATAGACACTCTATATGCAGTAATGCTTGAGTTAGCTATACTGGGTTGAGGTTGATTCCAAAATAATATATATACTTTGAGTTGTGATCGAGTCTGAGACTTGTAGACACTGGGTCGTGGATTGATTCGAGATAATATATATTGCTTTATTTCTGTACATCTAACTGTGGACAACTAGTTGTAGGTTACTAACGAGGACTGCTAACTTAACAAACTCAAATCATTAAAATGTAATAAAAATGCTGTAAATATATTTTGAACATAATTTGATATATATGTACATATTTGTTATAGGTTCGTGAATCGACCAGTGGCCAAGTCTTATTTCCGGCAAAGTAAAAATCTGTGAAAGTGAGTTATAGTCCCACTTTTAAAATCTAATATTTTTGGGATGAGAATACATGCAGTTTTATAAATGTTTTACAAAATAGACACAAGTACGTGAAACTACATTTTATGGTTGAATGATCGAAATCGAATATGCCCCTTTTAGCTTGGTAGCCTAAAAATTAGGGAACTGGCCCCTAATTGACGCGAATCCTAAAGGTAGATCTATGGGAACTAACAACCCCCATTCTGGAATTTGGAATGCTTTAGTACTTTGAGTTTATCATGTCCGATGGGTGTCCCGGAATGATGGGGATATTCTATATGCATCTTGTTAATGTCGGTTACCAGGTGTTCACCATATGAATGATTTTTATGCAGATTGCATGTTATTGGGAAATGGAAATGAAAATCTTATGGTCTATTTGTATGATTTGATAAATATATAGATTAAACCTATAACTCACCAACATTTTTGTTGAAGTTTAAAGCATGTTTATTCTCAGGTGATTATTAAGAGCTTCCGCTGTTGCATGCTAATTTATGGACAAGAGTTGGAGTCAGCATGCTTGTATAATATTGTTTAAAAACTGCATTCGAAGACTTAAATTGATGTATGATGTTTTAGCAGAGTAGTATATAAAATAGCTTATATTTTTACAGAAAATACTATTAAATACGATACAATTTTACACAAGATATTTATTTATTTATAGAATGGATATACTTAAACGTTGCTACAACACTTGTAGGCAGTGTACCTAATCGTACAGTAATGTAGTTTTTAGTAAGTCCGGTTCGTTCCACAGGGAATCTTTTTAAACAAAGCTTAACGCTATATTAGTTTACTTTTATAAAAATACAAATATATATATAAGTAATATTATTATTATAAATGGGGGGTTTTTACCGTTTAATGACCGGTTTGTCGATTTTAAAACTTTAGTCGCAGTTAAAACCAAATATAAAATATTAAAAATAAATACAAGACTTAAATTAAAGCATAAAGTAAATAACGATAATGAAATTGCGAATAATAAAAGTGCGATAAAATAAACTTGCGATAATTAAAAAGTACGATAATTAAAAGTGCAATTAAATACAATAACAATAAAAATGCAATAATTAGAAGTGCAATTAAATATAAAATAAAGGAAATTAAATATGAAATAAAAGAATTATGCTTATTTAAACTTCCGTAATCATGATGTTTGACGTGTTGATTTTAGTTTTATGCCCATGGGTTAATTATCCTTTGTCCTGGATTATTTAATATGTCCGCCTGGTTTTTGTCCATAACAGTCCATCAGTCATAAATATAAAGTGCGAGTGTCCTCGTCAAATTATCCTTATACCCGAAGTTAAATATTCCAACTAATTGGGGACTTAAACTGTAACAAGATTTTAATACTTTGTTTAATAATTACACCAGGATGTCGACTGAGTGTAACCCAAGATTTTAATATTTTGTTATCAATTATACCAAGTGTCCTTGTACATAATTTCACCCCTGTTTTAATTATTCTAGTGGCTATTAATCCATTCCCGTGTCCGGTTAAATGAACGATTATTCGTACATATAAATACCCCGCCCATCGTGTCCGATTGAGTGTATATGGTAATTTATAGGGACGTCCAATTGTAAATCTTTATATTAACATTAACAAACTATCATTTAGTTAAACAAATATAAAGTCCATTAATAGCCCATAGTCTAATTTCCACAAGTGTCGTTCTTTTGTCCAAACCCCAATTATGATACAAAGCCCAATTACCCAATTTTAGTAATTAGCCCAACATCATGATTACTTCGGATTAAATAAGCATAATAATTACTTAGCTACGAGATATTAATGTAAAAAGGTTGAAAATAACTTACAATGATTAAAAATAGCGTAGCGTTACACGGACAGAATTTCGACTTACACCCTTACAATATTCGCTAACATACCCTTATTATTAGATTTATAATTAAAATTAAAATTAAAATATAAATTATAAATATAAATATATCGTATGAATGGAGAAAAGAGAAAGATAGATGGATTTGTGGTGCACCAAAGCTCGATTTTTATAGGCATGTGGGCTGGAACTGGGGCTCATGCGATCGCATGGATTTATGCCTTCCAGGCCATGCGATCGCATGGCCAGCTGGGGAGGCTCATATTTGGTTGTTTTCTTCTGCCGAAGGTTTTATAAATAATATAATATATTAAATAATTATAAGAATTATTTAAATATTATATTATATTTATGTGCATAGTTGACTTGTAATTTTTTGTCCGTTGCGTCGAGCGTTGAGAGTTGACTCATGTCCCGGTTCCGGATTTTCGAACGTCCTTGCGTATAATTTAATATCTTGTACTTTGCGTTTTGAATCTTGTACTCTTGTAATTTCGAGACGTTTCTTATCAATAATTGGAACCTCTTTGATTGTATTTTGTACTTTTGAGCTTTTTGGTCGTTTACGTCTTCAATTCGTCGAATCTGTCTTTGTCTTCACCTTTTATTATTTAAACGAATATCACTTGTAAATAGAACAATTGCAACTAAAAGCTTGTCTTTCTTGAGGAATAATGCTATGAAATATATGTTCGTTTTTAGCATTATCAAATATTCCCACACTTGAGCGTTGCTTGTCCTCAAGCAATATCGTCTTGAAATACTAGAATCACTTCTTTATTCTTCACACTTTGTACATCAGTGATTTCTATACGGCGGTATAAACAATGATAGTAACGATAGAACCATGGTTAAAGGTGGGTGTGTCATCCACAGTTGCCTCGGGTTTAGGTCAACGACACTTGCAATCAAATAGCCGATTTACTTTCGGTTTCCAAAGCAAAGTGCACATTTGAAAGGCGATTTACAGTCCCACATGACTATGAAAATGTAGATCCTTAAGGAAATTGGATCTTTATGAAAATATTTGATCTTTTGAAAATTCAATCTAGCTTTTACCCTAGATAAATTTTCCGGAATAACCCTTCACAGGTGTTTGCAAAATATTTTTGTGGGTTTGGTGGGTTTCAGATTTGAAAATTTTAGCTCAAAACTTGCGGTTTTGTGTCACCCACTTGCTAACCTTGTATTTGGAAAGCAACACGTCTAGTTTACTTGTCCCGTATATTACCTTTCGATAAACTACCGTCCGGTTGTAAAGGAAAGCGTTGAACAAGCAACTGTTAAGGCAATGTCCCCTGACATGCTTTTAATTATGGTCTATAACGTGTCGGATGCAATTACTATCCTTGGTAGGAGCAATAGTAAAGCTCACCCTTATGATTTTTCGGTCTGGCACAAGGTCCTGTCTTTGACCACTATGCAACCACCGTTCTTACGGTTGACACCCGATTTGGTTCAGGTGACCTAATGAATTCCAGGTGAATTCCTAGGATTTTACGTTCAATGGTAATGAACGCATTGAAAATGGGTTTTCAGAAAACAAATCGGTTTTAATTTGATCAAAATATTTTCTCGTTCAAGCTCGAGTTTAGATATCATCGAATTCCATGAGTTTGTAATTCTCAATCTTTAAAGTCAATCTCAAGGATTGAGTAATATCAGTCTTAAAAGCTGATTTTTGATCTTTTAAGGAGATTATCCTTTCTGGAGATCTGATTCATTAGTCTTATCAAGCTAATTTGCACGGTGCCCCCCCATTGTACGAGATAAATCCTTCTCATGGTTAGGATAAATCTGACCACTTGGCGACCCTGTTTGATGCTGAGGTCCGTGGATTTCCTGCTGATTTTAGAGATGACTTTTCTAGATTTTTCGTCAACCTACAGCTGATCTAGACGACAACTTCTTGACCTAAATCAAGAAGCGCGTGTCTTTTTCGGAAGACTTTACTTCCTTTTAATGATGGAATTGATTCATCGTGTAGATCCGTCTCTTCTTTTCTTTCATCGGGTAAAATGGTTTAGTTTAGTCCAAAGCAAAAGTATTTTCAGTTATTTGTTACAGATATATGTGACATATGTTTAAGATAACTTGGTAAATTTTCCCACACTTGGCTTTTATTTTCCTTTTTATCGTCCTCTATTCCATTTTAAATGAATTTCAACATTTTGGTTTGTTTCTCAATTTATGTCCTTTCCGAGGTTACAATAATTTCGGTGTTAACACCTAGTTTTATCGTTCATAAATATGTATAAACATGATTTTGAGTTCATTTAATTGAAAATTTTGAAAAATTTTACTAGAATTGGGTAGTCAGTATATAAGACTAGGGCTGTTCTTTATTATCAGAGAGCACTAGATTCTAATACAACTACTACGTTACTAGTATTTTTAATGGTAACCAAGTGTATAAAGATAAAAATTTTAAAAATCCGAAAGAATTTAACCCCTTCCCACACTTAAGATCTTGCAATGCCCTCATTTGCAAGAAATCAGTACAATTTAAATTATTGAGGGTGATTAGCGTAGAAATGATTAAATTTTACCAAAGTTTCCAAATATATTGGCGTTTGTTTGCTGAATGATAAATGGTGCATAGCATTTGTTCATTTCGTCTGTTGTTACATCACATTTATTTGTCATCTTGTCGTCAAAATTAGTAGCTTTTGCTGAACTTAATGCCAGTCTTTGAAAATGCGCTGTTTTACCCTGTTTTGAACAATCGACAATATACATACATACAAGTATAATCATGCATGGCAATTTGAAATGGGACTTAATATCCCACTTTCAAATTCTAAATATGAAATATTAGTACACAATAATAATAAAATGATAAAAATTACACAAATTTATCCAATAACATAAGTTTAAACATGAAAAAGTCAAAAGATAAAAACATAATAATCATAAAAATAACCAAAAGGAACTAAATCAGTCTGGATAGGGGTTCCAGTTCATCTCATCGGGTGGGTTCCATTGTTGGTTATAGGTGTTCTGATAGGCTTGGTTATAGTCATACCGGTTAAAGGGTGGTCGGATATCGGGGCTATGTGGCGGAAAATGAGCAGGTCGAGTAGGTACATAGTTATTTGGTACCTGATATGATAGCTGGCTCATGATTTGGTGCTGATGAACTAACCAGCTATCGTGTTGGCGTCGCCTATAATCCTCGTATACTCGCTCGGAGTTCCACTGCTCATACATACTATGTCTTGCCGCTTTCGTCATTGCTTCCTCATCTATACGAACGTGGACGTCAAGAATAGCATCTCGAAAGACATCCCTAATGTCTTCCGCCTCCTCCATTTCCTCGTCTGAGCCTCTCTCTACCTGAGGATGAGATCCCTCATAGGGTACTGCCTGGTTACGTCTACTTTTCAATACCTTAGCACCCACATAAACTTTCAATCCTAAGGGCTCAACCTGTTCTCTACAAATCTGTAATGGACCCCCTTGGTTCCTATCAACACCTAAATACTCTCCAATGAGAGTAACAAAAATACCTCCTCCTATTATACTCCCGTCCTGCATTCCCTCTACCATTTTAGATAAATAAAAAGCAACACAGTAAGGGATATTGACAAAGCTTCTAGGATCCCGAATACACTTTAGGTAGAATAAATCATATAAGGTAATTTTTTCTTTATTATGACCTCTTTGTGTAATCGAGTTAGCCAAAAATCTATGAATAATACGAAGCTCGGCTCTGTCAATATGTGTATAGGAGTGTCCTCCTGCTCGTGTAAAAACATCAAAATGTGACATACGCCTCCAAATGGCGTCAGCGTCAAAGTTACTATCTACCCGTTCACCATAATGAATCAAGTTTGTACAATCGGGTAATAGCAACTCACCAGGAGTATATATCTGTAAGGCCCTGGCCATGTCCAGCATGGACATTCTGTACATCCTACCGCCAAGGATAAACCTAAGAAATCTTCTATCATTTATCCTAACTATATTTGTATCAAGTGATACAGTACTCATCAACTCAACACACCATTCCTTATATACAGGTCTACGAATGGTGAAAAGACGTTCCCAATCTGTAAAAGAAGAACTGCCATACCTTTGAACTAAAAGCTGTCTAACACGGTCAGCTAGATGGATCGTTTCCAAAGGGGCCCAATCAATTACCCTTGGCACCTCTACATTTTTTGTTACCAATTTGAATTTGTTCCTTTGATATGTCTCGTAATCTCTCCATCTTCTATCAAATCTCAGATTAGGATGTAGAGTGTGCTCAGGAATCATTGGGAATTCTACTGGCGGCCTCATTGGGAATACTATGAATTCATCAACAAACTGTACTGGATCATAATAAGGTATGTGCTGATTAGGCTGTTGTTGTTCCTGTTGTGGTTCTTGTTCGTGTTGCATTTCTGGTTCTGGTTCTGGTGCTGGTGCTGGTCGTCTAGATGATGATGCTCCTGAACCTCCAGTATCGGCTCTCTGTAAAACACATTAAATACAAAAATTGTGCATCCAAATATGCATTAGTGTTAGCAAAATAACAACTTAAAACAATCACTATAACATGTTAAATCAAAATTAAACTTATACACATTTTCACAATTTTTCACAATTCTACACTTTTCAAATAAGCACATATGAAAATGTATACAAAATTCATAAGCATTTAACTCAAATAACATGTCAAAATATTCATTATTAATAATTAAACAAGTCTCAAATGGCAAATATATCAAATTAATCAAGTTCATGAATTTTGGACTTAAAAAGTCCACTTTAATCTCCAAAAATCATATTTAGGATCATTGTTTGGATCATTTAACTATCTAAACATGTTACACTACTCAATTTAGCAATAATTCATGACAAAAATCGGCCATAACCTGTTTATATCAAAAAGCCCCAAATTGCTCAAGAACACAAACCCTAGATTTCTAAAAATTTTGAAGTTTTTGGCTTCAAATCATGTTAAATAGCATCAATCTAGGTTATACATGCATAAAATACTAACAATTTAACACTAATTACACTAGAAATTAACAAAATTGCATTAGGTAAAAAATTGGTAATTATCACAAAAACTAGGAATTTATAGAGTTTAGGGGTGTAATTTTTACCAATTTGCTGAAGAATGAGAATCTAGGCATGATTAGAGCAAGAAAAATGACGAATTACGGTGAATTTTGGCGAAATTTGGTGAAGATTTGAGAGTTTTTTCGGGTGTATGTGTGTGTTTTGTGTGAAGAACAGACCCGCTGCTGTATTTGTTTCTGACCTGCATTTGGTCCCCATGCGATCGCATGGGTTCCAAGTGCAAACCCCATGCGATCGCATGGGGTGCCGGCTACAGTGTTTTCAGCTTTTTTTTTTTTTTTTTTTTTTTTAATAAAACCTTATGCTTTATAAAACTTATAATTAATTAAATTTTAAAAATTTTGTTTTCCTTTAGGAGCGAGGGCGTTTCGGATCGTTGTCCTAGTCTGTCCCTCGACAAAATTTTAAAATTTGTCAAATCAAAGCGCGGTTTTTTTTAAAAGTAAAGATTTTTGGGTTTTTTAATGTTTTTGGCATACTTTAATTCAATAAGATTAAAAATAATGATAATAAAAGTTCTCGTCCCTTCCTCGGGTAAAGCAATTTCGGTTCAAAGACCTAGTCTTCAACTTACGAAGAAATTTAAAAATCCTATTTTTAACTTAATGAGATAAAGTAAATTTTTGTTTTTAAATTCACACAACTTAAATATAAAATTCAAAATTAATATTAAAAATTCACACCAAACTTAAAATTTGAAATGCATAAAATTAAAAATTCATATTTTAAAAATTAAAAATTCACACCAAACTTAATTTAAAAATTCAAATATTTACAATTTTAAAAATATTGTTTTTACAAAGTTTACAATATTAATTTAAGATTTAAATATTAATTTTAAAAACATGGTAAAAATAAAATTAAAAATCTTTTTGGCATTTTATCCCACTTTAATCAATCAAATATTATCAAAAATATACGCCCCTCTTTTCGGTAAAGTAATTTCGGTTCCAAGACCTAATTTAACTCATGACGAATTTTTGAAATATTTTGGGTTGATTGATTAAAGATATTTATACCTTAAGAATAAACATTAAATTTCGCAGTGATGTAATAAATTTTTGAATGATATCAATAATTTCGGTCGCCAAACCTAATTTTATTCAATACCAATTTAATATTTTATAGCGAACAAATTAGCGTTTATTATCAAAAGGTTAAAAATAAAAAAAATAAAATAAAAACTGTACAGACTTACCTGTGAGATAGATTTCTTAGTTATATGATCTATCCCATTCATAAGATAGTCGGTTTAATTGGTTTTCCATAGCTACATAGGCGTAACCTCGAGCATTCAGTGTCTTTTCTTCTAAACATATGAACGGTCCGTCTCTGCATAAAGTAACAAATTCGGTATTTGAATAGGTTTGATTATTTGAACATTTACCTCCATGTGACCATTTTCCGCATTTGTGACATCTTTCTAGGTGTCGTGCTCTTCTTTTCGCTGCGGATTTTGATTTTCCTTTACCAAATTGTAACTTATTATCTTCGCATCTAGATTCTTTTCTAACTCCGTCCATTCTTTCTCTGATTACTGATACTAATTCACTCGGTAGTATGCCATTATTACGTTTAGTGATCAAAGCGTGTAGCATTAGACCATGGTTTAGTTCACAGGCAGTCTTCATTTCCTAAAAACCTAAAAAAAATAAAAATTCAGAATGGGGGGAGAAGACTAGTTCTTTAGGGTCTGCTAGGGAAAGACCATTCGGGTTCCATTTTCGAGAACTACACGAAAACA
This sequence comes from Rutidosis leptorrhynchoides, assembly GCF_046630445.1. Taxonomy (NCBI): domain Eukaryota; kingdom Viridiplantae; phylum Streptophyta; class Magnoliopsida; order Asterales; family Asteraceae; genus Rutidosis; species Rutidosis leptorrhynchoides. The sequence continues at coordinate 321,054,533 of NC_092340.1, forward strand.
GACAATCTAACTCTAACAGAAATGCATATTATCCTTTAAAGACTTGATTCTCCCCACACTTAGTTAGCTGTGGTGTCGAAATTGTGATTAACTTCGTTGTCGACTTCCATCGGACCATGTATGTAATGTTTAACTCTGTGACCATTAACTTTAAATTCAATCCCATTTGAATTTATTAATTCTATCGTTCTGTATGGGAAAACTCTTTTGACTATGAATGGTCCAGACCATCTTGATTTCAATTTTCCAGGAAATAGCTTGAATCGTGAATTGAAAAGAAGAACTCTGTCTCCTTCTTTAAATTCTTTTGAACTTCTGATTCTTTTATCATGCCCTTTCTTCGTTCTTTCTTTATAGATTAACGAATTTTCGTATGCTTCATGTCTTAATTCTTCTAATTCATTTAGTTGACTTAATGGTAGACGTCCAGCTTCATGTAAATCAAGATTACATGTTTTCAAAGCCCAAAATGCTTTGTGTTCAATTTCTACTGGAAGATGACATGCTTTTCCATAAACAAGTCTAAAAGGTGTGGTTCCAATTGGAGTTTTGTAGGCTGTTCTAAAAGCCCAGAGTGCATCCTCCAATTTAATGGACCATTCCTTTGGATTTGATCCTACGGTTATCTCTAGAATACGTTTTAAAGCTCGGTTGGTATTTTCAACTTGTCCACTTGTTTGTGGATGATATGCGGTCGAGATTTTATGAGTTACTCCATATCTTTTAAGAACTTTCTCAAGTTGATTATTACAGAAATGAGTACCCCGATCACTTATCAAAGCTTTCGGTGTTCCAAACCTTGCAAAAAGACGTTTTAAAAAGTTGACTACAACTCGTGCATCGTTAGTTGGGAGAGCTTGTGCTTCCGCCCATTTAGATACATAATCAATGGCTACGAGTATATATAGATTATTATGAGATTTTGGAAATGGACCCATAAAGTCAATACCCCAAATGTCAAATACTTCACATACTTGGATGACATTTTGTGGCATTTCATCAAGTTGACTTATTTTTCCGGCTCTTTGACAAGCATCACAGGATTTACAAAGAAGGTGTGCGTCTTTGTAAATTGTAGGCCAATAGAATCCAGCATCATAAACTTTTCTTGCTGTTAGTTGAGGCCCATAATGCCCTCCTGTTGGTCCTGTGTGACAATGGTTTAAAATTTTACTAGCTTCATCTCCAAATACACATCGGCGTATTATTCCATCGGGACAACTTTTAAACAAATGTGAATCTTCCCAGAAATAGTGTTTTATATCACTGAAGAATTTCTTTCGTTTTTGGTACGATAATCCTTTTTCAAGGAATCCACAAACTAAGTAGTTTGCATAGTCTGCAAACCATGGGATTTCTTTATAATCTATCTTCAATAGATATTCATCAGGAAAGTTGTCTTGTATGGCCGATTCATTTAGAACTTCTAATTCGGGATTTTCAAGACGAGAAAGATGATTAGCGGTGAGATTTTATGCTCCTCTTTTATCTCGGATTTCAATATCAAACTCTTGTAAGAGTAAGATCCAACGGATTAATCTTGGTTTAGCATCTTGTTTTGAAAATAGGTATCTAAGAGCAGAATGGTCGGTATAGACCACCGTTTTTGCTAGAACGAGATATGATCGAAATTTGTCAAAAGCAAAGACAATAGCAAGGAGTTCTTTTTCAGTAGTTGTATAGTTTGTTTGTGCTCCTTGTAACGTCTTACTAGCATAATATATAGGTTGAAATCGTTTTTCAATCCTTTGTCCTAAAACGGCTCCCATTGCAAAATCACTTGCATCGCACATTAGTTCAAATGGTAGATTCCAATTTGGTGTTATCATGATCTGCGCATTAGTGAGTTTCTCTTTAAGAATATTAAAAGATTTGATACACTCATCTGAAAAGATGAATGGCGCATCCTTTTCTAGGAGTTTATTCATAGGAGTGGCAATTTTAGAAAAATCTTTTATGAAACGTCGGTAAAAACCGGCATGCCCTAGAAAACTCCTAATTCCTCTAACATTGGTGGGATGTGGAAGTTTAGCAATTACATCTACTTTAGCTCTATCCACTTCAATTCCTTCTTTTGAAATTTTATGACCAAGAACGATGCCTTCTTTAACCATGAAATGGCATTTCTCCCAATTAAGAACTAGGTTTGATTGTTCGCATCTAAGGAGCATTCGTTCCAGATTAACTAGACATGATTCAAATGTATCACCGAAGACTGAAAAGTCATCCATGAAAACTTTCATGCATTCTTCTATCATGTCGTGAAAAATCGCCATCATACACCTTTGAAAGGTTGCAGGGGCGTTGCAAAGTCCAAATGGCATGCGTTTGTAAGCAAAAGTACCATAAGGGCACATGAATGTGGGTTTCTCTTGGTCCTCGGGTGCTATTGGAATTTGAAAATATCCGGAAAATCCATCTAGAAAACAATAGTAACTATTTCCGGCTAATCTTTCCAACATTTGATCTATGAAAGGTAAGGGAAAGTGATCTTTTCTGGTGGCGTCATTTAATTTTCTATAATCAATACATACACGCCATCCTGTTACAGTCCTAGTAGGAATAAGCTCATTTTTCTCATTTGTAATGACAGTCATGCCACCCTTCTTAGGTACGCATTGAACTGGGCTTACCCATGGACTATCAGAGATTGGATAAATTAGACCTGCATCTAGCAGTTTAATAATCTCTTTCTTAACTACATCTTGCATATTAGAATTTAGTCTTCGTTGGCGTTGCACATACATTTTATGACCTTCTTTCATAAGGATTTTATGTGTGCAATACGAAGGACTTATTCCTTTAATATCATGAATCTTCCATGCAATGGCTGGTTTATGAGCTTTCAACACAGAAATGAGTTGTGATTTTTCATTTTCAGTAAGAGAAGACGATATTATTACAGGTAATTCAGATTCACCATGTAAATAAGCGTATTCCAAATGGTTTGGAAGTGGCTTTAACTCTAATTTCGGAGGTTCTTCTATCGATGATTTGTATCGATATCTGTCTTCTTCTTTTAGCATTTGAATTTCTTCTGTTGTTGGTTCATATCCATTAGCTATAAGTGTAGCTAACATTTCAGCTTCATCAATTGGTTCATTACCTTCTCCTAAAGAACATTCTCCTGTTCCTTGTAATTCTGGAAATTCTTCTAATAATTCTGCATGTGCATCTATAGTTTGAATATAATAACATGTATCATCTGCAGATTGTGGTTGTTGCATTGCTCTATCAACTGAAAAGGTAACACTCTCATCCTCTATACTTAGGGTCAATTTCTTACCGAACACGTCTATCATTGCTTTAGCCGTGTTTAAGAATGGTCTTCCTAATATGAGAGGAACTTGAGAATCTTCTTCCATGTCCAAAACAACAAAATCTACTGGAAATACTAAAGTACCAACTTTAACTAGCATGTTCTCCATTATCCCTCTAGGATATTTTATTGATCTATCGGCTAGTTGTATGCTTATTCTGGTTGGTTTCAATTCTCCAAGGTCTAGTTTAGTGTATAGTGAATACGACATTAAATTTATACTAGCACCTAAGTCTGCCAATGCTTCTATTGAACTAAGACTACCCAGAAAACATGGAATTGTGAAACTTTCTGGATCAGATAATTTTTCTGGTATCTTATTCAACAGCACTGCTGAACAATTAGCATTCATAGTAACAGCCGAGAGCTCTTCCATTTTCTTTCTATTTGAGATTAGATCTTTCAAGAATTTAGCATATCTAGGCATTCCTGAAATCACATCAATGAAAGGAAGATTTACATTTATCTGTTTAAACATATCCAAGAATTTGGATTGCTCGGCTTCAAGTTTCTCTTTCTTCATTTTACTTGGGTAAGGAAGTGGTGGTTGGTATGGTTTAACATAAGGTTTATCCTTAACTGTGTTATCTTCATTAACCTTTTCAACTGCCGGTTCTTTTTCCTTATTTTGATCAGGTTGTGGTTCTTGTGGAGTAGGAATAGTTTCATCAGAAGTTACAGGTATTTCCGGTGGTTTAAGTGTTGTACTACTTCTTGTGGTAATGGCTTTAGCTGTTTCATTCCGGGGGTTAGCATTTGTATCACTAGGTAGACTTCCCGGTTTTCTTTCACCTATTAACCTTGCTAGGTTACTTACTTCTTGTTCCAGATTTTGAATAGAAGCTTGTTGATTTCTAAATGCTTGAGCATTTTGTTCATTGGTTTGTTTCTGAGAGGTGAAAAACTGCGTTTGAGTTTCAACTAGCTTCGTCATCATATCTTCTAAATTCGGCTTTTTATCATCGGTTTGTTGTGGTGGTTTGTTTTGAAAATTCGGTCTTTGCTGATTGTAATTATTATTGGATACTTGTTGATTGCTAGGACCTTGTTGGTTGTTGTATGGAATATTTCGGTTATAATTCTGGTTTTGATTGTAAATCGGTCTTGGCGGTTGATAATTATTCTGATAATTATTTCCAGGCCTTTGGTTTATGTATGAAATATTCTCTCTTTGTTCCATTGTTAATTCAATACTGAGACAATCTTTTGTCAAATGTGGTCCTCCACACTGCTCACAACTAATTCGTATTGAGTGAATATCTTTAGTCATCTTTTCCATTCGTCTCTCCACAACATCTATCTTTGCGGAAATGGAATGTAAGTCATGGCTAGAATCGGCTCTAGCTGCTTTAGATGATCTAATGATATCTTTTTCTTGGTGCCACTCATGTGAGTGGGAAGCAGTGTTATCAATAATTTTGTAAGCATCAGTTTCGGTTTTCTTCATAATAGAACCACCAGCTGCTATATCTATGTCTTTCCTTGTAGTGATGTCGCATCCTTGGTAGAATATTTGTACTATTTGACAGGTGTCTAAACCATGTTGCGGACATCCTCTTAACAACTTTCCATATCTTGTCCATGCCTCATATAGAGTTTCATTTGGCTTCCGTGTAAACGTAACAATTTCTGCTTGAAGTCTTACGGCTTTAGATGCAGGAAAGAATTGTTTAAGAAATTTGTCAACTAAAACATCCCATGTATCAATCACCCCTTCAGGTAACGATTCCAACCAATCTTTGGCTTCTCCCTTTAAAGTCCAGGGAAATAACATGAGATATATCTGTTCATCCTCCACTTCTAGGAATTTTAAATAGTGTGCAGATCCTATTAAAGGTACGTAGATGTTCATTTGGATCTTCCTTCGGCGCACCACTAAATTTGCATTGATTAGTCACCATGTGTAGAATTTGTCCTTTGATTTCATAATCTGGCGCATTAATGTCTGGATGAGTAATTGCGTGACCTTGGCCAGTGCGTTTAGCTCTCATTCGGTCTTCCATACTTAAAGGTTCCAGATTCTCCATAATTGAATTTGTTGAATCGGAATCACTAGAGGATTCTGATTTAATGGTTCGTTCCTCAACAATCTCTGTTTGAATGATTGGTGCTTCCGGGGGAAAGTTTAGTGGTTCAGGATCTACGAACTGTTCCTGAATATTCTCCGGATTCTCAATTGTGAGGTCGGGTTCAAAAAATGGATTATCGGAAATTTGAACTGAAGTACTTGGTCGACTGGATGACGATTCTAAAGAGAAATCAACGGCGGTTATATTTGCTAAATGTCTTGATCTAGTTACAGGTGGTGAACGTACAAAAGGTGGTGAACGTCTTGCTCGGTGCATTCACTGAATATCCTATTAGTTTTAAAAAGGAAAGAAAAATTATAATAAGTTATCCAATCAATAGACTTTTCTGATTTTGCCCACGTTTCGAATAGCCAAAAGATGCAGCAGAGGGGCATGATTCGTTTGGTCTCAATATAATTGAGGACTGTTTGGCTCCAATAACCCGGTCCACGTACAAATCCAACTATTACTACGAACCAGAAAATTTTGATGTCTATCAATTTAACCACTTAAAATAAATTTTCGTAATTTTAAGAAATTTAGATAAGGAGTAGAACAAAAATCTATGTCCTAAAACTAGAATAACGAGAAATAAGAAAGAAAAAGAGTTCGTCGGAAAAATGTCGAAAAAGAAAAATGGTTGAAAAATAAAAGGTGATGGAAAAATTAAAGAAACTTATAAAACTTAAAAGTACTTGACTAACCTAACCTTATTACTACAACTAACTTAAAATTATAATCGCAAATTGAGATTACTAATTGGAATGATAATTGATACATTGTAAAAGGTGTCTAAAAATATTAAAGCTTACAGGAAAAACTAAATCCCAAATGGAATTAACTTAAAAAGAAACTAAAACTTAAAAAGGCGTCGCAAAATTCTAAAGCACTTAAATCTGATGGAATTCATCATATAAACAAGTTTTATAAACATGCATGTTATTAGATTTACAGCGGAAGCATTTGATAGCATGAAAAACTTATATATATGTGTTTAACCTTTTAAACATGAATTCCATGATAAATAAAGTCTAGAAAATATGCTCAAAAGTAAAAATGCTAGTTAAGGGTGTTTATACCTTCTTCTATAATGGAGGTTGAAGAAGCAAGATGAAGATGATGAACTAGCTAGTTTCTCACTTGAAACCTCAAGCCTTTGATACCCACAAACCTTTATGTATCAACACCCTTCTTTGGTTAGGATTTAAGACACCAAATGCAAGCAAAAATCAATTGAAGAATCCCTTTCTTCCTCCCCAAAATTTCGGCCAAAGGATGAACAAGGAGAGAGTTTTGATTTCAAATTTTGCAAGTAATAATGTTGTGTGTTGGAATGTGCAAGTAGGTGGAGTGTAGTAATAAAAAAAGGCAAGCATGGGGAGGCTCTCTTGGAGTCCCCAAAACCGCCACCTTCCCCCCCTTTTTTTTGTTTGTTTTCCATTTTATAAACTTGTCTAGTTAAAACCCCATGTTACTTGCACATTATTAATATAAATACATGTACATGTTTTAACCTTCATAAACCACTTATAAGGTTAAATATATTACTTGCACATGTATATATATATATATATATGTATAATTTTATAAACCACTTTATAAAATTATAACACACATATAAGTTTAATCATTAATAATTAAACTTGTACTTATAATCATCCAAATAATTATTTCTTGCATTTCATCTTTAGAAAACCAATTTCTAAAGTCTAAGTGTCAAGTATTCATTTTAAAGATCCACTCATTAAAACAAATACATAAAAGTGTTGACGGTTTGTTATTGGGTATGACCCGACTTGGATCATAACATATTGGCCACATTAATTAATTATGTCTCTCGGGCATATGAAATACCTTCAATCTCCCACTTGCACGAGAAACATAAGGAATTAATGCAAGTGACGGATACCACCTAACGACCGTCCATCACCCCCAATGTGTTATGACTTGGTGCCATTCAATAACATCATCCCTTTCGAGTTCCCATCTCGAATATGATTTAGGTGAATCTTTCAATATATCCTTTCGTCCTAGATGTCATGTTAAATCCAAGAGACATAGAATGATCACTCTCATATAGATTTAACTTTATCAGGCCTTAGACATCCGACTCTCAACGAATAAGAGGGACAAATTCCATCTTGACTACATACGTTCCAGACACTACACCTTGTACCATACCTGAAGCCTCCCTTATGAGCTACCTTTTCAGAATAGCAAAGGAAAGAATCAAGGCACAATATTTGGTGAATATCTGAACCCAATATGTGTCTCAGGTAAGAGGATATAATGATATTCTCCTTTACTCAAGATTACATGTGATCAACCAAAAGGCTCCATATAGTAAATCTTGAGAGCGGGTCTTCCAATATTTGTGTCCCACAAATATCTATGAACCTTGGTCGCAACCTTTCCCCACATTCACCATTTGAATGCTAACCAATCCAAGTTCATAATAGTCTAGACCTCACACTTGTTCCCACAAATGTGATCAACTACGGAATTCAGAATAATAGTTTATTCATGGATAAAATATGCAAAATTGGAACATGACTCATAAATAAATTAATACCATAATTATATTAATGAGTTTGAACTAATTCGTTCCGTTACAATACATAAAATAGATCATTTCCAATCACTAGAATATCGAAGCCCTAATGCACAAACATGTCCCTCATGTTTTGGCCCATGTAAAAGCTTCGTGAGTGGATCCGCAACATTATGATCTGTGTGAACTTTGTGAATACATATCTTTCCCTTTTCAACCTCATCCCTAATGTAGTTGAATCTCCGCTCAATGTGACGAGTCTTTTGATGAGCACGAGGTTCCTTGATTTGAGCAATCGCACCCTCGTTGTCACAAAAGATCTCAAGAGGGTCCTGAATGGAAGGGACCACTCCTAAGTCGTCGATGAATTTCTTCATCCATGCAGCTTCCTGGGCTGCCAATGAGGCGGCAATGTACTCCGACTCTGTAGTGGATAACGCAACAACTTCCTGTTTTGAGCTCTTCCAAGAGACTGCACCACCATTTAACATGAAGACATAAACGGATTGTGATCGAGAGTCATCTCGATCAGTTTGGAAACTCGCATCCACGTAACCTTTTACAGCGAGTTCCTCCTCACCAGACCCATATATTAGAAACATATCCTTAGTCCTTCTAAGGTATTTCAATATACATTTAACCGCAGTCCAATGACTATTTCCTGGGTTATTCTGGTTTCTACTTGTCAAGCTTAAAGCGCATGACACATCCGGTCTAGTACATATCATTGCATACATGATAGACCCAATAGCAGATGCGTATGGGACTTTCTTCATTCTCTCTTGTTCATCTTTCGTGGTAGGACACTGGGATGAACTGAGAACGGTTCCCTTTTGAATAGGTACCAAACCTTTCTTAGAGTTTTCCATCTTGAACCTTTTCAAGATTTTATCAATGTATGTACTTTGACTTAAACCTATCAATCTCTTAGATCTATTCCTATAGATCCCAATCCCCAATATGTATTGTGCTTCTCCAAGATCCTTAATGGAGAAGCAACTCTTTAGCCAAGTTTTGACTTCTTGCATTGTGGTAATATCATTACCAAACAATAAATATCATCCACATATAGCACAAGGAACATTATAGAGCTCCCACTAGCCTTCTTGTATACACAAGCTTCATCACCATTTTTAATGAAGCCAAATTTCTTTGCCTCTTCATTAAAACGATGATTCCACATTCTAGATGCTTGTTTCAATCCGTAGATTGATTTCTTTAACTTGCATACCTTTTTAGGATTTTTCGGATCAACAAAACCTTCGGGCTGTACCATATAGACATCTTCCTCAAGATATCCATTTAGGAAAGCGGTTTTGACATCCATTTGCCATATTTCATAGTCATAGTGAGCAGCAATGGCAAATAATATCCTAATAGACTTTAGCATTGCCACTGGCGAGAAAGTTTCATCATAGTCAACCCCTTGAGTTTGAGTGAAACCTTTTGCTACAAGTCTAGCTTTGTATGTATCCAAGTTTCCATGTATGTCGGTTTTCTTCTTGAAAAGCCATTTGCAATCAACTAGCTTAGAGCTAGGAGGTTGCACAACAAGTTCCCAAACTTGGTTTTCATACATGGATTGCATCTCGGCGTTCATGGCTTCCTGCCATTTATCTTTATCAATCCTTGATAAAGCATCTTTGTAGTTTGTCGGTTCATCCAAATCAACCGTATAGCAACCATCCACGAGAAACCCATATCTCTCGGGAGGATTACTAATCCTACTAGATCTTCGAACGTCTTGTGTACCTTGATCATCCACTTGAGCATTTTCAACATCCTCATGTTGAGTACTAGTGCCAACCAATTGTGTATCATCGGCTTGATCTTGTACCTCTACAAGATCTATCTTCCTTTCACCATCACCTTCCATAAGGAATTTGGTTTCAAGGAATTCCGCTTTTCGAGCAACAAATACCGTTTGCTCGGATGGATCATAGAAGTAATATCCCATGTCATCTTTGGGATATCCTATGAAGATACACTTTGTGGATCGAGCATGTAGCTTATTAGCTACATAACGCTTAGGATAAGCTTCACATCCCCATACTTTTAAGTATGAAAGAGAAGGTGGTTTTCCAAACCACATCTCATGAGGAGTTCGTTCCACTTTCTTGGTTGGGGTCATATTTAAAATACGAGCCGCGGAGCTTAGACAATAACCCCAAAATGATAGAGGTAACGAGCTTCTTGCCATCATAGATCGAACCATATCCATTAGGGTTCGGTTCCTCCTTTCGGAAACTCCATTAAGTTGGGGTGTTCCGGGTGGAGTAAGTTGTGAGATAATCCCACAACTCCTAAGATGATCTTGGAAGGCATCGCTTAGGTATTCACCTCCTCTATCGGTACGAAGTACCTTAATTATCCTATTGAGTTGATTTTGTACTTCGTTTTGATATTCTTTGAGTGCTTCAAACGTTTCGTCCTTGTGTCTTAATAAGTAGACATATCCGAAACGACTAAAGTCATCAATGAAAGTAACAAAGTATCTTTCACCATTCCTAGTCATGGGTTTAAAGGGTCCACATACATCCGAATGTATTAATCCCAATAAATCTTTAGCCCTTTCATAAGTCCCTTTGAAAGGTGCTTTAGTCATCTTGCCTTGTAAACAAGATTCACATACATCAAACGAATCCATTTCATTTGATTTCAAAAGTCCATTCTTTTGAAGTGTATGCATTCGGTTCTTGTTTATGTGACCAAGGTGACAATGCCATAAATAGGAATCACTCAAATCCCTTTTGAGTTTCTTGGTGCTAGTATGGTATATAGAGCTCGATGATGCGTCATCATGAACCAATTCATAAATTCCATTTGAAGGCGAAGCCTTGAAATAGAATACATTATCTTTAGAAACATGAATATCATCATCAATAAAATTAACAACGTAACCACATTGTTTTAAGCGAGAAATAGAAATAATGTTTCTACACAAATCCGGAGCATACAAAACATTTTCTAAAATAAGTTCCAATCCGCTTGGAAGCTTCAAAATAAAATCTCCTTGAGCTTTAACATGCACCTTTGCACCATTGCCCATATAGAGACTTGATGTTCTCGCCTTATGATCACTTCTTTTGAACCCCTGCAAAGAATTGCAAATATGAGTTCCACATCCAGTGTCTAATACCCATGTATTAGAAGAAGTAATACTAAGCTCTATATATACCATATATATATATTACCTGAGGTTTGCCCTGCATCCCTCTTGTCCTTCAACTCCTTAAGGTAGACCGGACAGTATCGTTTCCAATAACCCATCTCACCGCAACCGAAACATGGGTCTTCCTTGGGGTTTGCCTTCTCGGCTACCTTTTGCTTCTTAGCCTTGTTGATGGTTGGGGTAACCATCTTCCCCTTCCCTTTGCCTTGATGGGCGGGTCCTTTTCTCTTAGCCACCTTAGGCTTAGAGGTGTTACCTTTGGATCCACCTTGATCGATTGCTAACACGGGTAAAGCCCTTTTACCCATGCTAGTTTCCACCGTTCTAAGCATACCGTGAAGCTCACCTATGCTCTTATCCATCCCATTCATATTGTAATTAATTACAAATTGATCAAACCTTTTTGATAGGGAGTTAAGGATAAGATCGGTGGCTAACTCATTAGATATGTTTAGGTTAAGACGGTTAGCACGATCGATAAGGCTTTTCATCTTAAGTACATAAGATGAAACCGATTGGGTATCGTCCATACGACAAGCATGTAGCGCCCGAACCGTTTCGAAGCGCTCGACACACGCTTGTTGAAGGAACATCTCCTTCAATTGCGTTATCATGTCGTATGCACTATGGTGCTCGAAATCCTTTTGGAGTTCGGGTATCATAGTCCCAAGCATTAAGCATGAGACTTGAAGGGAGTCGTGGCAATACTTATCGTAAGAGGCCATTGCCTCCGCATCATTCTCATCCGGTTGATCGGGAATGGGGTCCTCAAGTACATACGCTTTATCCTCTTGTTTGAGGACAATCCGAAGATTGCGGAACCAATCCATAAAGTTGGTATGGTTGAGTTTGTCTTTCTCGAGGAGAGACCATAACGATAGGTTGTTCATGTTAAGTGGTGCGTTTTGCATGTTGTTGTTGTTATTAGCGGCCATCTACAAAATTAACAAAGTTCATTTAAGTATTGATTTTAAATTTAATAAACAATACCCTTTTATATTATAATTGTTTAATTAAATCTTAGAATCCAACGGTAAATCAAATTTCGGTTAGGTGACCTTTATCCCGTCATTTGATTTAGCTAGGTAGTCATTTACATGACAATTGCAATCCTTTTGCAACTTCTAAGTTATGGGATCATGCAATCCTTTTGCATGGCATATTAATCCCATCAACGCCTATTTGTTCCTCATGCTTCGGTAACCCTAAGTTCATGATTCCCAAATCAAGTCGTCCTACTTGTGTTAACATGTAAAATTAACAAACAAGTGGTTAGGTGACCTTTATCCCACTAGTGTGCGAAATTTACCTTATTCATATTAGTCCGCTCATGACGGTTAGGTGACCTTTATCCCGTCAAGAGTTTCTTAATATGTCTAAGTGTTTCCACAAAAGGATGGCGTTTAACTTGTTTACCTTGTTATAGATAAAGGGATTTTAAGTTTTCTACATTCTAGTTTTAGAAAACAAAATACTATACACCAACATGCATTTGGTGTGTAGTATATTATGAAAAACCTATTTTCATGTCCTTTTAGTAAAACCAATTACTAGTCATAAACCAATTTATTACCTTTTAAAATAAACCATTTTATTTAGTTCTAATAACCAATTATTAGTGTCGTTGTGTTATGTTTTATTATAACCATTTATAATGTATTTTGAAAGTTGTTAACATGTGATATAGTTGTAGCAACCAAACATACAAACATAGTAAACAAACATGCAAGCATAACAAAATTGTTCACAATCAAGAGCCAATATGGTGGACATTTGTTGAGCCAAAACAAATGTCACCGGTAAAGGGTTAAACACAAAGTAAGAGATTTTTCAAAATCTCCCACTTAACCTTGCATCCAAATGCTCCATCTTGTGTTCTTCCTTCATCTTCATGCATCTTCATTTCTTTTTACAAAAAAAATAACCTACTACATTTTTCTAGAAAAGGAAATTACAACCTATTCTATTTTTACATGCCAAAATAGAAAAAATTACAACACCAAATTACAAAATAATTACAAATTATTACAAACCAAATGAATGAATATTACAACCATGAATAATAACCAAATCATTCAAACATCCAACCACATGGTCTAGGCTTGATTGTGAACAATATCATACAACAAATCTTGACCAAACTTGAAGTCCCAAACCCACTTTTGGGACCCCATATTTTCGGCCAAGAACCCACACCCACCAAAACCCATAATTTTTTACATTCTACTTTTATGCATGTTAGTAGATTGTAAAGTAAATGGGTTTCCAAGCCATATACAAGAAGCATATTAACAAGACTTTGGCTCTAGATACCATTGATGGAATTCATCACATAAACAAGTTTTATAAACATGCATGTTATTAGATTTAAAGCGGAAGCATTTGATAGCATGAAAAACTTATATATATGTGTTTAACCTTTTAAACATGAATTCCATGATAAATAAAATCTAGAAAATATGCTCAAAATTAAAAATGCTAGTTAAGGGTGTTTATACCTTCTTCTATAATGGAGGTTGAAGAAGCAAGATGAAGATGATGAACTAGCTAGTTTCTCACTTGAAACCTCAAGCCTTTGATACCCACAAACCTTTATGTATCAACACCCTTCTTTGGTTAGGATTTAAGACACCAAATGCAAGGAAAAATCAATTGAAGAATCCCTTTCTTCCTCCCCAAAATTTCGGCCAAAGGATGAACAAGGAGAGAGTTTTGATTTCAAATTTTGCAAGTAATAATGTTGTGTGTTGGAATGTGCAAGTAGGTGGAGTGTAGTAATAACAAAAGGCAAGCATGGGGAGGCTCTCTTGGAGTCCCCAAAACCGCCACCTTCCCCCCCTTTTTTTGTTTTTTTTTTGTTTGTTTTCCATTTTATAAACTTGTCTAGTTAAAACCCCATGTTACTTGCACATTATTAATATAAATACATGTACATGTTTTAACCTTCATAAACCACTTATAAGGTTAAATATATTACTTGCACATGTGTATATATATATATATATATATGTATGTATAATTTTATAAACCACTTTATAAAATTATAACACACATATAAGTTTAATCATTAATAATTAAACTTGTACTTATAATCATCCAAATAATTATTTCTTGCATTTCATCTTTAGAAAACCAATTTCTAAAGTCTAAGTGTCAAGTATTCATTTTAAAGATCCACTCATTAAAACAAATACATAAAAGTGTTGACGGTTTGTTATTGGGTATGACCCGACTTGGATCATAACATATTGGCCACATTAATTAATTATGTCTCTCAGGCATATGAAATACCTTCAAAATCTTAGTCTAAAAAAAAAAACTTAAGGAATTCTACGGCAAAGCCTAAAAATCTAGAAATAAAAATAATTATGGCAAAAACTTATGAATTAAAACTAAATATGAGCTAAAAATACAAATATTACGCTAAAACGATTAAAAAGGAAAAAAAATATAAAAATATATAAAAAGTTGTAAAAAGTACAATTTTTATAAAAATATTATTTTTATATTATTTATTTTAAAAAACTATTAATTTTACAATTTAAATAAACTAATTAAACTAAAAATACAAATTAATTAATATCTAAAATTAATTAATATAATAACTAAACCTAATTAGGGTTTAATATTAATAATAATTAATAATATTCCGTAATTAATGCTGTCGGCATGTTCAGTAGGGCGTGTCAGATGGGCTCATGCGATCGCATGAGTCCTCAGTTGCCCAGCCATGCAATCGCATGGGCTAGGGTTTCGGGCCACAGAGTGGGCTGCTACAGTACAGGCCGAATTAATAAATTTTTTTTTTTTCTGTTTTTGCTGTAAAATATAAAATATATTTATAAATTAAATAAAACTTAAATTTTTACAAACTAAAAAAAATAGAAATAAAGAAACTTTATAAAACTTAAATATTTACCAAACTCTTAAAAAAAATATTTATATTTTTGTTTTTCTTTTAATATTTTTGAATATTTAAAACGTATTTTTACAAAAGCGTACTAAAAATAAAAATCTTTTTTTTTTATATTAGCGTTGCGCTTCCGGCTTTTAAGCTAGAATGATGTTCCCCGGCAGCGGCGCCAAATCTACTTGATATTTTAGCAGAGTAGTATATAAAATAGCTTATATTTTTACAGAAAATACTATTAAATACGATACAATTTTACACAAGATATTTATTTATTTATAGAATGGATATACTTAAACCTTGCTACAACACTTATAGGCAGTGTACCTAATCGTACAGTAGTGTAGTTTTTAGTAAGTCCGGTTCGTTCCACAGGGAATCTTTTTAAACAAAGCTTAACGCTATATTAGTTTACTTTTATAAAAATACAAATATATATATAAGTAATATTATTATTATAAATGGGGGGTTTTTACCGTTTAATGACCGGTTTGTCGATTTTAAAACTTTAGTCGCAGTTAAAACCAAATGTAAAATATTAAAAATAAATACAAGACTTAAATTAAAGCATAAAGTAAATAACGATAATGAAATTGCGAATAATAAAAGTGCGATAAAATAAACTTGCGATAATTAAAAAGTACGATAATTAAAAGTGCAATTAAATACAATAACAATAAAAATGCGATAATTAGAAGTGCAATTAAATATAAAATAAAGGAAATTAAATATGAAATAAAAGAATTATGCTTATTTAAACTTCCGTAATCATGATGTTTGACGTGTTGATTTTAGTTTTATGCCCATGGGTTAATTGTCCTTTGTCCTGGATTATTTAATATGTCCGTCTGGTTTTTGTCCATAACAGTCCATCAGTCATAAATATAAAGTGCGAGTGTCCTCGTCAAATTATCCTTATACCCGAAGTTAAATATTCCAACTAATTGCGAACTTAAACTGTAACAAGATTTTAATACTTTGTTTAATAATTACACCAGGATGTCGACTGAGTGTAACCCAAGATTTTAATATTTTGTTATCAATTATACCAAGTGTCCTTGTACATAATTTCACCCCTGTTTTAATTATTCTAGTGGCTATTAATCCATTTCCGTGTCCGGTTAAATGAACGATTATTCGTACATATAAATACCCCGCCCATCGTGTCCGATTGAGTGTATATGGTAATTTATAGGGATGCCCAATTGTAAATCTTTATATTAACATTAACAAACTATCATTTAGTTAAACAAATATAAAGCCCATTAATAGCCCATAGTCTAATTTCCACAAGTGTCGTTCTTTTGTCCAAACCCCAATTATGATACAAAGCCCAATTACCCAATTTTAGTAATTAGCCCAACATCATGATTACTTCGGATTAAATAAGCATAATAATTACTTAGCTACGAGACATTAATGTAAAAAGGTTGAAAATAACTTACAATGATTAAAAATAGCGTAGCGTTACACGGACAGAATTTCGACTTACACCCTTACAATATTCGCTAACATACCCTTATTATTAGAATTATAATTAAAATTAAAATTAAAATTAAAATATAAATTATAAATATAAATATATCGTATGAATGGAGAAAAGAGAAAGATAGATGGATTTGTGGTGCACCAAAGCTCGATTTTTATAGGCATGTGGGCTGGAACTGGGGCTCATGCGATCGCATGGATTTATACCTTCCAGGCCATGCGATCGCATGGCCAGCTGGGGAGGCTCATATTTGGTTGTTTTCTTCTGCCGACGGTTTTATAAATAATATAATATATTAAATAATTATAAGAATTATTTAAATATTATATTATATTTATGTGCATAGTTGACTTGTAATTTTTAGTCCGTTGCGTCGAGCGTTGAGAGTTGACTCATGTCCCGGTTCCGGATTTTCGAACGTCCTTGCGTATAATTTAATATCTTGTACTTTGCGTTTTGAATCTTGTACTCTTGTAATTTCGAGACGTTTCTTATCAATAATTGGAACCTCTTTGATTGTATTTTGTACTTTTGAGATTTTTGGTCGTTTGCGTCTTCAATTCGTCGAATCTGTCTTTTGTCTTCACCTTTTATTATTTAAACGAATATCACTTGTAAATAGAACAATTGCAACCAAAAGCTTGTCTTTCTTGAGGAATAATGCTATAAAATATATGTTCGTTTTTAGCATTATCAATGTATAATATTATTGTAAACCATTATGTAATAATCGTGTGAAAACACTATATTTTAGATTATCATTATTTGATAATCGTCGTAATATTTTTAAACCTTTATCGATAAAATAAAGGTTATGGTTTGTTTTAAAAATCGAATGCAGTCTTTGAAAAACGTCTCATATAGAGGTCAAAAATCTCGCAACGAAATCAATTAATATGGAATGTTTATAATCGATATGAACGGGACATTTCAACAGCTAGGTTGGATAAAACTACGATCAAGTAGTTCCTGGAGTTGACTTTACAATTTATGCATTTCGGATGGAGCGAGTCTATACGATGCAAGTGCTACAGGTGCGGCTCCTGGTACAAGATCGATTTGGAATTCAACAGCCTATGAGGTGGAAGTCCCGAAAATTCCTCGGGGAAAACATCGGAAAAGTCACTAACAACCAGTACATCTTCGATACGCTTTTCATCGGTTTCAACTTTCTTAACATTAGCTAGAATTGTAAAACAACCTTTACGAAAATACTTTTCAACATTGAGGCACGAACTGAGGTTGAGCTCGGTGCAACTCTTTTTACCATAAGCGATCAAGGGTTTTCCGTTCTCGCTAGGGATACGAATGGTTTTTGAGATCACAAGGAATGTTGGATTTTTTCTTGGCTAACCAATCCATACCAATAATTACATCAAAGTTTTCTAGGTCTAGAGGTATTAAATAGATTTTGAATTCTTTACTCACCATCATTTTGAGCCATTGGGACTTTGGTATGACTTATCGCAATATAACTGAAATGCCCCGTTCATATCGATTATAAACGATTCACAATAGTTGATTTCATTGCGAGGTATTTGACCTCTAAATGATACATTTTACAAACATTGCATTCGCTTTTGAAAGACAAACTTTCTTTACATCGAAAGTTGACAGCATGCATACCATTTCATAATATATCCCACTATAAATGACTTAATAATATTCTTGATGAACTCAATGACTCGAATGCAACGTCTTTTAAAATATATCATGAATGACTCCAAGTAATATCTCTAAAATGAGCAAATGCACAACGGAAGATTTCTTTCATACATGAGAATAAACATGCCTTCAAGTGTCAACCAAAAGGTTGGTGAGTTCATAAGTTTATCATAAACAATAAAATTCATTATTTTGATAGACCACAAGATTTAAACACAATACACAAAGCTCGTGTACAAAACCATTTTTCATAATGCTAGGCAGAGTAGGTTCGTATCCTTTTCTCCCCCGTAGGTTGCCTCGTGATTTTTAATAACCGTACACATATCTCGTGCACAAAAATAATACACATAACCTGTGTATAAAAATCATTCTCTCGATACATAACATTCACTTTGCTTTCATAGCTTGGCTTGGTAACCAACCTTAACATATAATGCGCATCAATAATATCCCCAAAATAAAAAAAACCTCTCGTCTGTAATAATATATAAACTTCGAAGTACTAAACACCACGCCCACTAGCTCTTCCGTCTAGTGAACATTCTGGGAAGGGCTGTTAAAGCCGGTAGCTACCTTTAGGATTCGCGTGAATTAGAGCCATACTCGATTCTAATTCTTAGGTTACCAAGCAATAATAATCAGGGAAAAAATATTCACATCAATTGGTGGAAATTATCATGTCCACATAATTCAATAATAATCCACAGAACTTCTGTCTGCATAATAATTCATTCGAGAAATGTTTTGCTTGTGTCTATCTCGTCAAACATTTATAAAAGCATTTCATGTATTCGCAGTTCAAAAATATATTTCAAAAGCATTTAATAAAGCAATTGTAAAAGTAACGCATGTATTCTCAGTCCCAAAAATTTAAAGAGTAAAAGGGAATCAAATGAACTCACAATACGATATTTTGTAATAAAAATATGCATATGACGGAACTGAACAATGCAGGGTTGGCCTCGGATTCACAAACCTATATCATTTATATATATATTAACACATATAATTGTAATCGAACAAAATTATATATTGGTATAATATATTATAACTTAATGTTATGTATATATAATGTATTAAAATTTAGTATTTATATTTATATATATATATGTTTCTATTATTACTTATAATATATTAAAATACATTTATACACTATATGTAATTTAGTTAATAACATTTTATATCAAAATATAGTACGTAATATATTTTTATTTATATATAGATCTCTTTTGTTTGTAAAATTAATAATTATAATAATACTAAAATAAAGATAATAATAATAATAATGTTAAAAATAATAATGTTAAAAATAATAATAAAAATATTGTTACTACTAATAATAATGATAATAATAATAATAATAATAATAATAATAATAATAATAATAATAATAATAATAATAATAATAATAATAATAATAGTTATAATATTAATAATATTAGTAATATTCACAAAAATAATAGTAATAAAAATAATGATGATATCCATATTACTTGATAATAATAATACTAATTATAATACTAATACTTAATAATAATAATAAGGATAAAAATAATAATTACTAATACATTTATTAGTAATAATAATAATAACACCTATATTACTAATAATAATAATAATAATAATAAAAATAATAATAATAATAATAATAATAATAATAATAATAATAATAATAATAATAATAATAATAATAATAATAATAATAATAATAATAATTTTAATAAAGAAAACTACCTTCCAAAGCTTTTCTAAAAAAATGCCCAGAACCGGGCTCGAACTCGAGATCTCTCGCTCACCAGCCACACCCTCTACCACTCGTCTGATTATGTTATCCTGTATTTAATCATAACCCAAACATGATTAAACCGTTCCTTCTATTTCTATTTCTCCTTCTTCTTTTCTAAAAAAATATGCCACAGATCAGGATTGAACCTGTGACCTCTCGCCTAACACAGGCAACACCAAACCACTCCACTGTTACTTCCTATATGATTTTATACCCAAACTAAATTTCTTAACCGTTTTCGGTTTCATTATCATAATATCAATCATCCTAGTAGCCCAACAACACTTGGATCACGGCACAACAAATATAATACGACCCAACACTCAAACTAGCCCCAATCGAATAAGATCCATACAACAGATTAGAAAAAGGTTCGGTTTAAAAAAAATGAAACGAAAAAGGGTTTGAGAAGTGGGGTAGCCATATCCACCATTATCATCATACTTCAACCTTTAATATCATCGTGATCCTATTAACAACATAATCGTGATCATCTAGTTCGATCAGAATCATCACCCATCATTCTAATCACTGTTTATCTTCTTAGAAAAACATCATCATCATCCTAATAATCTATAATCACGATCACAGTTCATTATTGACTGTATCATCATCTACGTTATTATCTTATTATCGTTATTATGTTGCTGTTTTAGAATCGGAAGAGTAGAAGAAGCAAGCAAGGTTTGACAATAATTGATGTAAAGTAGATGAGTAGCCACAAGTGGGTTTTGAGCAAAACAGAAACAGTATGCAAGCAGTAGCATTGAATTGTTTATGCTATTTGTTCGATCGAGTTTGGTGGTGGTACTCGGGAATCACAACTATATAAATGGGTGTAGTGATGGTTGGTTTTTGATGGTGATTATTGATGAAGGAGAAGAGTGTGTTCTATGGGGTGTTCAATGAGGATTGTTATTCGATGACATGGTGGTCCAAAGGTGATGAAATAATTGACGTTAAACCAAATCTTTCATTAATACACAATCATCTACTACTCAAAGCACGACCACCAATGATATACCAAGCAAGTTACCATCGGTTTATGTTGTAACTCTCAAGAATTGTAATCTTTTTAACTGTGGTTCGTAACCTGTCTAACAAAGAAGGTTTGTTGTTCATAAATGGGTTTTGATGGTGGTACGTTGTTAGTGTATATGTGAGTTTATGAAGAAACAAGAGAAAATTTATGATGGATTGTGGTGGTGAATTTGGGTCGACGGAAACAGGATAAAAGAAAGGTGGTGGTGAATATGGTAGTTTAAATGCAGGTGGTGGCCGATATGGTGGTTATTCACGATAGTAATGGTGGCGGTTGTTGTCATTTGAATAAAAAAAATATTATGTGCATGTTGTTAATGGTGTCGATAGAAGCAATTAGAAGGAAGGAAGGAAAGGTGTGTTTGTGATGGTGGGTTGTGGACCTATAAGGATGTGTATGGATATCCATTATATCATATATATATAAAGAAATAGATAGATTGATGGAATCAGAAAAGGAAAACAGTGATCACTTTATGCACAATTATCTAATGGATTTAATCAATTAAGTACAGTAATATCTAATCATAGTTCCTCAAATCACTGAATCAGTTGCAATCAAAAATATATATAATAATATAAAAATAAAAACGTGTGAATATATTAGCCGTCGTTTACTATTCATTTCACGGACTGGATTTCATGCTTCAGTGTTAATTAGTTGCGAATTAAAAGTACTCCGAAAAATCCCAAATTTTTATATACTATATTTATTTATTTTGGTCATTATGGTATAAAATTCCATCCTTATCTATTAAATAAAAATTTCATTAATTATTCACTCCCAACCCCAAATAAAATATAAAAAGTTTCAAATTTCAATACTTAGTTCATAAATATATTTTTAATAAGCCTTAAATTCATATAACTCATTTTCGGATCACTGTTTATTTTAAAATCACATAAGTTCGTTTTTAACTTAATTAATAACTATCAAGATGACAAACGTGTACTACGAGCGTTTATTAAATAAATTCTAAATCATATATATATATATATATATATATATATATATATATATATATATATACGTATATATATATATATTCAATATACTTTTCATATATATATATATATTCAATATATATATATATATATATATATATATATATATATATATAGTAATATCATATATTATTTTATTTACACATATGAATTAAATCATATAAGTTTCTATTTCAAATTTATATATTTATTTAAATATATATGTATTTATTTACAGATAGTGGTTCGTGAATCATCGGGAATAGTCGAAGGTCATAGAATATATGAAACAGTTCAAATTTTTTGAGACTCAACCTAACAGACTTTTCTTATCGTGTCAACAACATGTAAAGATTAAGTTTAAATTTGGTCGGAAATTTCCGGGTCGTCACAATAACTACGTCGATCAAGTGTCGTTATATTTTGTTAGTTCATACCTCCATTCCAGCACCTCTCCATATGGTTAAGTTTGTGTAATCGTGGAGATTGCAAATGAACAAGGTGCAACGACATCTTTAACGAGACTCGTATTTAATCGATAGAGCTAGTGCAATCTCTTGAGAATGTATTTCCTGCGGGAAATGTATAACCTATTGTTCATGTCAAAACATTTAAAGTCGATTAGTGGTATCCCAGGTATAAAGAGAGTAATGAATCATGGTAACGAGTAGTACACAACAGTAGTGATAGGTAGTGTTGACGATACTCTTCAATAGTAGTGACAGGAGTAACGAATAGTGATATATAGTGAGGAGCACTAGTAAAATGTCAGTAGTGAATAGTGAGTAGTGACCGCAATGGTCGTGAAAGTTTTACCACACTGGTAGGTAGTAAGCCGGGACGACGGCGAATAGCATGGGAAGATAGAATTTCCAAACTAGTTTAACGAATGAAGTTGCGTCATCCTTACGCGTATGAATCTTGAGTTTACGTGTTTTACTAGAAAACGGCAGAATACGGTTTCGCATGAGAATTAGGTACAATTAAGAAGTTCACTGTAGAAAGTTTCAAGTATTAATGCACAAGTAGTCAAGTAAGTGCTATCTATAGCAAATGTATGTCAGAATGCAATGGCTAACTATCGGGTTGTAGTCTAGATTCACTAATGCGTCCTAACGATCCTGCCAGACACACTAATGCATATCCTAGATCCCTACAACCAACGCTCTGATACCAACTGTAACGACCCAGCTAAATCGTCATTGACGGCGTCGTTAACTTAGGTCCCGTTACGTGGTCATAGTCCCTACATGAGACGTGTTTGACCAAAATTATGTCGCGTTCATTTGAAACGTACAAGACTGCAAAGTTTAGTTTACCAAACGGTTCGACAACAAGTTTAAGTTTACAAAAGTAATAAAGTATAATTGAAATATCAACAACAACAACAACAACAACAACAACAACAACAACAACAACAACAACAACAACAACAACAACAACAATAACAACAACATTAACGGCTCTAGTTATTGAGTCGACAGCAAGCGTCGATTTATTGGCGACTTGACTGACTCTTAGAGCCTAAATTAAATTTCAGGCAGGATTTAAAACCCATGGAAATTTGATTTTACCATTTTCATGGCGTCTCAATTTTATTTTTAATTTAATTTTATTTTTTTAAAAATTTTTCCTACTTATTGGCCGGAGGTCTACTCGGAAGCAATCTCTCTATCCGTCGGATAGAGACAGGGATGCCTTTCTCTGCGTTTGAGAGTGTTTCCACTTTGGGTGGAGAAATGACTTGTCTTTATTCTCGGATAGGGGAAGGATTGTCTACATCTCACCTCCCCCATACACCACTTATGTGGTATTGGGTTTTGTTGTTGTTGTTGTTGTGAAATATCTTGCGATATAATAAGTTTGAAAATCACGGTTGCTATAAATAGCGTAAGTATGTACGCTTTGAGTTTGAATCCAAAGGTGCTATCACTAGCGTATGCATGTATGCTTGACCCCAAGCAAGTATTCAAAGTATGCGGAAGCATGTATCAAGTAGCCAAGTATGAACATGAGAAAACATATAGAAAACTGTCAACGAAAAACGTTGGTGAAATCATAGGTGTATTTATAAAGTATGTTTTTGAACCACAAGATTTAGTACCAAGCGTATACATCTCAAAAGATGTTGTTGGTATCACGAGCACCCAATTACCAAAGCTTAACTGAATCTTACCTCTGCATAATAGTGTTAGAACCTACACTATATACCAAAAATACGTTTCATCTGCTAACGGTAGCGAACCGTCCGAATGAGGGTTTATCAAACCCGTATGACCACACAACATAAGTTCTCGCTTACACCCTATAAGTGTAACTAATGATAATTGGACTTGAGGATTTATGTTCTAAATCGTATGTATCTTTGCTTTCATATTTGTGTTCAAAGTATAAAAGTATAAACCGTATATGTTTCTCATCCCATGTTTTAAAAGTATAAAAGTTGTTGAAAAGATGGGACTATGATCTCACCGTAGTTGCATGCCAAAGTACTTGAAATTAAACATTGTGCAAATAAAAGTTGCTTAGCCTTGACCTAAACAAATAAGTCGTATCAATTACCGGTTACGACACAAGGTCGGCCGAAATGTGTTCAATTAGTCATATGGCTCGTTACGACTCGATTATATAACATGTGAGTCAAGTTGTCAAGTTTCATGCAAGATACAAGTATAAAAGCACGTTAGAACGATTGCTTAAGTATTTGGTTAAGTTGGACAAAAAGTGGACTTTGGTCAAAGTCAACAAAAAAGTCAACACGTTCGGGTCGGGTCTCGAACAATTTTTCTAAGTTTCATAATCATATATGAGCATGTTAGAATAAGTTACATGTTAATCGGAGGTGCGTAGGATAGTTAGAATTAAACGAAAATTTACAAAGTTGGACAGCCCTTTGCAGTTCATCTGGACGGCGTCCAAAATGGCTTGACGGTGTCCAGCAATGATGAAATGTCCCGTTCTTATTGATTAAAAACGTTCCATATTAATTGATTTTGTTGCGAGGTTTTGACCTCTATATGAGACGTTTTTCAAAGACTGCATTCATTTTAAAACAAACCATAACCTTTATTTCATCAATAAAGGTTTAAAAAGCTTTACGTAGAATATCAAATAATGATAGTCTAAAATATCCTATTTACACACGACTATTACATAATGGTTTACAATACAAATATGTTACAACGAAATAAGTTTCTTGAATGCAGTTTTTACACAATATCATACAAGCATGGACTCCAAATCTTATCCTTATTTAAGTATGCGACAGCGGAAGCTCTTAATAATCACCTGAGAATAAACATGCTTAAAACGTCAACAAAAATGTTGGTGAGTTATAGGTTTAACCTATATATATCAAATCGTAACAATAGACCACAAGATTTCATATTTCAATATACATCCCATACATAGAGATAAAAATCATTCATATGGTGAACACCTGGTAACCGACATTAACAAGATGCATATATAAGAATATCCCCATCATTCCGGGACACCCTTCGGATATGATATAAATTTCGAAGTACTAAAGCATCCGGTACTTTGGATGGGGTTTGTTAGGCCCAATAGATCTATCTTTAGGATTCGTATCAATTAGGGTGTCTGTTCCCTAATTCTTAGATTACCAGACTTAATAAAAAGGGGCATATTCGATTTCGATAATTCAACCATAGAATGTAGTTTCACGTACTTGTGTCTATTTTGTAAATCATTTATAAAACCTGCATGTATTCTCATCCAAAAAATATTAGATTTTAAAAGTGGGACTATAACTCACTTTCACAGATTTTTACTTCGTTGGGAAGTAAGACTTGGCCACTGGTCGATTCACGAACCTATAACAAATATGTACATATATATCAAAGTATGTTCAAAATATATTTACAACACTTTTAATACATTTTGATGTTTTAAGTTCATTAAGTTAGCTGTCCTCGTTAGTAACCTACAACTAGTTGCCCAAAGTTAGATGTACAGAAAAAAATTGATATATATTATCTTGAATCAATCCACGACCCAGTGTATACACGTCTTAGGCTAGATCATAACTCAAAGTATATATATTTTTGGAATCAACCTCAACCCTGTATAGCTAACTCCCACATTACTGCATATAGAGTGTCTATGGTTGTTCCAAATAATATATACACATGGGTCGATATGATATGTCAAAACATTTGCATACGTGTCTATGGTATCCCAAGATTACATAATATATTAGAATATATGTATAATACAATATAAGTTAGCTAGGATATGATTAATATAGATTTGTTACCAATTTTCACGTTGCTACAACAAGAAAAATTATCCAATCTTGTTTTACCCATAACTTCTTCATTTTAAATCCGTTTTGAGTGAATCAAATTGCTATGGTTTCATATTGAACTTTATTTTATGAATCTAAACAGAAAAAATATAGGTTTATAGTCAGAAATATAAGTTAGAAGTCATTTTTGTAAAGGTAGTCATTTCAGTCGAAAGAACGACGTCTAGATGACCATTTTAGAAAACAAACTTCCACTTTGAGTTTAACCATGATTTTTGGATATAGTTTCATGTTCAAAAGAAAAATCATTTTTCCATAAGAACAACTTTTAAATCAAGGTTTATCATAGTTTTTAATTAACTAACCCAAAACAGCCCGCGGTGTTACTACGACGGCGTATGTCCGGTTTTACAGTGTTCTTCGTGTTTCCAGGTTTTAAATCATTAAGTTAGCATATCATATAGATATAGAACATGTGTTTAGTTGATTTTAAAAGTCAAGTTAGAAGGATTAACTTTTGTTTGCGAACAAGTTTAGAATTAACTAAACTATGTTCTAGTGATTACAAGTTTAAACCTTCGAATAAGATAGCTTTATATGTATGAATCGAATGATGTTATGAACATCATTACTACCTCAAGTTTTCTGGATAAAGCTACTGGAAATGAGAAAAATGGATCTATCTTCAAAGGATCCTTGGATGGCTTGAAAGTTCTTGAAGCAGAATCATGACACGAAAAACAAGTTCAAGTAAGATTTCCACTCGAAATAAGATTGTTATAGTTATAGAAATTGAATCAAAGTTTGAATATGAGTATTACCTTGTATTAGAAAGATATCTTACTGTAAATAAAAAAGATTTCTTGAGGTTGGATGATCACTCTACAAGATTGGAAGTAAGCTAGCAAACTTGGAAGTATTCTTGATTTTATGAAACTAGAACTTGTAGAATTTATGAAGAACACTTAGAACTTGAAGATAGAACTTGAGAGAGATCAATTAGATGAAGAAAATTGAAGAATGAAAGTGTTTGTAGGTGTTTTTGGTTGTTGGTATATGGATTAGATATAAAGGATATGTAATTTTGTTTTCATGTAAATAAGTCATGAATGATTACTCATATTTTTGTAATTTTATGAGATATTTCATGCTAGTTGCCAAATGATGGTTCCCACATGTGTTAGGTGAATCACATGGGCTGCTAAGAGCTGGTCATTGGAGTGTATATACCAATAGTACATACATCTAAAAGCTGTGTATTGTACGAGTACGAATACGGGTGCATACGAGTAGAATTGTTGATGAAACTGAACGAGGATGTAATTGTAAGCATTTTTGTTAAGTAGAAGTATTTTGATAAGTGTCTTGAAGTCTTTTAAAAGTGTATGAATACATATTAAAACACTACATGTATATACATTTTAACTGAGTCGTTAAGTCATCGTTAGTCGTTATATGTAAGTGTTGTTTTGAAACCTTTAGGTTAACGATCTTGTTAAATGTTGTTAACCCAATGTTTATAATATCAAAATAGATTTTAAATTATTATATTATCATGATATTATGATGTACGAATATCTCTTAATATGATATATATACATTAAATGTCGTTACAACGATAATCGTTACAAATATGTCTCGTTTCAAAATCATTAAGTTAGTAGTCTTGTTTTTACATATGTAGTTCATTGTTAATATACTTAATGATATGTTTACTTATCATAATAGCATGTTAACTATATATATAACCATATATATGTCATCATATAGTTTTTACAAGTTTTAACGTTCGTGAATCACCGGTCAACTTGGGTGGTCAATTGTCTATATGAAACCTATTTCAATTAATCAAGTCTTAACAAGTTTGATTGCTTAACATGTAGGAAACACTTGATCATGTAAAATAACAATTTCATTTAATATATATATATATATATATATATATATATATATATATATATATATATATATATATATATATATATATATATATATATATATATATATATATATATATATATAAACATGGAAAAGTTCGGGTCACTACAGTACCTACCCGTTAAATAAATTTCGTCCCGAAATTTTAAGCAGTTGGAGGTGTTGACGTATCTTCTGGAAATAAATGCGGGTATTTCTTCTTCATCTGATCTTCTTGTTCCCAGGTGAACTCGGGTCCTCTAAGAGCATTCCATCGAACCTTAACAATTGGTATCTTGTTTTGCTTAAGTCTTTTAACCTCACGATCCATTATTTCGACGGGTTCTTCGATAAATTGAAGTTTTTCGTTGATTTGGATTTCATCTAACAGAATAGTGAGATCTTCTTTAGCAAAACATTTCTTCAAATTCGAGACTTGGAAAGTGTTATGTACAGCCGCGAGTTGTTGAGGTAACTGAAGTCGGTAAGCTACTGGTCCGACACGATCAATAATCTTGAATGGTCCAATATACCTTGGATTTAATTTCCCTCATTTACCAAATCGAACAACACCTTTCCAAGGTGCAACTTTAAGCATGACCATCTCTCCAATTTCAAATTCTATATCTTTTCTTTTAATGTCAGCATAGCTCTTTTGTCGACTTTGGACGGTTTTCAACCGTTGTTGAATTTGGATGATCTTCTCGGTAGTTTCTTGTATTATCTCCGGACCCGTAATCTGTCTATCCCCCACTTCACTCTAACAAATTGGAGACCTGCACTTTCTACCATAAAGTGCTTCAAACGGCGCCATCTCAATGCTTAAATGGTAGCTGTTGTTGTAGGAAAATTCTGCTAACGGTAGATGTCGATCCCAACTGTTTCCGAAATCAATAACACATGCTCGTAGCATGTCTTCAAGCGTTTATATCGTCCTTTCGCTCTGCCTATCAGTTTGTGGATGATAGGCAGTACTCATGTCTAGACGAGTTCCTAATGCTTGCTGTAATGTCTGCCAGAATCTTGAAATAAATCTGCCATCCCTATCAGAGATAATAGAGATTGGTATTCCATGTCTGGAGACGACTTCCTTCAAATACAGTCGTGCTAACTTCTCTATCTTGTCATCTTCTCTTATTGGCAGGAAGTGTGCTGATTTGGTGAGACGATCAACTATTACCAAAATAGTATCAAAACCACTTGCAGTCCTTGACAATTTAGTGATGAAATCCATGGTAATGTTTTCCCATTTCCATTCTGGGATTTCGGGTTGTTGAATTAGACCTGATGGTTTCTGATGCTCAGCTTTGACCTTAGAACACGTCAAACATTCTCCTACGTATTTAGCAACATCGGCTTTCATACCCGGCCACCAAAAATGTTTCTTGAGATCCTTGTACATCTTCCCCGTTCCAGGATGTATTGAGTATCTGGTTTTATGAGCTTCTCTAAGTACCATTTCTCTCATATCTCCAAATTTTGGTACCCAAATCCTTTCAGCCCTATACCGGGTTCCGTCTTCCCGAATATTAAGATGCTTCTCCGATCCTTTGGGTATTTCATCCTTTAAATTTCCCTCTTTTAAAACTCCTTGTTGCACCTCCTTTATTTGAGTAGTAAGGTTATTGTGAATCATTATATTCATAGATTTTACTCGAATGGGTTCTCTGTCCTTCCTGCTCAAGGCGTCGGCTACCACATTTGCCTTCCCCGGGTGGTAACGAATCTCAAAGTCGTAATCATTCAACAATTGAATCCACCTAGGCTGCCTCATATTCAGTTGTTTCTGATTAAATATGTGTTGAAGACTTTTGTGGTCGGTATATATAATACTTTTGACCCCATATAAGTAGTGCCTCCAAGTCTTTAATGTAAAAACAACCGTGGCTAATTCCAAATCATGCGTCGTATAATTTTGTTCGTGAATCTTCAATTGTCTAGACGCATAAGCAATCACCTTCGTTCGTTGCATTAATACACAACCGAGACCTTGCTTTGATGCATCACAATAAATCACAAAATCATCATTCCCTTCAGGCAATGACAATATAGGTGCCGTAGTTAGCTTTTTCTTCAATAACTGAAACGCTTTCTCTTGTTCATCCTTCCATTCAAATTTATTACCTTTATGCGTTAATGCAGTCAAGGGTTTTTCTATTCTGGAAAAGTCTTGGATGAACCTTCTGTAGTAACCAGCTAGTCCTAAAAACTGGCGTATGTGTTTCGGAGTTTTCGGGGTTTCCCACTTTTCAACAGTTTCTATCTTTGCTGGATCCACCTTAATACCTTCTTTGTTCACTATGTGACCGAGGAATTGAACTTCTTCCAACCAAAATGCACACTTTGAAAACTTTGCGTACAATTCTTCCTTCCTCAATACTTCTAACACCTTTCTCAAATGTTCACTGTGTTCTTGGTCATTCTTTGAGTAAATAAGTATGTCATCAATGAAAACAATGATAAACTTGTCAAGATATAGCCCACACACTCGATTCATAAGGTCCATGAACACAGCTGGTGCATTAGTCAATCCAAACGGCATAACCATAAACTCGTAATGACCATAACGCGTCCTAAAAGCAGTCTTTGGAATATCATCTTCTTTTACCCGCATTTGATGATACCCGGAACGTAAGTCAATCTTTGAATAAACAGACGAGCCTTGTAGTTGATCAAATAAGTCATCGATTCTCGGTAGTGGGTAGCGGTTCTTGATGGTAAGTTTGTTCAACTCTCGGTAGTTGATACACAATCTGAATGTACCATCTTTCTTCTTGACAAACAAAACAGGAGCTCCCCACGGTGATGTACTTGGTCGAATGAAACCACGTTCTAAAAGTTCTTGTAATTGATTTTGCAGTTCTTTCATCTCGCTAGGTGCGAGTCTGTAAGGAGCACGAGCTATTGGTGCAGCTCCTGGTACAAGATCTATTTGAAATTCAACGGATCGATGTGGGGGTAATCCCGGTAATTCTTTCGGAAATACATCGGGAAATTCTTTTGCGATGGGAACATCATTGATGCTCTTTTCTTCAGTTTGTACTTTCTCGATGTGTGCTAGAACAGCATAGCAACCTTTTCTTATTAGTTTTTGTGCCTTCAAATTACTAATAAGATGTAGCTTCGTGTTGCCCTTTTCTCCGTACACCATTAAGGGTTTTCCTTTTTCTCGTATAATGAAAGGACCCGTTCATATACATTATAAACGATTCATAATAGTTGATTACATCGCGAGGTATTTGACCTCTATATGATACATTTTACAAACATTGCATTCGTTTTTAAAAGACAAACTTTCTTTACAACGAAAGTTGACGGCATGCACACCATTTCATAATACATCCAACTATAATTGGCTTAATAATAATCTTGATGAACTCAATGACTCGAATGCAACGTCTTTCAAAATATGCCATGAATGACTCCAAGTAATATCCTTAAAATGAGCTAATGCACAGCGGAAGATTTCTTTAATACCTGAGAATAAACATGCTTTAAAGTGTCAACCAAAAGGTTGGTGAGTTCACAGGTTTATCATAACAATCATTTCAATATATTAATAGACCACAAGATTTCCGTTTATAAATATATGTACACTCGCTAGTGTATAAAAGTATTCTATAAGTTGTAGGTACCCGGTAACAAGCCTTAACGTTCATGTTTTACCCTCTGAAGTACACCAGATCAGGTGTGTTTAAAATAACCTCGAAGTACTAAAGCATCCCATAGTCAGAATGGGGTTTGTCAGACCCAATAGATCTATCTTTAGGATTCGCGCCTACCGTACATAGACAAGTAGTTTAATGTTACCAAGCTAAGGGTATATTTCTGGTTTAAACCCACGTAGAATTAGTTTTAGTACTTGTGCCTATTTCGTAAAACATTTATAAAAACAGCGCATGTATTCTCAGTCCCAAAAATATAGATAAAAGGGAGCAAATGAAACTCACAATACTGTATTTCGTAGTAAAAATACATATAACGTCATTTAATAAGTGCAAGGTTGGCCTCGGATTCACGAACGTATCAATATTGAGATTCAATATTGCAGGAAAGTACGTAGACGCAACGGAGATGATAAACACTAGATTGACCTCACGAGCATACCCATGAACTATACCCATCACCTCCATAGCTATAACCCATAATTTCCTTAGCTTCGACTCATTCAAAAAAACTATTTTGAAATCACTCGGACAACACTCCGTCGTAATATTTTATGTATACTAATAATATCTTGAAATAATACAGAGCAAATATATATATATATATATATATATATATATATATATATATATATATATATATATATATATATATATATATATATATATATATATATATATATATATATATATCAATTGAGAGAGTTTAGAGAAATATATTTTCAAGTTTCTATGAAATAATGAGACCTATTGAATTCTATTTATAATAGATTTTTGAATTATAAAAGTGAATTATTAAAGTATGAATTATTAAAGTGAATTATTAAAGTATGAATTATTAAAGTATGAATTATTAAAGTGAATTATTAAAGTATGAATTATTAAAGTGAATTATTAAAGTATGAATTATTAAAGTGAATTATTAAAATTAAAGTAAAGTAAAAGTAAAGTAAAGGTAAAGTTAAATTATAGTAAAAGTATAAAAAACTATGTATGTATAATACGCGTATAAATATATATAATATTAATTTAAATCGTTATATATATTTAATGAAATAAAATATAAATATCGTTATATTTATTATACTGGTTAAGTAATGAGTTGTCAAAAGTGATTCTAGATATTTATAAAAGTTATATACGTTTTAATAATAAAGTTCTTTTTAAACTGAAAACGTCTTTGTGCGTTTGAAAATAGATTAATAGAATATTATGGAAACCAATTCTCCACTAACTTTTGTCTAACTTTCGTAAATGACACTTTTTGTTTTTATTTATAAATAGCTTTACAAATTATTCTGAATATCGTTAAGAGAAATAAATTTTCTCAAATCATAGTGGACCTCTCAACAGAGATTTGTAATCATAATTCAATGTTTCTGATAATTCAATCATTTAATATATTTTTTTTTCGTCGAAAATCATATTGACACAAATACGTTCGTGTAAAGTATTATACGTTTAATACTTTATTAATATTCTCAAGTTATAATATATATATACATATACATATCTATTTATATATAATGGTTCGTGAATCGTCGGAATTTGGTCGAGGTTATAATGAATGTATGAACACAGCTTAAAATTCTTGAGATTTAACTTAACAAACTTTGCTTATCGTGTCTGAATAATATAAAGATTAAAGTTTAAAT
The DNA here is from genome assembly GCF_046630445.1 of Rutidosis leptorrhynchoides. NCBI lineage: Eukaryota > Viridiplantae > Streptophyta > Magnoliopsida > Asterales > Asteraceae > Rutidosis > Rutidosis leptorrhynchoides. The sequence continues at coordinate 321,088,029 of NC_092340.1, forward strand.
TTGGTCGGAAATTTCCGGGTCGTCACAGTACCTACCCGTTAAAGAAATTTCGTCCCCGAAATTTGATAGAGGTCGTCATGACTAACAATGAGAATGTTATTATAACGATTATAGAGTTTTATCATGTTCAATAAGAATGGATAAAATAATTCGATTACTCGAAGCGTATGAGTGAAGTTATCGTAAATGAATGAAATAAGATAATAGTGATTCGTCGTATCTTTTGACGTCATCACGATTGATCTCCGAAAAGAAAATCTTTGTAATCTATATTGGATTTGATTATTCGGCGATTAAGGAAATTATGATCCTCTTCGAATTAATGCGATAATCCATTTTGATTTCTCTGTCGGATATTTCACTATAAATCCACCTCATTTGTTTTCTTACAACTCACACCTTCTCAACTCATATTTTAAAGTATTTGTCAATATGCTTCATCCAGTACTGATTCTTGATATACTCCTCACTTTCATATATGTCGCTCTTCTTTTTCATCTGCCTCCGGAAGAATCTATTTACTTCTACTATACTCTTGGTTTTATAGTGTTTTTAGTTCTCCCGTGTCTTTATATTGCTATATGCATTGATATATACGGTTTGTGATTTCTGGGTTGTTGTTGGGTTTTATATCTTCCCTTATATTTCAAAGTCCTTGCTTCTTCTATAATCATTGTCATCCACAGTTAATGCTCTCTTCTATTTTCTATGATTTATACTCCCATTTCTAGTTCGGAGCTTTGTCCTTCCGTTTCTTCTTCTTGCGATTAAGCACCGCTTGTAATGGTCCAGAATTCGCAGATATAAATTTCGGAATGAACATTGTTAATGTTCTAGGAAGGAAATTGTAATGACACGATCTTGACTTGTCAAATTACCAGAATACCTCGGAAAAGGCCGAATCATCAAGAAATATTTTCTTGATATTTAGATATCAAAGAGAATACAAGAGTCGTGTAACATAGCGCATGATGACGTTATGATCTGTGAATCATCATGTTTCATTTAGAAACTCAGCATGAATTACTGTAATATAATCACGTTGATCAAGTGTCATTATATTATACTAACTCATGCTTCAGCTCCCAACACTTCTTCAAGAATATTCCTATTTTAAACTCGAATGTTTCAGAATTTAGAAACTAAAATAGTTTCTTTTATGATATAATACAGATAGCGCGAAGAGGTAAATGATTTCAGATAAGAATAATTATAAAAATATCTTCAGAAGTATGGATGATATTTATAATGAAAGATACGATGATATCTTAGAATGTCTAATATCAGAGGATGATGAGGGATATTGTCCGCAATGGTTTAGAGTCAGGAGCAAGGTATTCGTTAATGACTTCAGCAAGTACTGAATCATTTGGATTCTTTGAAGGCAGGTTCAGCCTTTGTGATTTGTCCACAGCCTCATTCATACTTTGCTCAATCCATTTTCCAGTTCCAAAGCTTCTCTTTTTCTGAGCTTTGCCAATATACTATCCTTTATCATCCAACTTTTTACTGTTAAGGTCGTTTACAGTTTTTGCTGCTTCATCAGCATTTTTCAAAATTTCGAGAACTGGTTCGCAGTTTAGGGTGTTTTTCAGAAATTTCTCATTCAAAGAATGTAAGTCTTGGAGGTAGATGTTGTGTGTATATGTAATTGTTGATGTAGACATGCTGCGAGGTTTCAAAATACTGATTGCTGATTCTCAATAATTGGTATGGCAATTCTTGTTATAAGGTATGAATGAGTATATGATAGGGTTTCGATAATTATAATGATTTTTTTTGGAAAGTCAAAGATCAATGAAGTTGTTGGTAAGTTTATTGCTAATGTGGTGAATATAAATGATTCCCCGGTAATGTTGGCGAAAGGGCAACGTATCTATCGAGGTTATAATAAGACTGTTTTGATTGAGAAGTCGAAGATGACTTGCTGGAGCTGTGACAAAACTGTCTATTTTGAAACGGAATTGAAAAGTTATTTTAGCTAGTAAATGCCAAAGGGTCTAACACGGATACGTGTCGAACTATGACTTGGGTTTTGAGAGTTTTTCAGGTGTATAACTGTGGGTAACATGTGGTTGGATCATCATCTCGATTGTTCCTTAGTTGAAGTGTCTTCAGGAATTTCGAAGGGTTTGAGCACATATTGTAATCGTTAATACATATGATGTTCTAACACAGTTTTGAAGTCAAAGTATAGCTTTGAAAGATATAGGAATCTAAGAGTGATGATACTGGTTATATTTCGAATTGAATTATGCGATTTCAAAATCAGAATATGTAATTAAATTTGAATGAGTATGATTGTTTTGATTTATATGAAAGAATGGATATTGTTGTGAAAGTAGGGAGTATAGTTGATGATTGCTGAATCAGTTTCGAAAAATGTAATATATTAATTGTGAATTTATATATCTCTCGGGTATTACCTACCCGTTAAAAAAAAATTCACAATTAATATTTTGTACAAAAGAAGTTTATTATAGTCTTTATGAAAATATATGTGTATATTTTCTTTAGATGTAATATAGATTTAATGAGTTAATATTAAATTAAACTCATTTGTTTTATGGTTGGAACTAGAATTGAGTAATCCCTAAAACTTTATAAATTGCATAAGTATTTCTTCAATAATATTGAAATTATGAATCATTACTTTGTTATTTGTTGGTTTTCGTGAAATTCTTGTGAACTTCGCAAGGTACGAATGATGTTATTTGAAAAGTTTCGAGTACATCGATGATGAAAGCGTAAAATCAAACATATATTCGAATAATACACTTGATTTATTATAAATTGGATTTTTTTATTGAATTGAGACAGAGATTGTAATTAACGATGGTTAAGTTGCGGACGAAGGACGTACATCATTGCATATTTGTAATATGAATTAACTGAGTAGTTAAGATTCACACATAATAGCTTAGTACGGGAAGATTTATTATGGTTTAAAAATTTATACATATAATATATATATATAAATCTTTCGATTGGAAATGAGTTAATACTTCATAACTCGTTGATACAATATATTTGTTGTTGATTCGTAATGATGTCCACAATGATTCTTGAACTGACAGAGTTTGTGATGTTACAGGTGCTGTTGATTCTGACGATACTGACGGCACTGACTGTGTTGATGATGCTACGGTCCTGTTGATGCTGTTGGTAAAACAATTCTAGCTTGTAAATCATACACCATTTTCGATCAAAGTTTCTACTCTACCATCTCCGTTCATTCATCCGATTTACGGTCAGAATTAAATAATCTCTAAGATTTTGGAGATTACATAACTGCCGCAGAGATATCTCTTCAATGAAGTTTATGAATTAATACTTCATCGTTTGTTGTTGTTGATATTCCTGGATATTTACAGGGCGTATGACGTTGATGTTTGAGATACATATTGTGATGTTGCGGTGTGGGATGTGGATGTTGTTGTTGGTGGTGGTGATGGTACTGTTGGTGTTGCTGATGGTGGTACTGTTTATGCTGCTGGTGCTGCTGCCGGTGTTTGTAACCTTTGCACCATATTCTCCAAAGCCACTACCCGAGCGCGAAGCTCGTTGACTTCTTCTATTACACCGGGGTGATTGTCGGTTCGGACGAGCGGATAAATAAAATCTAGAATATGATGTAGTATGTAATCGTGACGAGAGACTCTATAAATAAGAGAGAAAATGGTGTTTCGGATAGGTTCGCCGGTAAGTGCTTCAGGTTCTTCGCCAAGAGGGCAATGTGGTGGATGGAAGGGGTCACCTTCTTCTTGTCTCCAATGATTAAGGAGGCTACGAACCCATCCCCAATTCATCCAGAATAGATGATGACTAATTGGTTGATCCATTCCAGTCACACTGCTTTTGAAACTTGAGTGGGATTCTATTTCGGAATCCGAGGGACTTGAAATAATGACGAATTCCATTTCGTACGATTGAATAAAGAATTTTTCGATATGAAATGATTTTCCGGCTATCGGGTGGTATTCTAATTATATAGAGCAAAAGGTTTCGTAGATTACGGAGGAATTTACGGAATATGTCAGGCAAAGTTTACAGTAATAGATACGCTAAGATATGAATTAGCAGATACGCTAAGATATGAATTTTATCTATACACTATTCATGCAATCAATGCAATAAAATGTGTCTAGACTAAGAATGATAAGCAGGTAATTTCCGACAAGAATGATGAGCAAAACTTTTGAAATGCAGACACGGTCGAAGTCCAGACTCACTAATGCATCCTAACGACTATCAGTTAGACACACTAATGCAGACCTGGTTCGTTAAGACCACCGCTCTGATACCAACTGAAAGGACCCGTTCATATACATTATAAACGATTCACAATAGTTGATTACATCGGGAGGTATTTGACCTCTATATGATACATTTTACAAACATTGCATTCGTTTTTAAAAGACAAACTTTCTTTACAACGAAAGTTGACGGCATGCACACCATTTCATAATACATCCAACTATAATTGGCTTAATAATAATCTTGATGAACTCAATGACTCGAATGCAACGTCTTTCAAAATATGCCATGAATGACTCCAAGTAATATCCTTAAAATGAGCTAATGCACAGCGGAAGATTTCTTTAATACCTGAGAATAAAATGCTTTAAAGTGTCAACCAAAAGGTTGGTGAGTTCACAGGTTTATCATAACAATCATTTCAATATATTAATAGACCACAAGATTTTCGTTTATAAATATATGTACACTCGCAAGTGTATAAAAGTATTCTATAAGTTGTAGGCACCCGGTAACAAGCCTTAATGTTCATGTTTTACCCTCTGAAGTACACCAGATCAGGTGTGTTTAAAATAACCTCGAAGTACTAAAGCATCCCATAGTCAGGATGGGGTTTGTCAGACCCAATAGATCTATCTTTAGGATTCGCGCCTACCGTACATAGACAAGTAGTTTAATGTTACCAAGCTAAGGGTATATTTCTGGTTTAAACCCACGTAGAATTAGTTTTAGTACTTGTTCCTATTTCGTAAAACATTTATAAAAACAGCGCATGTATTCTCAGTCCCAAAAATATAGATAAAAGGGAGCAAATGAAACTCACAATACTGTATTTCGTAGTAAAAATACATATAACGTCATTTAATAAGTGCAAGGTTGGCCTCGGATTCACGAACGTATCAATATTGAGATTCAATATTGCAGGAAAGTACGTAGACGCAACGGAGATGATAAACACTAGATTGACCTCACGAGCATACCCATGAACCATACCCATCACCTCCATAGCTATAACCCATAATTTCCTTAGCTTCGACTCATTCAAAAAAACTATTTTGAAATCACTCGGACAGCACTCCGTCGTAATATTTTATGTATACTAATAATATCTTGAAATAATACAGAACAAATATATATATATATATATATATATATATATATATATATATATATATATATATATATATATATATATATATATATATATATATATATATATATATATATATATATATATATATATATATATATATATATATATATATATATATATATATATATATATATATATCAATTGAGAGAGTTTAGAGAAATATATTTTCAAGTTTCTATGAAATAATGAAACCTATTGAATTCTATTTATAATAGATTTTTGAATTATAAAAGTGAATTATTAAAGTATGAATTATTAAAGTGAATTATTAAAGTATGAATTATTAAAGTATGAATTATTAAAGTGAATTATTAAAGTATGAATTATTAAAGTGAATTATTAAAGTTAAAGTAAAGGTAAAGTTAAAGTATAGTAAAAGTATAAAAAACTATGTATGTATAATACGCGTATAAATATATATAATATTAATTTAAATCGTTATATATATTTAATGAAATAAAATATAAATATCGTTATATTTATTATACTGGTTAAGTAATGAGTTGTCAAAAGTGATTCTAGATATTTATAAGAGTTATATACGTTTTAATAATAAAGTTCTTTTTAAACTGAAAACGTCTTTGTACGTTTGAAAATAGATTAATAGAATATTATGGAAACCAATTCTCCACTAACTTTTGTCTAACTTTCGTAAATGACACTTTTTGTTTTTATTTATAAATAGCTTTACAAATTATTCTGAATATCGTTAAGAGAAATAGATTTTCTCAAATCATAGTGGACCTCTCAACAGAGACTTGTAATCATAATTCAATGTTTCTGATAATTCAATCATTTAATATATTTTTTTTTCGTCGAAAATCATATTGAAACAAATACGTTCGTGTAAAGTATTATACGTTTAATACTTTATTAATATTCTCAAGTTATAATATATATATACATATACATATCTATTTATATATAACGGTTCGTGAATCGTCGGAATTTGGTCGAGGTTATAATGAATGTATGAACACAGTTTAAAATTCTTGAGATTTAACTTAACAAACTTTGCTTATCGTGTCTGAATAATATAAAGATTAAAGTTTAAATTTGGTCGGAAATTTCCGGATCGTCACATATAATGCGAATTGCATTTTTGTAATAAACGATCTCTACTTTCACTTCTTTCAACCAGTCCATACCGATTATCACATCAAAACTCCCTAACTCTACTGGTATCAAGTCAATCTTAAATGTTTCGCTAACCAGTTTAATTTCTTGATTTCGACATATATTATCTGCTGAAATTAATTTACCATTTACTAATTCGAGTAAAAATTTACTATCCAAAGGCGTCAATGGGCAACTTAATTTAGCACAAAAATCTCTACTCATATAGCTTCTATCCGCACCTGAATCAAATAAAACGTAAGCAGATTTATTGTCAATAAGAAACGTACCCGTAACAAGCTCCGGGTCTTCCTGTGCTTCTGCCGCATTAATATTGAAAACTCTTCCGCGGACTTGTCCATTCGTGTTCTCCTGGTTCGGGCAATTTCTAATAATGTGGCCCGGTTTTCCACATTTATAACAAACTACATTGGCATAACTTGCTCCGACACTACTTGCTCCGCCATTACTCGTTCCGACACCATTTGTTCCTTTCGTTCTGTTAACCCCTGGTCCGTAGACCTCACACTTCGCCGCGCTATGACCATTTCTTTTACACTTGTTGCAAAATTTGGTGCAGAACCCCGAGTGATACTTTTCACACCTTTGGCATAGCTGCTTCTGATTATTGTTGTTATTGTGGTTGTTATTGTTATTGGGATGATTGTTGTAGTTGCTGCTGTTGTTGTTGTTGTTGTTGTTGTTGGGCCGTTTGTTGTAGTTGCGATTGATGTTGCGATTGTTGTTGCGATTATTGTTGTAATTGCTGTTGTTGTTGTATTGGTGATTCTTATCACCGTTTTCCTCCCACTTTCTTTTGACTTGCTTCACATTGGCCTCTTCAGTAGTCTGTTCTTTAATTCTTTCTTCAATCTGGTTTACTAGTTTGTGAGCCATTCTACATGCCTGTTGTATGGAGGCGGGCTCATGTGAACTTATATCTTCTTGGATTCTTTCCAGTAATCCTTTCACAAACGCGTCGATCTTCTCTTCCTCATCTTCGAACGCTCCCGGACACAATAGGCATAATTATGTGAATCGTCTTTCGTACGTGGTAATATCAAATCCTTGGGTTCGTAACCCTCTAAGTTCTGTCTTGAGCTTATTGACCTCGGTTCTAGGACGGTACTTCTCGTTCATCAAGTGCTTGAATGCTGACCACGGTAGTGTGTAAGCATCATCTTGTCCCACTTGCTCTAGATAGGTATTCCACCATGTTAACGCAGAACCTGTGAAGGTATGCGTAGCGTACTTCACTTTGTCCTCTTCAGTACACTTACTTATGGCAAACACCAATTCGACCTTCTCGGTCCACCGTGTTAATCCGATCGGTTCTTCGGTTCCATCAAATTCCAAAGGTTTGCAGGCAGTGAATTCTTTGTAGGTGCATCCTGAAATGTCCCGTTCTTATTGATTAAAAACGTTCCATATTAATTGATTTCGTTGCAAGGTTTTGACCTCTATATGAGACATATTTCAACGACTGCATTCATTTTTAAAACAAACCATAACCTTTATTTCATAGATAAAGGTTTTAAAAAGCTTTACGTAGATTATCAAATAATGATAATCTAAAATATCCTGTTTACACGCGACCATTACATAATGGTTTACAATACAAATATGTTACAACAAAATAAGTTTCTTGAATGCAGTTTTTACACAATATCATACAAGCATGGACTCCAAATCTCGTCCTTATTTAAGTATGCGACAGCGGAAGCTCTTAATAATCACCTGAGAATAAACATGCTTAAAACGTCAACAAAAATGTTGGTGAGTTATAGGTTTAACCTATATATATCAAATCATAATAATAGACCACAAGATTTCATATTTCAATACACATCCCATACATAGAGATAAAAATCATTCATATGGTGAACACCTGGTAACCGACATTAACAAGATGCATATATAAGAATATCCCCATCATTCCGGGACACCCTTCGGATATGATATAAATTTCGAAGTACTAAAGCATCCGGTACTTTGGATGGGGTTTGTTAGGCCCAATAGATCTATCTTTAGGATTCGCGTCAATTAGGGTGTCTGTTCCCTAATTCTTAGATTACCAGACTTAATAAAAAGGGGCATATTCGATTTCGATAATTCAACCATAGAATGTAGTTTCACGTACTTGTGTCTATTTTGTAAATCATTTATAAAACCTGCATGTATTCTCATCCCAAAAATATTAGATTTTAAAAGTGGGACTATAACTCACTTTCACAGATTTTTACTTCGTCGGGAAGTAAGACTTGGCCACTGGTTGATTCACGAACCTATAACAATATATACATATATATATCAAAGTATGTTCAAAATATATTTACAACACTTTTAATATATTTTGATGTTTTAAGTTTATTAAGTCAGCTGTCCTTGTTAGTAACCTACAACTAGTTGTCCACAGTTAGATGTACAGAAATAAATCGATAAATATTATCTTGAATCAATCCACGACCCAGTGTATACGTATCTCAGTATTGATCACAACTCAAACTATATATATTTTGGAATCAACCTCAACCCTGTATAGCTAACTCCAACATTCACATATAGAGTGTCTATGGTTGTTCCGAAATATATATAGATGTGTCGACATGATAGGTCGAAACATTGTATACGTGTCTATGGTATCTCAAGATTACATAATATACAATACAAGTTGATTAAGTTATGGTTGGAATAGATTTGTTACCAATTTTCACGTAGCTAAAATGAGAAAAATTATCCAATCTTGTTTTACCCATAACTTCTTCATTTTAAATCCGTTTTGAGTGAATCAAATTGCTATGGTTTCATATTGAACTATATTTTATGAATCTAAACAGAAAAAGTATAGGTTTATAGTCGGAAAAATAAGTTACAAGTCGTTTTTGTAAAGGTAGTCATTTCAGTCGAAAGAACGACGTCTAGATGACCATTTTAGAAAACATACTT